>NW_026089624.1:631319-725798 GCF_024586455.1 Bactrocera neohumeralis
CAATGGGCGACGACTTTTTTTTGTGGGAGAATTTCTTTTCCCCTCGTTCATGCCAGACCCATTTTCTGTGTTTCCCTTGCCCCCGGGGAAAAACAAACTAACGGCGGGGTGTGGGCCGTGATATAAAATTCATCGGACCCCCGGACCTCTTATGAAGATGGTTTTATATTTAGTTCTGCGGCCAACTTTTTCCCAAAAAGCGGGTTGAAAAACCCCGGATAAGGAATGCCTTGTTGAAACCTCGTTTGATCAAGGGCCGGAGATCCCCCGACCCTGACGGAGCTTTGGGTTACTCCGTCGTTTCAAAAGGGCGAAGTTTTGCGGGATCCAAATTCAACACCCGGGCATAAAAGTTCCTTTCTTTGCAAAGCACCGAAATCACAAGGGTGGTGTTGTAATTCTCCTTTCACGGGTTTTTTTAAAATTTTGGGGTAGGTGAATATCGGGTCGGTTGTTGTTTGCCAGGTCTGAAGCCCCTGATAAGTCCAATCATTTGGGGACGGGGGGGCTTTTCTTTCACACAATACGCCTAAAACCCTATGCGATGTTGGGGAAAGGCTTCCCACGGATTGGCGGTTGGGGGTTCCCCTTTTTTTGGAGGGGGCCCCTTTTCCCAACCCGTTGGGCATTTTTGCCCAAATTTTTTAAAAAGAAGCTGAGCATGCTTTTTTTCGTTCTTCGCCGCCGTGTTTGAATATCCCGGCCCGTCGGCCCCTGCCCTTGTTGTTCTTCAGGCGGGAAATTTGCTTCGAATTTCTTCAGGTCGGGTAATGGAACGTCTGCCCCATTTATGATTGGGAATCGGGTTCTCCTTCTCCGGTTGTGTTCTTTCCCACCAGCAGGCTGGAGAAATTTCCTCCATAATTTAAGTATGCTCTGGGCATCGGGTGAGGGGGATCCCCTTTGGGGTTCTACGGAAATCCCTCTGTTTGTTTTTTCCCGTAACCGGCCCATTTTTCGGGGGGTTTTCGGCATTCCCCCCTGTCCCCAAAGTTTATAAACCCCTTTTCGACTTAAGGTTTTCCACCCTCTTTCTTTCCGGGCCCAAAAAACCCTTTTAAACTCCCGGTATCTACCCCATCCCCCGTGTGGTGGCGATCGTAACGTTGCAAGGGGGGCCTGTTTTCTCTCCCGCTGCGACAGGGCACTCCTCTCGTCCCAAACGTTTTTTTCATTTTCCCAAAAACCAATGGTTTGGGTTGCAGCTGTACTCAAGTTTAAATGCCGCCCCAATTTTTAAAATTTTCCCGAGTTTTACGGGGTGTTTTAAAAGCAGGGGGAAAACGGAAGGAAAATCGTTGGCTGTTGTTGTGATTTTTTTTTGAATCAATTCCCTTTTTTTTGGGGGGTTTTTTTTGGAACAAAAGGCGGGGCAAATCTTAGTTTTCAACAAGAAATTGGGGTTTCCAGTTGGGCGGGGGCCTCGGGCATCCAAAAACACAGATTTTGTCTTCCTTTACCCAACAAAGATCGATCGGGTTTGGGTAGTTTTTTCGACCCGGAACCCCAGGTTTCCCGTGAATCTTCTTGCCTTTGGGAATCTGGTATTTACAGAAAAACCATATTTGGGGCCCCCGGGAAAGGCCAATCAGCCTCAAACCCTTTTTGGGGATTTTTCCCGGTCGTGGAGGGCTGAATTTTTGCCCAATGGGGGCTTAAATAAATTTGCCCCCACTTCTTTTTGGCCTTCCCCTTTTTGGGGGGCTGAAACGGTTTAATATCTGCTGGCATATTATCTGTATTTAAATATTTTAAATCAATTACATTATTTTTAAAACTTGTCGTATATAATGAAATCTTATATCAATATGTTTACTTTGATTGTGGTAAACTGGATTCTGCGCCAAATGTTGTGAACTCAGATTATCACCATACATTGTGAACGCACTCTTGCTATTGTAGCAATCCATTTCATGTAACAAATTTTTCAAATAAACTGCCTCTTTGGCTGCCGCCGATAACGCCATGTATTCAGCTTCGGTACTGCTTAAAGCAACTGTCACCTGTTTCTTACTCTCCCAAGAGAATACACAACCTGCCAGAGTGAACGCATAGCCGGTATAAGACCTTCCTGTCATCGACGCTGCTGCCCCAATCTGCATCTACGAAGCCCTCTGCTTGCCTACCCGTCTTTCTGAATGAAGCTTTAAATTTTCGTTGCAGAAAAGATACCTTGAGTACATGTTTGCCGCTGTCTCATGTTCGATATGAGAATCGCAATTTCTTTGCGCCAACTTGCTGACTGAATGTAAGATGTTGGGTCTTGTCGTTACTGCCAAATACATCAACGCGCCAATAAAAGACTGGTATTCTGTAGCATTCACTCTTTCGCATTCAATTGTAGAACATTGAATCTTGAAACCAGGATCAAGTGGAGTATATGCCCCGCGACACTGCTTCATACCATACTGCTTCAACAAATTTTGTACGTATTGAGAGTGACTAACAGATATATCGCCTACGCCGCCAACACGTTCAATCTCCATTTCAAGAAAATGTTGTATTGTGCCTTTGTCAACAATATGGAAACTCTCAGCGATTTGTCTCTTTATCGCCAAGAGGTCTGTCTCGCTCGAACTTGCCATGATAATGTCGTCAACGTAAACAGCAATGAAGTTATATTTTTTATCAATATTTTTCGTAAAAAGGCATGGCTCATTCTGACACTGCTTTAATCAAAAGGATTTTAAAGTGATATCCAACTTACGGTTCCATTCTCTGCCAGACTGCTTCAAACCATATATTGCTTCTTTAACCTTAGCACACGATTGGGATATTTGGAATCGATAAACCCTTGTGGTTGTTCCATATACACCTCATCGTCTATCTCGCTGTTATGGTACGCCGTTGATACATTCAGTTGATGCATATGTAGTTCCTTTTCAACTGCCAATGCAAACAGCATCCGTATAGTAGCATAACGTACAACAGGGGAAAATGTTTCGTTGTAATCAACGCCATACCGCTGGCTACACCCTTTGCAACTAACCTCGCTTTGCTCGCTTTGTATCGCTCAATGTTTCTATGTTTGTCTCTTTTTTCATTAAAAACCCATTTACAAGGAATTTTTCGTTTTCCAATTGGCAAATCGGTTAATGCCCATGTTTGGTTTCTAATAAGCGATTCGTATTCTCTCTCGTATAGCCTCTTGCCAGCGTTTACAATTCTTGCTTGACATTGCTTTTTTTACAGTGTTCGGTATCTTGCCACTGCTATCAACTAGATTTACCGTATGAAATTGTTTGCTCGGACGGCCTGGTTTGCTAGTACGAAGCATTTTTGGTCTACCTCATCTTCGTTTTTCGTTTGCATTGTTCTTTCTTGTGCTATCATATATGATCTCATTATCGTCCTGTACATCAAGTTCTTTACCTGTTTCGTTTTCTGCTACTGAAGCTGTTTCATATTGCTCCTCCTCAAGAGGATTCGCCTCTCTTTCAACGCTTACACTTTCTTCACCATGCAACTTTGGTACTGTTTCTATTTCGACTAGAACTCGTTCTGCTTCTTTTTCTCGTACGCTTCCTGTCGTAGATTCATCAAAGATGACATCTCGCTTCTCAACTATTCGCCTCTCACTGCAATCGTACAAACGATACGCTTTTGCTGTCAATGAGTAACCAACAAATGTGTACTCTTTACCCTTTTCGCGAAACTTATTGTGTTGATTTTTAATTAGACCAACTGCTTTTGAACCAAATATTCTCATATGTCGTACATTTGGCTTATAACCCGTCCAAACTTCGTATGGTGTTTTATTACCAAGTGGTCTAGAAACTGAACGATTTCGAATATAGACTGCAGTTGCCACAGCTTCGGCCCATAACGACTCACAAAGTCCAGCCTGCACAAGCATACTGCGAGCCATCTCTACGATTGTATGATTCGCGAGTTCCGCTACTTCGTTCTGTTGAGGCGTATAGGGGACTGTCAACTGTCTTTATATACCACTTGCGTTAAGGAAATCATCGAAATCACGGTTGACATACTCAGTGCCATTGTCACTTCTTAACACCTTAATTCGTTTCTCTGTTTGACATTCTACTAGACTTTTTAACAATTTGAATTTCTCTAGTACCTCACTTTTATGTTTCAAAAAATAAACAAACATGAGTTTAGATTTGTCGTCTATAAAAGTTGTAAAATAACCCGCACCACCCAGAAACACTTTTGGCCCACATTCATCAGAATGAATTATGTCTAACAAATTCACCGAACTATGCCCACTGTTTTGTGGAAATGGCTTTGAGCTTATTTTTGTCTTCATACACACGTCACGGTTTATGGTTTTTGGTACATTTTTTAAATCTAACCCATTCACCCTTTTCTTATTAGACAGTTCTTTTAGACTTGAAAAATTCAAGTGTCCATAGCGTTTATGCCAAGTCATAAAATTCTCTTCTGCTACACTGAAACCAGAATGTTCACTCTTGCAATCAAATATATATAAATTATTTTTCTTTGGAGGTTTTAACACAATCTTGGATTTTTGATTTCTTATTATCGCACAGTCACTTTCAAAACAAATATTTACACCATTGGCAATTGCTTTTCCAACCGATATGAAATTCCCCGCCATAGTCGGCACATATAACACGTCTTTTAAATATGTATATTTTGCAATTTGCTTTTATTTTGACTGTTCCTACACCTACCGCGTCGACGTAATTGTCCGCTACTAGCATCACTCTCTCTTTACTTTGTCTAAGAGATACAAACATACTTCGCTCACTGCATATGTAAGTGGACGCACCGCTATCAATGCACCACGATGATCTTTGGAAACCCGACACATCTGTCGCTGCTCCTTTGGAATTTGCGAGAAAAGCTTGCTGACTGACTACTCCAATGCTTTCTTTTTCAGACTGTCTGTCGTACTCTTCCAATAGCTTCACTTTTATTATTCCAAACGTTGGGAATGAATCACGTGTCTCCATCGTAAAGACGAAATTCCTGAAATTTCTCGACAAACTGGATAATAGAATGATAACCAGCAGCTCATCACTTAATTTGATATCTAGCTCAGCTAACTTGTCTGAAACGCTAACAAACTCCTGTATATGTTGAACCATTGACACACCTTCAGTCATACTGAGGCTGAGTAGCCGTTTATATAAGCTTACTTTTCGTATTGGACCACTGGGCTTATACACATTTTTTAACTTTTTCCACGCTTCTAATGCACTGGTACAGTTCTTTACGTAACCTAAGTGTGATGGTTTTACACTTAACATATTTGTTGCCAAAGCCTTCTCGTTTCCGACTTTCCACTTGGCCAACAATAGCGCATCCTCTGGTTTAGCAAAATCACCAATAACCACAGTCCAAATATCCGCGTGCACCAAAACACATTGCATTTGTATGCACCACGTATCATAGTTGGTATCATCCAACTTTTTTATTTTATTTATTTATTTTTATTTATAATAATTCATATAACAAAAAGAGTTTTATTACATAAATACATAAACGCAGCACTGGCTACGAGGCCTTCAGCCGTCTTGTAATTATAACTAGGTGAAAAATTATATTTGCTAAGGGTTAGTAAAGATGTAAGTTGCTTAAATATATTTTAACAAATCGTTGGTTTTTAAGAATCTATATACAATTATCACATTTTTTTCTGAAGGTTCACTTAGTATTTTTATGAGATCAATGTTGCCAGAGTTGTGGGCTGTTGGGTGAAGCATCGGACAGAGTGTGAGTAAGTGTTTGATAGAAGCGGTGTCATCGCAAAGGGGGCAAATGGATGGGCTTTTAACTCTTTTATTTGATATAACGAACTCATATTGTATTTTTTAAAGTGACGAATACTTTACGCGACGCACGCAAAACCGAATTACTTGTATGTATATAGTTTTTATTTAATTCCAACGTAGGTCCTGGGCCCATAACCTGTTGTAAAACTTACTTTTACCGCAGGGAGCCGGAATAAATAAAACACCTTGATTAAAGTTCATATGACCGTTCACATTAGTTGTTTATTAAGAACTAACAAAATGGTTCACACAAATCTTAAACGTAACCGAAAAACGTTGTTGTTGTAAGGGGAAAACTATGGCCATTCGTGGTTGCCAGATTCTTCAATATCTACGAGCCACTAAACGAAACATACTATCAGTTTATGCTCGCCTTTTTGATCCTCTTGGATTACTAGCCGCTCTCGTAACCAAAGAAAAAATCTTATTGTAAGAGCTGTGGGTCCAAAAACTAGATTGGGATGAGTCGATTCCATTGCGCCTTGACACTAGCTGGCAGAATTGTAAAGCCAACCTAATGCAGCTCTCATAAGAGCGTACGGATACTGCATATATATATGAAACTAATATGGTAGAGGTATTTTATGTATGATGCTTACTGCAAAGTCTAGAGTGGCTCCGCTGAAGACCTAATCTCTTCCGCGTCTTGAGCTTTCAGCAGCACATCTTGTTTCGAAATTTTGGTCAAGAGTAGCGCCTATGTTGAATCGCCATTTCGAAAAAATTACATTTTTGATATACTCTGAAATAGTTTTACATTCGATTAAAACACATCCATTCTCACTACAAACTTTAGTCGCAAATAGAGTGTCGGAAATAAAAGAAACAAAATCCTGCGGATTAAGTATCTCGGGGTTGTAACGTGGACGAACAGAATAATTCGATATAGTTTGGCGGTTCACAATTCCTCCTAGAAGACCATGCGTTATTTCCAATTAATAACCACTTCCAGCTCTCACTAGAAGACGAAGCATTAGAGAAGAAGGAAAATTCTTTTAAACTAATTTTCAAAATTCTCCATGGGACAGGATCTGGCTTCAGAAAAGTTAAACTTGAGTGTTCTAAAAATTTCAGATTAGGTTTAACATTCAGAATTTTCGGATATTATTCAAAAATTGCATAAAGACACCACCCTACCCGCAAATTTGCAAAAACTTACATAACTTTTTGTATGAATACTCGGATATGTCGCTTTCGTTCAAATTAATCCGAGTAGGAGGTCGCCTCTTAGAGGCACCTCTCCCATACGATGCCAAATTTCCGTTTTTACTAAATAAAAGTTCGCTCTGCACATTCGAAGTCACCACGCTGGGGCTAAAGCGTTGGTTACGCTTCTTCGAGAACGCATATGGCTAATTAATGCCCGAAAAGCTTGCAGTAGAACCGTAAGAAACTGTATACGTTGCTTTCATTACAAGCCGAAGTTGCAAAACCAAATAGTGGGAAATTTGCCAGTCGAAAGACTTCGAGCACTACGGCCCTTTCCTATATGTGACGTAGATTTTTGTGGTCCGATAGTGCGTAGAATGTTTTCGTTTGCTTTACTTCCAAAGCAGACATTTACAATTAGTTTCGGATCTATCTTCTAGTTCAACGACGGCGAGGCGTTAACACCAGCGCATCTGCTAATAGGATGCTCTCTACTAGCATTACCCCGAGAGAAGGTGCCAGTGGACCTAATTCGTTGTTGCGAGAAGTGGCAACTTTATTGCTGTCTCAAGCAACAGTTCTGGCGACAGTGGTCCATAGAATACCTGATGGGCCTTAAGGAGCGCCCACATGTACATAATATACAGCTCAACGACCTCGTTTTCGTTCACGAGGACAACGGGCCGCCGTAGCAGTGGGTAATAGGACGCATCGTCGGAACCGTCGAAGAGCAAGACGGCAAGGATCAAGTCGCAGACGTGACAATTTAAGGTCCCAGACACAAATAAGCCTTACATTCAATGGACGTTAAAGGGACCTGATCCTGTCAAGGTGGCCGGTAT
The DNA here is from genome assembly GCF_024586455.1 of Bactrocera neohumeralis. Lineage (NCBI taxonomy): Eukaryota > Metazoa > Arthropoda > Insecta > Diptera > Tephritidae > Bactrocera > Bactrocera neohumeralis. The sequence goes on from NW_026089624.1 coordinate 639,070, forward strand.
TGCGTCAAGCGACATTTTTTGTAAACCTAAAACTAAATTTATGAAAATGATATGTAAAAATATTAGAAATTGAATTTATAAATATTGAATTGTAAACTATAAAATACTTACCTTAATAATGCATTTATAATACTAATCTATTACTTATATGAATAGTTACCTTATCATAATCTAGTAAAATGTGTAGCGAAACGAATTATACTTACCCCTTTTGTAACACATACTTACCACTAGTCTAAGCCATTTCTTTAAGATTTAAGCTAAGCAATTCCCTAAAACGGAATAAAGAGCTCTCTTGTAATTAAACCGTGAAACCGATTTTTCATTTTATCGCAATATTTAAACTTTCTCGTGACAGGCATCTCTTTTCGCATCTCAAAAACGCTTGAAATTTTACAGAACCTACCTACCGAGATATCTCAATTTTTACTTAAGTTGCAGCTTGCAAGGACGGACGGACAGACATTCAATCAGATTTCAACTTTTCTTCTGCTCATTTGTATACCCCATATCTATCTCGCTTAGTTTAGGTGATACGTACATAGTAGGGTGGGTCGATTCCGGACTATTTTCGATTCGGGATTTCGAATAGTGCGGAAAAGTTGCCTTAGTACTTCCTGATTCCAATGCAACTTTTTGTTTTGAGATCGGATTGCATCTTCAACCCCAACTCCGGCCTTGAAATTTCGGAAATTCGCCTAAAATCGTGAAATTGTCTACCTAGCGGCTGAAATACGCATCTCATGGCAAAATGTATAAAACAAAAGTTATTTGTCACGTCATTTGCTACCGAAATGGCATAAGTGATCATGGCCGTAGGACGAACCGTTCCCGAGATACGAGCGAAAATGCGACGCGCCACAGCGCAAGGTGAAAATCGGCTTGCGGCCACACTTCTTGACGTTGATTTCGCCGAGTGCTATCATTCACATTCATTCACCTATGCCAAAGGACACGTTCGGATAGGTATCCACACAAATATTTTTTCAACGAGTTCCTTCACTCTTGTCGGTGATTTCGCCGAGTTCTATCCCTTACATTCATTTCCCTGCGCCATACGACACTTTCGGACTGGTCTCCACAAAAATATTTTTTCATCGAGTTCCTTCACTCTTGTCGTTGATTTCGCCGAGTGCCATCACTTATATTCTCTCAACAGAACACAGAACTCAAAATGTCTGTATCTAAATTTAAATTTAGACAGAAATGTCATGTGTTTGGCATATATCCGTACAATCTCTCTGAGCCCCAGTTACCTACTTACCAGGATGTTCTTTTGTGTTATCAGTTTGAAAGATTTCGTATAGGGCGACTCCGAGGCGACAACTATGAATCTAGGAGTAAAGAGGTTACAGAAATAGTTGCAAAAAAGGTTGAAAATACTTTCAAAAAGTCATCTATTCCGATAGTTTCACACACCAGAGTTGTAAAAGTGCTCACCACATACCATAAAAAATTTCTGACTCTTAAACAAATGTTTTTAAGGAACCCAATAGGTTTGAGCTCTAAAAGAGACGACTTTGTCTCTTCTGCCGGAAAATTATTTGACATCGCTGCTTGTAAATGCATTTATTTTTCTTCTTGCACTTGTTCAAAGGAAAGGAAAGTTCCTATCAATGAACAACCATTTCTCTTGGACCAGAGAGCCAGAAGAATTGGTCGCATTGGAAGTGTTGACCTACCTGAAACAAAAAAGATTGCAAAGAAAAATGATCGTAAAGAAAAGCTTTCAAAACGTCATTCAACTTCAACACTTACCAGAAAAGTATCAGCTAGAACACGTGACCATTCAGATCAGCCAGACTCTCATACAAATGACAACAATGTAGGTGCGTCGCACATGGATTCTTCCAAAAACGATGCTGATGATGAATTTTCTCTTCCATCCTCTAAAACCAAACAAAACACACTAGTATTAGAACACACTGCTTTAGCTGCCCAAAGATTTGGAGTAAGTGATAGAGCAGCGGCCTTGATTGTTTCATCTGCTTTTCTGGATGCCAAAAAAGCAGGTTTGATAACAGAGGATCAGACTAGCTTTGTCACTGACAAATGCAAGATTAGTCGGGCAAAAAAAAGTGTTGGAGTTAAGCTCCAAAACACCGAAAGTATTGACTCTGTATATGGGCTGTATTTTGACGGCCGCAAAGACAATATACATACACAAGTCATCGAAGATGAAAAGTACTACCGCGACACTGTCAAAGAGAATCATATTTCTCTTATAGCGGAACCTGGTTGTCATTACTTTGGCCACGTCACCTCTCCTTCCGGGTCAGCTGAGGATGAGACGCAAGCTATATGGCAACATTTACAAGACAATTCAGTTGATGTGGAACATCTAGAAGTTGTCGGTGCTGATGGCACCAACACGAATACAGGTTGGAAAGGTGGAAACATTCGGAAACTAGAAGAAAGAATAGGTAGGCCATTACAGAGGGTTGTTTGTATTCTACATTTCAACGAACTTCCATTTCGTGCTCTTTTCGAACACATAGATGGTGTCTCAAAGAGTCCAAATACATTCTCTGGCGACATAGGTAAACTGCTCCGTGATTGTGAGAAGTTGCCTGTTGTCAAATTTGAAAGTTTTCCATCCTGGCAATTACCTTCTGAGGTTATTAATCCGACCGAACTTAGCACAGACCAAGCTTATCTCTATAAAATATCAGAAGCTGTTATTTCCAGTCAATGTTCCTCAGATTTAGCGTCGATGCATCGAGGTAACATGTGCAAATAGAATTCTGAGATTATACATTTCTACTGACAAACCAACAAAGGAAATAAAGATTTTGGTCAAGTACATACTTACAGTTTACTCACCTTTGTGGTTCTCAATAAGATTCAACAGTTCAATCAAAGATGGCTCGCGCCATCTCTATGCTGCAATTCAAAGGTCGAGATACTTACCTGCTAAACTGCGCAAGGTTGTCGAATCATCCATTCAACAGAATGCTTTCTTTGCTCTTCCAGAAAACATTATCCTTAATATGATGACTGACGAACGGATAGAAGTCAGAAAGTTGGCCCTTGACCGTCTTCTGGCAGCCAGAGAAGCAGAGTCTGACACTGTAAATGAAAGCTGAATTTCAAAGCTAATAATTATTACGATATGATTAACTGGAAGACTATTACCTTGACTGTTCCACCAGTTCTTTGTTCAGTTTCTAACGAAGAACTCATAAAAGGGCTGTCCGGAGACACTGCAGAGGTATGGAAATTTAGTGAATTCCCCTCTCACACCGTGGCAGTCGAGAGAACCGTCAAACTGGTGACAGAGGCATCTTCTAAAGTTATTGGACCCCAACCTCGTGATCGTTTTATACGCTCTACACTGAAATCTAGGCATCAAGTGCCAAAGTTTAGTACAAAATCTGATTTTATCAATAAATTAGACACAGATTCAGACTAAAACAAGCCTGACATATGGTTGGTTGGTTGGGTGGGGCTTGGCCCGTATCTCGGGAACGGTTCGTCCTACGGCCATGATCACATATACCATTTCGGAAGCAAATGACGTGACAAATAACTTCTGTTTTATACATTTTGCCATGAGATGCGTATTTCAGGCGCTAGGTAGACAATTTCACGATTTTAGGCGAATTTCCGAAATTTCAAGGCCGGAGTTGGGGTTGAAGACGCAATCCGATCTCAAAACAAAAAGTTGCATTGGAATCAGGAAGTACTCAGGCATCTTTTCCGCACTATTAGAAATCCCGAATCGAAAATAGTCCAGAATCGACCCACCCTAGTACATAGTTAGGTGAACAAAACTATAATACTCTTTATACTCTGTAGCAACTGCTTGCAAAAGTAAAAAATTTATATTATATATGTAACTAGTGAATCCGGCCACGCGTTGCTGTGGTGTACATTTTAGACTATTCATCTCAAATATTCAATACAGTGCAAATTTCATTTACGAATAAAGTCGAAAACATTTTTGTCGGTATAAGAATCCAGACGATTGTACTTAAGGTTTAATTTTGAAAATGTTCATACCGATAAATTTCATGAAAATAAGTGAGTTGTCCGCTTAATAGCGCGTTCATTTAATAGAAATTCCACTGCATTTAAGAGGATGGAGTCATGTATAAAAATTCACCCAATTGAGGAAGATTATCTGATCGCCATTCACTTGGGAGTCGCCAGAAATGATTCTTTTATATATGTATGGCTCAAGCAGCTCACGACTTCCAGCTTGTGACCAAGTATCCTCTGGGTAGACTTAGAACATCCGTTTGAAGGCGAGATAAAGTGAGAAGGCGAAACATCCCTTCCACAGGCATTTTTACAACAGTGGCAATATAAAGGAGCGCAAAATTGGTGTGGGATTCGTGGTGGGAGAGACTCCGTTGCCACGTACTGTCATTCACGCTGGTGGATGAACGTCTATGAGCGCTTAGAGCGCGCCTATGAGAGCAGCCCCCGCAGCTTTTTTCTTTGGGAGTACGGTCGGTTAATTCAGCCTCCACGACGAAACATCCCCAAATGCATGGAGGCTGATCGACTTCTACATATGTATATGTAGTACCAGATTCCAGCATAAGAAAATCGTCAAGCTACCTGGCTGTCTCCGGATCGAAAAACCACCAACCAGATCGATCATGTTGTGATAGACGGAAGACAAGTCTCCAGGGTTTTAGACGTGTGTACGCTCCGAGATCCTAACATCCACCTGGACCACTATCTTGTTGCAGCCAAGATTCGCACCCGTTTCTGTGCAGCAAAAAGCGCACGTCAACAAACACAAGGAGGTTCGACGTTGAGAAGCTGCAATGACAGCAGACAGCACAACGATTTTCTACTCGACTTGCACTCCTGCTCATTGAGAGCACTCGGTTTAAGGAAACTGTTGGACGGTATTTCAAACACCTTACGTACAGCTGCAACCGAAACCACTGGTTTTGGGAAAATGCAAAAGCACAGCTGATACGACCAGGAGTGTCGTGTCGCAGCAGAGAGAAAACAGACTGCCTACCTCGCAACGATGCGATCGACCACAGCACGTTTGGGGTGGGATAGATACCGAGAGTTGAAGAAGGAAGCCAGACGCATTTGCAGACAGAAAAAGAAAGAGACCGAAATGCGTGAGTATGAAGAGCTTGATAAGCTGCCCGACAGGGGTAATGCTCGAAAATTCTATGAAAAAATGCGGCGACCGGAGCATACTCTTTTAGAACCCCCAAAGGGTGATCTAGTCACCGATGCCCAAAGCATACTTAAATCATGGAGGGAACACTTCTGCAGCTTGCTGAATGGCAGTGAACGCACAACACCAGGAGAAGGCGAATCCGATTCCGCAATCGAGGATGATGGAGCAGACGGTTCATTGCCCGACAATGAAGAAGTTCGAAAAGCAATTACCAGCCTGAAGAACAACAAAGCGGTGGGGGCCGATGGATTAACGGCTGAGCTATTCAAACACGGCGGCGAAGAACTGATAAAGAGCATGCATCAAGTTCATTGTAAAATATGGTCGGACGAAAGCATGCCCAACGATTGGAATTTAAGTGTGCTCTGCCCAATCCACAAAAAGGGAGACCCCACAATCTGCGCCAACTACCGTGGGATAAGCTTCCTCAACATCGCGTATAAGGTTCTATCGAGCGTATTGTGTGAAAGAATAAAACTCACCGTCAACTAACTGATTGGACCTTATTAGTGTGGCTTTAGACCTGGCAAATCAACAACCGACCAGATATTCACCATGCGCCGAATCTTGAAAAAGACCCGTGAAAGGAGAATCGACACACACCACCTCTTCGTTGATTTCAAAGCTGCTTTCGACAGCACGAAAAGGAGCTGCCTTTATGTTGAGATGTCTGAATTTGGTATCCCCGCAAAACTAATACGGCTATGGAAACTCCAAAACCTCCGTCAGGATCGAGAAGAACCTCTCTTATCTTTTCGATACTAAACGAGGTTTCAGAGAAATTAATTCGAGCTGCAGAACTTAATCGAGCAGCTGCAATCTTTTATAAGAGTGTACAGCTGCTGGCGTATGCCGATGATATTGATATCAGTAGCCTCAACACCCGCGACGTTAGTTCTGTTTTCTCCAGATTGGGCGAGGAAGTACAGCAAATGGGTCTGGAAGTGAACGAGTGCAAGACGAAATATCTCCTGTCATCAAACAACAGTCCTCGCACTCGTGACTTGGCTCTCACGTCAGTGATGACAGTCATAACTTTGAAGTTGTAGATAATTTCGTATCTCTAGGAACCAGTATAAACACCACCAACAATGTCAGCCTGGAAATTCAACGCAGGATAACTCTTGCCAACAAGTGCTACTTCCGACTGAGAAAGCAATTGAGAAGTAAAGTCCTCTCTCGACAAACAAAAGCCAAACTCTATAAGTCACTCATTATTCCCGTCCTGCTATATGATGCAACGTCTGATGAGTCGAAGTTACGAGTTTTCGAGAGAAAGGTTCTGCGAAAGATTTATGGTCTTTTTCGCGCTGGCCACGGCAAATACCGCATTCGATGGAACGATGAGCTCTATTAGATATACGGCGACATTTCCATAGTGCAGCGAATTAAGAGACAGCGGCTACGCTGGCTTAGTCTTCCGCCGGGGGAAGCAGAGGAAGACCTCCACTCCGTTGGAAGGACCAGGTGGAGAAGGACCTGGCCTCGCTTAAAATATCCAACTGGCGCGAAAAGAAGAAACGACTGGCGCGCTGTTGTTAACTCGGTTATAATCGCGTAAGCGGTTTCTGCGCCAGTAACGAAGAAGAAGATTTGTTATTAAGTATATTACAGTTCCTATCGTGAATTCAATGAGTGTGGTCATAGACAAAACACAGTGAGTGCAATCATAGGCAGAACTTTTGATTTCATTTGGAAAAGTGCACTTGCATTATTTTAGTAAACAAAAAATCGTGTGAAATAAAACGCGAAAATCGGCGCAAACAAAACCTCTACCTAATGGATGAGGAGGACGTTGTGGCGGGCGGAATGTGTGATAACAGCGGAGGCTGGCAGAGCACATACCAGCATAAAGCAGTGAAGCGCAAAACTATTGAATCTCCAAAAGTATTAAAAAAACAACTAAGGACAAACATTACTCTAAACACATCAAACCGGTTTTCAGTCTTGGACACAAACACACAAAGCGACATCAATATCAGTGATAACAACAGTGAGCAACAAATAGAGACAACTACGAATGTTCACATACCATCACCAATTTTCATACCACAAGTTAACGACATAAATAAAATGATTATTAGTTTCTCAGCTCTAATTGGCAGAGAAAATTTTTCGTGCAAGTCCGGTAGAGACGGACAAGCCAGAGTTATGCCTGCAAACAGTGACTCCTATAGAAAGCTTGTTAACTTTTTAGAGTCTAAAAATAAATTTCAGCTAAAAGAAGATAAGCCCTATAGAATTGTTATAAAAAATATTCATTTTTCCACACCGATAGATGACATAAACTTGCTTAGCTCAACAAGGCCACATTGTGAGAAACATTGTTAATTCTAAAAGTAAAGCAACAAAAATGCCAATGTCAATATTTTTTGCTGACCTAGAGCCATCAGCAAACAACAAAAGTGCATTCGACATTAATCGCTTATGTAATGCAGTAGTCAAAATTGAGCCTCCTCGAAAATTTAATGACTTAGTTCAGTGCCATCGTTGTCAGGAGTTTGGACATACTAAACGCTATTGTAAAAAGCCATTCAGGTGTGTGAAGTGCGGTCTAGACCATTCCACCGCTCAATGCGAAAAAAGACGTCGGTACTCCACCAAAATGTGTACACTGCTTGCAAAATCATACTGCCAATTACAAGGGTTGTCAAGTCTATCAGGCACTTGAATGCAAAAGAGATCCAACTAAGTCGACTAGTAATAATCCAAGGCCTAAAGTCGGTACTAGTTTAAATACCGAGCAACCACTTTACAACAACTTAAGCTACGCAGATATCACAAGAGGACAACAAAGCACTGCTGCATGCAGTCACAATAATTTAGAAAAGCTAGAAGCTCTGATCTCTAAACAAATTGAGCTGACCTCAGCGCTATTAGCCATGATGTCTTCCCTTGTTGCAAAATTATGCATCTAAAGATGGCTATCTGGAACGCCAATGGACTAAGTAATCATAGATTAGAAGTCGAACATTTCATTGTAACTAAAAACATAGATATACTTATGATATCCGAAACTCATTTCACTATCAAGTCTTTTTTTAAAATTAATGGTTACGACCTTATTACTTGCAACCATCCTGATGGTAAAGCACATGGTGGATCTGCTATTATTGTTAAGTCCGCTTTAAAATATAAGATACTATAACCAATCTCGTTGCCTTCAGTTCAAGCAGCCTCTATTGAAATCACAAGCGTTAATGGAGGAATCGCCGTAACCGCACTTTATCTACCACCGCGTTTCAAAATAGATAAAAAGTCATTTATTACCTTTTTCAACAAACTGGGCAGTCGATTTCTGGCTGGTGGTGATTTCAATGCCAAACATATATGGTGGGGATCTCGTCTTACTAATCCGAAAGGTCGCGAACTATACAAATGTATAACAGAAAAAAATCTTAACGTTCTTTCTACCGGCAGACCCACTTACTGGCCCACTGATCCTAACAAGATAGCTGATGTAATCGATTTTGCTGTTCACTAAGGAATTGATTCCAATCTCCTCGAAATAATCAATGATGACGATCTTAGCTCAGATCATTCCGCTCTCATTCTTAATTTTAATTCGCCTGCTTTAGTCACTGCTCAGAAGCAGCGTAAATTAAAAAAGAGATCTGACATAAACCTTTTTTAAGCCCGACTTGAGTCCAATATTAATCTCAACATGGAGATTAACTCAACAAGAGATTTAGATGATGCTGTGGAAATATTTACCAACAAAATACACGAAGCCGCCATTTTAGCGTCAACGAACAGTTGTAAAAAACCTTGTCGAACACAAAGAAATAGGCAACCATATTCTGATGAAGTCTCTGAATTGGTTAAACACAAGAGGCGACTTCGAAGGATTTGGCACAACAGCAGGAATCCAAATGACAAAACCGCCCTTAACAAAGCAATCAAGGAGCTTAAAACTAAGTTGGCTGAACTTAAAGAAGAATCGATAGGAGAATACCTCAAAAATGTTGATCCAAACAAGGACGGGGACTATAGTATATGGAAGGCCACCAAATACCTAAAACGGCCGTAAGACAGGTTCCGGTAAAAGATGCCAACAATTATTGGTGTAGATCAAACACAAGCAAAGCTCATGCTTTTGCCAACCATCTTAAAGCTTCATTTGAGCCATTTAACTTCAAAGTACCAGCCAACGCCGGGACGTTGAAGAATACATCGAAAGTCCATGCCCAATGGATAAACTTCTAACAAGCGTAAGACTCTCAGAAGTTCAGTCGGAAATTTCGCGGATAAAAAATTCAAAGTCTCCAGGTCACGACAATATCGACGCATGGACAATCAAAAATCTTCCCAAGAAATGCCTGTTATTTTTAGTGTTGCTTTTTAACTGTAGCTTCAGGCTAAGTCATTTCCCTACGCAGTGGAAATGTGCTGAAATAACTATGATACCAAAGCCAAACAAGCCGGAAAATGAGTTATCTTCATATAGACCAATAAGCCTACTGACAATATCCTCGAAAATACTCGAAAGAAGATTTCTTCGAAGATTACTGCCAGAGCTGGAAAGGCAATCGATCATCCCAGATCATCAATTTGGTTTCAGACAAATGCACGGCACACCGGAACAATGCCATCGTATTGTGAAATCTATACTTTGTAGCCTGGAAGAGAAGAAGTATTGTTGTGCGATTTTCCTAGACGTTCAGCAGGCATTTGACAGAGTCTGGCACTCAGGCCTACTGTACAAAATTAAAAAGATACTACCTACCCCGCTCTATCTCTTCCTCAGATCCTATCTGAGTTTCAGGCATTTCTACGTTAAAATTCAAGACGAAATCTCGGACATACACGAGATAAAAGCAGAAGTCCCCCAAGGTAGTGTTCTGGGACCAACGCTCTACACAGTTTTTACCGCAGACATGCCAATACTAGAAGACGATAAATTAATAGTTGCCACCTACGCAGACGACACTGCTATACTTTCATCCTCCTACTCGGCTTGAGAAGCTGCTGAAACCGCACAAGCACAGCTAGATCAATTGCAATCCTGGCTTAGAAACTGGAACATCTCGGTAAACGCCTCAAAATCTGCTCAAATCACCTTCACATTGCGAAAAGAAGAGTGCCCCAGCGTAAATCTTAATGGAGTCATAATTCCTAAATCCAATAGTGTAAGATACCTCGGATTACATTTAGATAAAAGACTTACTTGGCGTGAACATATCAGAGCCAAAAGAACACAGCTCAAAAAACAAAAAAAATGTATTGGTTGCTTGGCCCCAAGTCTAAACATAGTATGAAAAAGAAAATGCTTCTCTACAAAGCTGTGTTAAAACCTGTATGGTCTTATGGCATTCAAATTTGGGGTACTGCAAGTAAATCCAATACAAATATTATTCAAAGATACCAGTCAAAAACTCTTAGACTGATTGCTAAGGCTCCATGGTATATTAAAAATATCCATCTCCACAAGGATCTGAACACATCTACGGTGATTGACGAAATAAAAAGATACAGCTCTAAACACATCACAAGACTAAATTTCCATCCCAACACACACGCCATAAACTTATTAGACAACAGTGAAGACACACGACGACTTCAAAGACTGCATCCTCTAGACCTGCCCTTTAGATCGTAAGAACTAATTAAGTAGTTAATACAAAAATAATCATACGATGCATTTACTGATCACCCTTACTTTAAGGCCAAATTGCACTTAATGCATCAATGTGAATTATATCAGTCAATTACATTTACTTATTGTTTTACGACAGATTGTAAAAAAAAAAGTATATTAAACATTATCTTCTTATATATAACAAGTAAGGAAGGGCTAAGTTCGGGTGTCACCGAACATTTTATACTCTCGCATGATAAAGTGATAATAATTTACATATATTTTTATTTTGCTGTAAAATTAATTATATAGTAAAATTAAATATATAGCCTGGGTGCAGCTTCCTTCTGCGATTTCTTCCGTAAAATTTAGTGTTTCTGATGTTTTTCGTTAGTCGGTTAACGCACTTTTAGTGATTTTCAACATAACCTTTGTATGGGAGGTGGGCGTGGTTATTATCCGATTTCTTCCATTTTTGAACTGTATATGGAAATGCTTGAAGGAAACGACCCTATAGAGTTTGGTTGACATAGCTATAGTAGTTTTCGAGATATGTACAAAAAACTTAGTAGGGGGCGGGGCCACGCCCACTTTTCCAAAAAAATTACGTCCACATATGCCCCTCCCTAATGCGATCCTTTGTGCCAAATTTCACTTTAATGTCTTTATTTATAGCTTAGTTATGACACTTTATAGGTTTTCGGTTTCCGCCATTTTGTGGGCGTGGCAGTGGGCCGATTTTGCCCATCTTCGAACTTAACCTTCTTATGGAGCCAAGAAATACGTGTACCAAGTTTCATCATGATATCTCAATTTTTACTCAAGTTACAGTTTGCACGGACGGACGGACGGACGGACAGACGGACGGACGGACAGACAGACATCCGGATTTCAACTCTACTCGTCACCCTGATCACTATGGTATATATAACCCCATATCTAACTCTTTTAGTTTTAGGACTTACAAACAACCGTTATGTGAACAAAACTATAATACTCTCCTTAGCAACTTTGTTGCGAGAGTATAAAAATGAATAGCAAATGTGTTGCTAAACGCATAACTTAACAACGCCTGGACCAATTTTGCCGATTCTTTTTTTAAAATGTTCGCTGAGGTTTAAGAATGGTAAAATTCGAATAATTGCTGGAAAACTCCTAAAAATAGCCCTTTTCTTTTTCCCATACAAACGTTATCTAACTAAAACGTAGAATCAATTTAAGCTTTTTGCTATTACATAAAGTTCATATTAAATTAAATGTACTCACTATTGTTTAAACAATGAATGTATGTTCCCAACGTCTACTTTGAAATGAATCTAATGAGGATGGTTTGTAAACAAAAAAAAACAGAAAATGTAAATTTTTAACTGATTTAGGAGCGTAGATTTCAAAGTGACTTTTCAATACAAATTTTTTCTTTTAAATTTTTTGGTTTTGTTTTCTAATTGATTTCTTTGTTCATTTTTTGAATCGTTCAATTTCGGTCGTTTGCTTTCTTTTTGAAAATTATTAAGTGTCATAAATAAAGTTCATAGTGTGAAAATATAACAAGAAAAAATATTTATAATTTGTACAATTTCAACGAAGACAACAATTGGTTATTTTAAACTATTCGCTTTGTTCTCAAATTAAAAAAATCTAAAAACCTTTTATTTTACAAGTAAGTACGAATTACGTCTTTAAAGCTATCGGCTAATAAACTCGCGATATTATTTCTTTTGACTTACTTTAAAATGAATCAGTTTCAACGTCATTACATCAGACAAACACCAACAGCGTTAAAATAAGTGTTTTATTATATCCCTATTTTACATACATACATAAAACATTAGTAAGGCTTGAAGGAATTGACTTCAAGTCATATCAATTAAAAAAAAAATGTAAACAACAACAAACTATACTATAATAACTATACGAAACCAATCGTACCTAAATCCTGTTTTGTTCAGTTCTTAGTTACCTATGATAACTAATTATAAAAATTAATATGCCTCGCAATGGTAAACGAAGAAATTGATACCATTGGAAGAACCCGAAATGATGCATTGGTTTCAAAGGAACAGATTCTAAGCTAATTACCAATCTTATAATGCTATACAAGAACGTGACCATCGAAATGAACAAATGTAGTTCGTGAAAATTCTATGCCAACTTTCAAGGTATGTATTATAGCAGTTAATCATAATTATTTTAGCCAACAATATGTTCTGTCACCTAAGTTAAGATGTGTAACTAATCATAATCATCACATAGTCATCATAGTATTATTTGGTAATTCAGTTTTAGCGGCACTTTTATTATTTTGAAACCAAATATAATTATTTGATGATAGATATTAGTTACAACTAATTAGGAGACTGATATAATTTTTAAGAATAAATATTATTTAAGTTTGATAACTGAAAATCAATAAATTTATATCCCACATTGCTTATTTATTTTATTTTATAGTGTTTGCTACAAACATAATATTTTTTTTAAAGATACAAGGCCAAATATATCACAGAGCAGGTTCCTGTTACCAGTGTCAGATAGCAACTACCAGTTCCTGAAAATTTATTTTATGGGCAATTCAGCATAAGAAATTAATCTGCGTTGTGCACATAACAATTTAGTAAAGAGGTCTATTGTAGAACAATTACAAACTTTTTTTCATGAACACAATCAATTGATTATATTGTTTAAAAACTGCTCTGGATCTGATGCCATCAGATAATCACAAAATTGCAATCAGAGATGATAAAACACCTGCGGGTCAACATGCAAGACGTTTTAATGCACCAACTATTAATGAAGTTGCTATCGTTGTAGTTGGAGAAACCTTGGAATCCCGTGATCGTCGGAATGATCAATTACAACGTATAAAGGAAACACACCGCTCATATGATGCACTGCAATATCCCATTATATTTTGGCAAGTTGATGATGGCTATGATTTCTCAATAAAAATGTTAAATCCCATTACAGGTAATTAAAATATTACTTTAGCAATGGCGATAATATTTCATCACTATGTTATGTATTTTAATTTTATATGTCATGTTATTACACCCAAAAAAGACTCTGAATCCAACAAAAGAGTTTAATGAACTATCATTTATACCGCCTACTGATTCGGGAAAATGAAGACAATCACATATTGAAATGTCGGCGATTATATCACAAATATATTGTTGACATGTATGTTAAAATTTAAACGGAGAGATTAACATTCATCCGGTTGAATCAGACCAAACTCCGATCTGAAGAGTATATTCACCATCGAGATGCCATTAATTCTGATGGAAATGCCTAGAATGTTGGTCGGATGACTATTCTTCCAGCAACATACATCGGAAGCCCTCGACATATGCACTCAAGAATATGCTCATTAGATGCCATGTCGTATCGTCTTATGGTCACCCATTTCGTCATGATATTACAGCCAGAGTCCTAAGACAAAAATTTGTTCATCACATTTACATGCAATCCGCACTGGATAGAAATCAAGCATGACTTATTCCCTGGGCAATCACTCATTGATCGTCATTAATATCGGAAACAATTACTGGTATGGCGGTTATCCACTGTATCGTTGACGATCCATTGCAGACAATGGAAGATCAACAACTGTCAAATTAAATCAACAAGATATTGAAACAGATAATCGTTGGATTGTTCCATATTCACCCATTTCATCAAAGACCTTCAAAGCACACATCAACGTTGAATCTTGCCATTCAGTGAAATCTATTAAATACATTTGTAAATATGTAACCAAAGGGAGTGATATGGCTGTGATTGGAATTGGTGCAGAAAATTCCAATGATGAAATTACCCAATACCAAATGGGACGCTATGTTAGTAGTAATGAAGCAGTATGGCGAATATTTTCTTTTCCTATTCATGAGAGACACCCTTCTGTTGTTTACTTAGCTGTGCATCTAGAAAATGGAAAAAGAGTGTATTTTATTTTACAGCAAAGAACGCAGTACAAAGAGTTGCTCAGCTACCATCTACTACATTAACCAGTTTTTTTGAGACATGCCAAAACGATGATTTTGCGTAAACAGTGCTATATTCTGAAATGTCAAAATATTATACTTGGAATCAATCCTCAAGAAGATTTATAGGACAGAAAAAAGGAAAACAAGTTCCAGGATTCCCAGATGTGTATTCCACCGATGCCATCGGTCGAATTAATTCAGTACATCCAAGTAATGAGGAATATTTTTATTTACGACTGCAATTAGTCAATGTACGTGGTCCAAGGTCCTTCCAACATTTACGAACTGTTGATGGTGAATTGTGCAGATCTTACAGAGAAACCTGTCACCGTTTGCAATTGCTGGAAAATGGCGCTCATTGGGATCAAACTCTCAATGATGTTGTAATATCATCACACGCTCATCAAATACGAGCATTGTTTTCTATAGTCATATCTACATGCTTCCCTTCAAACCCAATTGATTTGTGGATCAAGTACAGAGATTATATGTACATACATACATACTTATGTGTGATGATATTTTGTATCAAATACGAAATAGAATGGGAAATCCAAATGTACAAATAAGTGAAGAAATTTACAACGAAGCATTGATTTCAATTGAGGACATGTGCTTGATGATGTCAAACAAACTATTAATTCAATTAAGCCTGACCGGAACCAATCGTCCAATGCATGATGCTTTTAACCAAGAGTTGAATCGAGAGAATCAGTATAATCTCAGCACTTTCAAAGAAATAATTTAAACAAATCTTCCACTGTTGAATGAACAACAGAAGTGTGTATTTGATACTCTTATGAAAGTAACAAATGATGAAATTGGAGGGATTTACTTCTTAGATGCACCTGGTTGTACAGGAAAAACATTTTTGATTTCATTAATTTTAGCAACGATTCGATCACAAAATAAAATTGCACTTGCACTCGCTTCATCGGGAATCACAGCAACTTTGCTTGAAGGTGATCGAACGGCCCATTCAGCATTAAAATTGCCATTAAATATGCAAAGCAATGAAACTCCGACCTGTAACATTTCGAAGAACTCTGCAATGGCAAAGGTTTGCAGCAATGTAAATTAAATATTTGGGACAATGCATGATGGCACATAAAAAATCTTCGGAGGCTTTAGACAGAATTTTAAAAGATCTACGGAGCAATAATAACCAATTTGGTGGTGCAATGATTTTATTAGCAGGAGATTTTCGTCAAAAAGACGAAAGTGATTCCACGATCAACACCAGCTGATGAACTCAATGCATGTCTAAAGACCTCCAATTTGTGGAAACATGTAAAAGTACTTCATTTGAGCAAGAATATGCGCGTAGAGTTGCAAAACGACCAATCTGGAAATACTTATATTCTCTAAACAACTCATTGACATTGGTAATGGAAAATTTCCTATGGACAAAGTTTTTGTCAGTTAACTCGATCAAAAGATGAACTTATTCAGAAGGTGTTTCCAGATGTTTCTCAAAATTACAGAAATCATGATTGGTTGAGCGAACGAGCTATATTGGCTGCAGAAACTTACAAAGTCGGTCGCAAAAGAAACAGAACTTTTTAAATATAACTGTTTCTGGTAGCGTCACCTATTGGTGGGTATATGAAATAAAAAGTTTGATCTCGTAAAAATTTTAAGACAATTGGATAACTACAATCAATGTTATCAATCAAAAAGTGACAGCAGCTTTCGGTCATCGGTCGTAAAATGCATTTTGAACAAAGAGCAAATATTAAATTTTGTTTTAAACTTGGGAAAACGTTTACTGTGCGAACGAATGAGCCGAAATCTTCTTTGTGTTACATGGAAATGGAGTTAAATATCACCAAAGACTCCATTCATCGCATTTTGATAGATAAATTGGGTCTACGGAAGATGTGCTCCAAGTTTGTTCCACACAAATTGACTGAAGAGCAAAAATTGCTACGAATCCAACATTGTAAGGATTTGATTAAGGAGACGAGAAAGGACATAAACTACAAATATTCGATTGTGACTGGTAACGAAACGTGTTGCTTTCAATATGATCCCGAAACCAAACGTCAAGTGCCGAATGGAAGCATCCAGACGAGCCATCACCGAAAAAAAGTCGTCTTCAGAAGTCAAAAATAAAGACAATGCTGATTTTTTTTTACGATTCCGAGGGTATTGTACACCGAGAGTTCGTCCCACCTGGCCAAACGATTAATGCTGTGTTTTACCTTGGTTTTATGAAACGTCTTTTGTCACGCATTCGTCGTGCTCGACCACAATACCGTGAGGCAGGGTCCTGGCGCCTGTTGCACGATAATGCGCCGTGTCATCGGTCGACGCTTGTCACTGATTTTTTGACAAAAAACTCCATATTAACCATTAATCACTCACCCTACTCACCTGATCTGGCACCCTGTGATTTTTACCTATTTATAAAATTTCATTTGCCCATGAAATGACACTGGTTTCAGGACATTTCAGCTATCCAAAAGGCGACGACCGATATTCTCAAGAGCATGTCGAAAAATTACCTTAAACACTCATTTGAAATGCTAATTGACCGGGCTAAACGCTGTATCGAAGCACAAGGAAACTACTTTGAATAAAAAAATATAACTTTTGAAAAATATTAATTTGTGTTTGTTGTTTTTTTAACAGTCCTGTTTCCTTTGCGACAGTCCTTGTAGATGTAAATGAATTAAATTTAAAACTTCAAGAACAAACTACAAGCGAATCGAGGATATACATATAAATCAATTTATTCGGCTACTAACCAAAATGATGTAGTGAACTATCCACCAGAATTTTTAAACTCGCTGGATTTACCAGAATTGCCACCTCACAACCTTCAATTAAAGGTTGGATCGGTAGTTATAATGTTGCGAAATATCAATCAACCGCGTCTTTGCAATGGCACACGGTTAGCGATAAAAAAATTACTGAACAATGTGATAGAAGCAACTATCCTGAAAGGAAAGTATAAAGGAGAAGACGTTCTCATACCACGCATCCCAATGATTCCAACTGATGTGCCATTTGACTTTAAACGAATACAATTTGCAGTTCGGCTTGCTTTTGCAATGACCATAAACAAGTCTCAGGGACAATCGTTAAGTGTTTGTGGTATTAATCTGGAAAACCCATGTTTCTCACATGGTCAATTGTATGTTGCCTGTTCCCGTGTTGGAAAACCATCAGATTTGTTTGTCTATGCACCAGGTAATCAAACAAAAAAACATCGTATATCACAAAGCACTAGAATGAAAATAAAATTTATTTTTGTGAATAATTATGATTCACATGATTAACAATAAAGCGATTATTGATTTTTAAATGCTTAGATATATTTTATTTAATTATATTTCTTATTCACAACGCCCTATCACCACGGTGATGTTTCTGTTCAGGAGAATTTTTTGCCCCGACTATAAAATATGTAGGAACAAAAAATGTCACATTATAAATCTTTTTGACAGGATTTTATTGCTACATATTTAATTACGCACTACAAAGTCTGGCCTGCTATACGTGGCGTGTTCATGAATTGGAAAACCATCTTCTCTGTACATTTATGCACCGGAACAGAAACCAAAAAATGTTGTTTATTAAGCTGCGTTACATTAGAAAAAATTTAGGAAAATCGAAAATAAATGATTTTCAAAACAATATAAATCCAACTTTCTTTTCATTTCAAACACATAGTTTCAAGCAGAACAACGCATTCGGGGTCATCTAGTTGGATATATATATATATGATAGAAATTAAATTGGACATACGGAATGTAATTTAGATAAATGCTGTTAATGATAATAAGATATATATACAAGTATACCTATGTATAAATAATTTTTAATATTTGTAAGCTAAACATATATAATAGTAGGGGAGCCTGGAGTGCTAAATTTGCTGTTACTGGAGCGTCAAGATAACGTTTAAAAAAAAGAAAGTCTAGGTGAAGTTTTCCATTTTAGTGGGGAGAAGAGCGGGTAATTATTTCCAAAAATGTAAAAAAAACAGTCATATAAAAATACTCAAGCGCGTCAGTCATTTATGGTATATACGCGCATTATATTTCTGATAGTCGATATATATTAATCTGACAATCAATTCGAGGTTGAGGGCCGTAATGAGAGGTTAAAAAAAAGGTGCTTGAAGTCCCTACGCGCGGATGAAGTTATACTTCTTAGTGATATTCTAAGAAATGCATATCATTTTGTATAAAAGAAAACTAGAAAACTTAAATTCACATTTTATAAATTTATTATAATTTATTATCTCCCCGAGCATGCATTTGAAAACAAGTCGTCTTTTCGCGACAATGGCAAAAGCTAAAAATCATAAATTGTACAACTTTCTGGTGCTTCTCGCAAAACTCTGCGTCGATATGTATTCACGATCATACGTATACATACATACATATTTACGCATGTTTGTAGGCGAAGCTGCTACAGCGGCAAGGGGTGATAATCGGTGGCCATTACTTTACTTATGCCATAGAAATTCTATTGCTCGGAATATGGAAATGACAGCGAAATAATGCAAATATGCATATTTCTAAAGGTCATTAATTTCTTTGAAGAAATGAAAGATCCTGAGAAGTATAGTCTTAACTTTTCAACGGCCAACGCGGAGCATTTCAACCAAAAGGAATTTATTCATTAAAATCACCACTCAGAAGTCGTTTTATCCGTTGTAAGCGAACGATTTTCGAAAAAGCATCATTTCTAATATGCCACAAGACAAAATTAGAAATGAACTTTTTAACCCTTATGTCAACGGCAACATACCTGGGTATGTTTTGCGTTTTCAAAACGCTGTAGGTCTGAACTGGATTTCGTGATATCCTAGAGAAAACTGTTTTAAGCAATAGTCCCAATTTTAGTTAGGATTGGATCATCCGTTTGGTAGATAAAGCCCATTTACAAAGTTGCACCCTTACGTCAACAGCATACAGACCTGGGTATACCATACCATATGTATAGTAAAACGCATGCAAATATGATAATATTTGAAAAGTATAGTTTACTTTGAGTGAAAAAAATACTTGTGGCATAAAAATTATTATAAATTACAAAATACTTATGAAAAAAATATTAAAAAAAACTACGAAAAAATTTAAAATTATTGAAATTCAATTACATCTATCGCATTGCGACAAGTCTTTGGAATGCTCTGCGCACACTGGTTTGTTGCATAATGTGCATGCTTTACGAGTAGGGCGTCGTTTGGAGCAGATGTAGCAATTCCCCTTTACTTTTAGGCGTCCCGTACTATCACGCTCCTCCGCTTCATGTGCTCCAGCATCCACAACTCGGATGGGCCTACCTATCATGGCTTCGATGGCGTTGCGCGTTGAAAAAACTCTGGATATTCTGCTGTTATTCGCTCTTCTCTCTATTTCTGGCTTGCATAGTTGCTCACTTAGCTGATGGAGAAACATCCTACGGCGGCTTGTATATGACTTCAGGTGAGTGTTGTTGTCAACGTATATTATGTATGCAGCAAACGCAGCAACGTCCACAATATTATAAAAGAAAACCAAAGGCCATCTATTTGTGCGCCGCTTGGTACTATATTCGGACAAGCACATGTCCATGCTATCAACTCCACCTTTCGTTTTGTTGTAGTCTAATATAAGCAATGGCTTCTTCTTAGGACCGGACGTTTCTGTTGTATAATGAGAAGTGGACAATAATACAACTGCCTTGTTTTTCTTGGGCACGTACGAGCACATCGTAACGTGATTACAGAACCCAAACATTGACGATTCAGCCTCACGCCTCTTGGGGTTGGCAAATGCTGCTGGCACGAATGTACGCCTTTTGTTGCAAGTACCCAATATAGATAAATTATTGTCTATCATCAAAGATTTTGCCAAGTTGTAGCTAGTGAAAAAGTTGTCACATACAATATTTCTTCCACTTCCATCAAAAAAGTTGATACATAAATCTTTGACTATTCTTTCACCAACATTTCTTTCACGTTCGCCAGACGGTGCCATTCCTGTATAGATTTGTCCCTGCATTGAAAACTTAAATTCAATTTAGTTGTTTATACTTTCAACAATATTGATAGTACCTGCAATGTATAGGACGAAATGGAGTCGCACACTCACCACACTTTTATCCCATATTTGGCAGGTTTTGATGGTATGTATTGCGTGAAGCCAGTTCCACCACGATAAGCATACAATTGTTCATCTACGGTGACGTTGGCCCCTGCCACGTAATATCTACAAAGACAGCTGTTTAGCATCAAAAAAACGTCCGATATTGCTGCTGCTTTGTCAGTTCGTTTGCGTTGCTGGCGTGTGTTTCCATTATCAAAACGAATGAAGCGGCTAATTTGCCAAAATCGTCGTACACTCATTGCAGCACGATATAATGGATGTGATTTAGTATTCCACAAATCTTTCGTATGCACGTAACCAGAATGTGTAACGCCACTTAGCAAAAGTACGCCCAAATATGCATCAAATTCACTTTCTGTTATGGGAATCCATGATCTCGGTTCTCTTGTTGAATGTTTTGCATTGCCAACATCAAAGAATTGCCTTGCCTTTCGATTTGATTCACGAATAATTATGTCGCATATTTCGTCTGACATTATCAATTTGAACGTTTCTGAAATGGTCAAACCTTGCGTTGCCCGTACTGGTCCAGATTGTGCACTCTTAGAATGTTGTGCGTACGGAATCTTACAGGTTGTGGTTGTATCGAAGACCAAACATTACCATCTCTGGCAGTAAAATATTTCCCAGTTTCAATTCATGCATCTTCAAGTTCTTCATCAGAATCACCGTCGTCCTCTGAGTCATATTCTGGTAACGTGGGCTCTTCTAAGTCTGAGTCATCACCACCAATATCACCTACACATTCATCTAAAGCCTCGTCACCAACTACTGAATCGTGGTCACTTATTTCTTCTTGGCTCTCTTCAAGCGTTTGACGAATATATGCTTGCTGTTCTTCGTACGAAAGTGCGCTTAGTTGTCGTGGAGTAAGCCATTCACCATCTGCCATTTCCCTTTGATTTTATTTTTGTGTTTCCACAAAATAAACAGAAACGTCCTTTCACTTCGAATCATACGTGCATGATAAAGTCCGTAATACTGCTAAACCCTATTTTATACTTTTTAGCACAAGTGATTAACGCAGGTACTAGCGATTTTATGCCTGAGTTTTTATGTTTGCAACATAAAGTAATCCTTATAAACACAAAACAATAAGAACTAACCACATTATCAGCGACCCTTAATAATCCAGAAAATATGTACACTTGTATGTATGTATATTTGTTAAACTATATCAAGGTTGCCTGTGTAGAAATGTACGATAGGGTTTTTTTAACCATGACCATTTTTAACACATGCATACGTATATTATCGATATAACGCAAATGTGTGAGTATATTAGTAAAAAAAAATCTGAATCGCAAGCGATTAGTTGAATGTGTACCGGCCGGGTTATAACGGCATGCCATTTACCATACAAAACGTATGTATATACCCGGGTGTGTTGCTGTTGACGTGCGTAAAAAAGTTCTGCTGTTGACATAAAGGTTAAACTTCACGCTGTCAGATAAAACGATATACCTAGTCATCGCGGGTCGATTTCCAAAAAATGGACCAATGCAGGGTATTTCAACAAAAGGGCACATAAAATAGTTGAGAATTCGCAGAAATGAAAGACAAAGGAAAGAAAAAGCAGTATAACTTCAATAATGAACAAGCATACAGACATACATATGCGCAGCAGCAGCAAGGAAAGAGGTAACAATCGGCGATCCATTGTATATTTCTTTCATGCATAACCAAACCATGATTAGGACAACGCGATACAACAACAATGGTGGTCTAGGTGGTAAGCGCTTCAAAAGTTACGACGAGCACGTAGGTACGTAGGTTCGAATCCCAACAGAATTGATTTTTTAATTGAATATGTCACCAACCAAAAATTGAAACATTGTTCTACAAAAACAACAACAGCATAAGCATGGCAATATTGTGCTGTTGGTAGAAAAGCCGAGCTGTGCCGAAAGAAACGAACAAACGATCGCCGATTTTCACCGCTTCGCTTGCTGCTCGAACATCTTCGCAGACCAAGGTTGCGTAGATTCATATTGAGCAAGGTTGCGCGCCTGAATCTATCGCAACCTTTTCCGAACTCGTATAAGAAGTATAACTTCAAAAAAAAAAAAAGTTATTCGAGCGTGTCAGCTTTTCAAAGCGAATGTTAATGAACCTCTTAAAAGTGTGCCATTTAAATTTCTGACTATTTCGACGTGGCCAAAAGTCATTTATTGATTTTAAAACTTGTAAAAAAAAGGTGACCTTGAGATACTCGAGCGCGTCAGATTTTTATGCAGGGGGATGAACTTGATGTCAGAGTCTTCCCAAAAGATATGATGACAATTATATAGAGGCATATCATTAATCTGACGATTTAAAAGTGGAAGAATTCTGTTTGGTTCTTATTTTTGTTACAGGATGTAATAAAAGCAGTGTTAACATATATATGTATAGAAAATTTAATAATTTATTTATATGAAAATAGAAAAAATAGAATAAAAAAAAAACACATGTCAATTTTCGTCATTCGAGTCATCGTCGAAGTTGGTTTCCACTTCTTGAACTTCCCCGTCATTTTGCACTTCTGTAACCAAGAAAAAATTTGAAACTTTACAATTTTTTACTTCTTTTATGATAGTATAGTCTTCAAAAAAAGATTTACCTGCATCAGAAGTATCTTCTAAAAGATTAGGTGTTATGACGATGTCCTCGTACGCTTCAGGAAGTTGGTTTCCAACAAACCAGGTCGGCTCCAACTTTCTAGCCATGTTTTTTCATCCGTAATCTGTTGGCGACAACTCCGTAAGAATACGATTGTGCGCGTTCCTCCACCAACACGCAATATATTTTGTTCGCAGTAAATGTTGTTGTAGTTCTGATCGGCAGGGTGGTAAGTTACAAGCGTCATAGTTACGCACATTTAATGAGAAGGGTTGAGACGTATCAGTTACCTTATACGTTTTATGAAAAATTTCCATTCTAGCACTATTGACATCAGATAGCTTTTTTAATCCGTACAAATGGCAGATGAAAGATTCTACAGTAGGAGATAATGCTTCAATATCATAATCTGTAGAACCCAAGTTTGCAAATACTTTTTGCATAGTTATAAATCCCATTAAAATGTAAAAAGCTGGGTTGTAATCACATCTCGTCAGTGCATGCAGAGCTGGTAGTGCTTGTGACACAAGTGGGCCTAATTTCTCAAAAAGAGTGGAAATGGCGATATATTGGCGTGCATTACCTACTCCGAGATCAAACCAGACTTTTATCGAAGACTTCATGTGTTCCATATTGGCTAACATAATAACAATGATGTCTGTATCGGAAGTCCTAATGGTAACAGTAGAGTCTTCTTTCATTTGACAAGCAAAAAATACAGCTTTCGTATCCGCTTCTTCATGATCGGGACATGATAGTCCATGATCAATCATGCGTGATACTTTATTATCAATAACAGAGTATACGTAACACAAATCATGAATTAGGAATATTTTCTTGTTACCAATTATCGATTTCATCTCCTGGTCAGCCCAATGCTCGATACAAAATTTTACTAATGCTTCTTTAAACTTTATGTTTTTTAAATTTTTAGCGAAATCAGAAGTTCTACTTTGTTGAGGACCAGCAATATAAAAATCTTTGTCATCTACATTGCGTCGGAGAGCATGTTCACAATCTTTGATCGAAGGTAAGAAGTAACGATCAAATATAATGGCTACATTATCTGCTGAATTTTTTACAAGAGTTTGTAAAATTTTCTTTGATAAGTCTCCAAAATTGAGCGGTATTTGATGGAAGGTGTTTAAAAAGAAGAATCCATCTACAATTACACAGTCTATCTGAAGTGGCGGTTGATCCATTTTTTCAATTTTTTTTTCGAGTTCTTGAACTAGTACTGATTTTGTAGTCTTATTAAAAGAACCATCTATATGGCATAGTGATAACTTGACTGGTGTTATTGGAAAACACAGTACCTTTTCAAGATCCAAGTTAGTAATCAGAGATAGAGCTAATAATCTACCGAATAAATCCCGCTGCAGTTTGATCTCATGAACTTTTTGTCCAATCTTCATAATCTTCTTCTTCTTTGAACTTGCAAAAGTAAGTATCGGATTTTTCTTTAGAGATTTGTGAAATCTATCCGGATTCATATTACACTCCGTTATAAACTGATCGCGAAGAAACATCCCAGACGAAACAACGTTTAGCAAGCAATTAGCAATTTGTGGGGTAGTAGCCTGGCCAGTAGAGATATTGTACAGTTGATCTTTATCTATCGAGGAAGTGAATGGATTTGTGGTCTGCTCGATGCTATGCATGAAAGCTTCGATTTGTTTTTCATGTTCTTTAAGTCTATCTGGATGTAGATCTGCTGCGACGTCTTCCCTATTGTTACTCATCCCTGCACGTTTTAAAACGTGCGAAATAATTCGATTTCGAGCTCCGTGATTTCGTGGCAGAAATAGAATTTGTGAGATTCACGATTCCTGTGAGCCGACGTGCTGCTTCACCATTGATAGTTTTCTCCAACGTTAAATCAACTGGGATCCGTGAGAAAGGTTTTTGGGTTCTCCTAATACCGATCGATCCTTTAGCAATTTCCTCTCGGAGGCCAGGATGTGTATCGCTGATGTGTTGAAGTTGATTTAAATAAAACACTAGCCACCGGCTGTAATTTTGCTGATTAAAATAGAAAAATAAATTCACAATTTTCCCAAGAACATAAATGTACAGGTTTAAGTCTCCAACTCTTATACTTCTGATAAATAAATGGTAAAGATTAAAGAAATCAATATACATAGCATAAAATTGGGCCGTTTTGCCGTGTTTGCCATGTAATGTTTCTGCTGTATATTGATCATATAATTGGAGAAGATTTTGTGTTTCAGGATGCTGTATTTGAGGCGAGTTATATTCCAGTTGCGACAAGACAGTAAGATATTCAATTACAGAATCTTCAACAGTGAAATTTGTGTTTAACATAAAAGAATTAAAGTGAAATATCTGCAGCGGTAACGCCATTATAAAGTGTAATCTTTTACACCTATTATAATTTTTTCCGGTAATAAAACCTGAAACTGATTCTGCAGCAATTAGGTCGGATTCTGTCATGATATTAGTGAGTCCGCATTCATCAATAGAAGTGCCAACTGCTTTAAAAAAAAGCCATTTCGATATGGAAGGCCCCCAAGTGAATAAAAATGTTATCGAACTTCGGTGATTCTTGAGTTTGAATGCAATAACTTGTTCGAGCTATTGCTAAATCGTATGTAACCTGAATGTATGGCGCATTACATTCGTTTGCAACTTCTTGACACAATTCTAAAGTTTTCAAAACGGTGGAATGCTTAGTGGGAGACTCGTTTATGGGAGTCAAATACGAAATTTTTGGGACAGGTGAATTGTCAATAACAATTTTACTATTATATCAACCCACATTGGAGTATCACGTACATTGAGCTTATGCAACAACTTCCACATCACATCCAATTGCTTTGATGTAATTAAACTTCCAGGAACTTTGTTGAGTGCAGAAATGTCAAGCTGATGCCAAGTTGCTATTTTTAATTTTTTTGTGAAAGTGCGCATTTCGAAAGTTATTTCTTGAAAAGTTCTGCGTTTTCGATTTCTCGACGTCGAAAGCGTAGATTCTGAAGTATTACTGGATACAGTTTGACTAGGAGCTAGATTTTCGATTTCATTAGCAGCTAAAGCTATTATAGACATCGTATCCTCATTTTGAGAAATGTTTTGAAAAATTATACCCACCGTGTCATGAAGAGTATCTTTTTCATTCAACGAAGCGATCAAAGTTATCGAAGGCAACTGCCGTAGTTAAGTCCGGACGACGTAGAATGTCTTCGGGGCACACGTAATTACTGTTAGCCGTTGAAAAAGTTAACTCAGTCTCCAATTCTTCTAATGCAGTATATGAACAACAGTGCCCATATCTGGACAGCAAGTTTATTATTTTTTTGCTGTTACATAAGCTTTTGACTGCAAGACCCAAAGTAATATGCTTGGAAGTTTTGATTTTATGGTTTGAAGCACCGTAGATTGTTTCCAAGAAGCAGGTTAATAGCTCTGGCACATAATCTAATTCACCTTTTATCAAATCTTCAGCAGTGCAATCGTCAGGCGGTTTTGTTGTCGTACAATTTAAAATTTCTTCTCGAAGTTGTGCTGCAACTGAGGGAATTGTCTCTTTCATAGACATGATTTTAAATAAATCAGTGTATGCCACAATATCAGCTGAAATCGGAGCAAGAAATTTCCTTTTTTCAGCATAAATAATCTTGATGGTCTTTGAGAAAGTGTCAATGATTTTACTTTCTAAGTGGCGATCTGAAAATGAAGTGCTGCTTATGGAGTCTGATATTCCTTTTTAACGTGATGAAAAAACAGACATTCGTTTTTCTTCACAACGTATTCTTCCAACATTTCACATAATAATTCGTAAGCTCTATTCGAAGCCTTTCGTTTTTTAACGAAATCGCTTTCGGCTTTTTTGTTAACTTCTCGCAAGTAAAGATCCTTACAGCATTTATGATATGGAATTGTAGAAGTATCCGCGAAAGAACTGACTTTTTCCAACATTTCAATGTCGCTGTGCTCTGTAGCTGCACTTTTTAACAATTCAATTGTCCGTATTTTATTAACCGCCAATGGCACAGTGCGGCCAAGACGGCGTTTCCATGATTTGTTGCAAATAAAACACTCCCTTAATAGCAAATCTTCATTCGTGATCTGCTCATCCGCATCTGACGGATCATCAAAATCATCCGAGTACGGTTCAGGGTTGGTTGATGGACCCGCTCTTAAAATTATTGTGAGACTTTTAAAATGAAAAGAAATAAAGATTTTAAATATTTGGCGTTATGTTGAAAATATGGATAAATCGTGTATATTTGACAATAAAAGTCGTACTAAATTTAATTTTCTACAAAAATGTCTCTTATAGTTTGTCCATTAATATCAATAAGATCACCAAAATTACTAAATATTTTTTTATGATGAACAAAACATTTAAATCATTAATTAAGAATATCAATCTTGAAATTACGATAAAAATATTGATAGTTTCAAAAAACAATAAAAGGCATTGTTCAGATTTCTGAACAGTTCTTAACGTCTACAATTGTAAATGAGATATTTTTGTAAATCTGTGTAGAAACAGATATCATATTTCAAATATTTATATGCATTATCGCTAAAATATAAAAACATAGTCCTAAATATAAATATGTATGTACAAATACCCATTGCAATGCTACATGGTATGGGGTTGTTTTCAAGTGCATATGCACATTTGTATTCAATTGCCTAAATGCATATCTTAGGTCAATATGTTATCGTAAGTAAATACATATCTTTGTTTGTTAATTGTTGAGTGCATAAGTTAACACAACACTTCTTACTCAAGTATCGACTTACAACTTCCGGCACGTGTGACCGAAATGCACCATAAAGTGCATGATCAGCGTCAGCACTACCTGTTGTGCAGCATAAGATTCGTGGAAGAGAATCACGCCACCTATAATTATTAAAGTTAGAATTAAGCATAAATATTGTAATTCGGTTAAGCTAACTTCAGTTTGTAAAACTCAATAAAGATACGCGGTAGCGCTGCCCGAATGCAGCTCCGTGAAAAATTATATTTTTTTGGTTTTCAATTAACCAAAAGATTAACTGGCGCCCGAGCGAATTGCAAGCAAGCGTAAAGCTGTTTGTACTAAAAGAAAAGTCGTGTAAAAGTGTAAAAACTTAGCGAAAAAGTTAGGCGTAAAGCTACTTTGCTAAAAACAAAAAGCGTCGATCGGTCGGTTCCTTAGTAGCTTAGGCAAAAAGGAGACATTACGTGTCGGCCTAAGATCGCGGATATAAAAAAAAAAATTTTATAACAAAAAATACTGTAATAAAGTGTTGGACAATAAAGAAGAAAAATCTATATAAACAATATCCCTAAACGATCAAGGATAAAATAAGAAGTGAATGTGCAAAAAAAAATGTGAGAAATATCTGTCCTTAAACGAACAAAGCAATAATACAAACCTAATGATGTGTGAAAACTAAAAAATATCGGAAGACCGCTTAAGAAACTAAATCTGCAAAGAGTTAGGAAAAAAAACTTAGAATTACAAATTATAGAGTATGGTGACTTGCAACTCGCTAAGCGTAAAATACACGCAAGTTCAGGGATACAAATTATTTCATCTTTAATAAAAAATAATAATAAAAAAAATTTTTATTAGCAAACTACAAAAACAATACAAAACACAAATTAATAAAATACAATAAAAATATAAATAAAAATAAAAAGCGACCAATTAATCACGGCTGAAAAAGGCAGTAAGCGGTGTGCGTGAATTAAATATTGATGAAAATATACGTTTGTGCGTGCAACGAAATACGCCAAAGTGTAAATTAAATTTATTGCAACAAAATTTCGTGGAAGCAAAAATCAACGCATATTGCAGGCAAGGGAAAAAATCAAGGCAGATATTTAACAAGCGAATTGCAGTTCAGCAAGTGGAGATATCCGGGACAGCAGCTAATAGGAATAATATCGGTGGTAGCAGCGACAACAGAATCTTCAACAATCCTGTAAGTGGAAGCAGCCAAGAGTTTGATAACTTTTTAAAAAAAAAAACGCATAAAATTTGCAAAATCTCATCGGTTCTTTATTTGAAACGTTAGATTGGTTCATGACATTTACTTTTTGAAGATAATTTCATTTAAATGTTGACCGCGGCTGCGTCTTAGGTGGTCCATTCGGAAGTCCAATTTTGGGCAACTTTTTCGAGCATTTCGGCCGGAATAGCCCGAATTTCTTCGGAAATGTTGTCTTCCAAAGCTGGAATAGTTGCTGGCTTATTTCTGTAGACTTTAGACTTGACGTAGCCCCACAAAAATAGTCTAAAGGCGTTAAATCGCATGATCTTGGTGGCCAACTTACGGGTCCATTTCTTGAGATGAATTGTTCTCCGAAGTTTTCCCTCAAAATGGCCATAGAATCGCGAGCTGTGTGGCATGTAGCGCCATCTTGTTGAAACCACATGTCAACCAAGTTCAGTTCTTCCATTTTTGGCAACAAAAAGTTTGTTAGCATCGAACGATAGCGATCGCCATTCACCGTAACGTTGCGTCCAACAGCATCTTTGAAAAAATACGGTCCAATGATTCCACCAGCGTACAAACCACACCAAACAGTGCATTTTTCGGGATGCATGGGCAGTTGGCCACCAAGATCATGCGATTTAACGCCTTTAGACTATTTTTGTGGGGCTACGTCAAGTCTAAAGTCTACAGAAATAAGCCAGCAACTATTCCAGCTTTGGAAGACAACATTTCCGAAGAAATTCGGGCTATTCCGGCCGAAATGCTCGAAAAAGTTGCCCAAAATTGGACTTTCCGAATGGACCACCAAAGACGCAGCCGCGGTCAACATTTAAATGAAATTATCTTCAAAAAGTAAATGTCATGAACCAATCTAACGTTTCAAATAAAGAACCGATGAGATTTTGCAAATTTTATGCGTTTTTTTTTTTTTTAAAAAGTTATCAAGCTCTTAAAAAATCACCCGATATTAAGAATATTAATGTATTATTATACTAAGAATATTCAAAATATACAAATGGCGAACCCCAATAATTTAATCCGCCCTCCAATCCTTCCCCCCAATTCGTCACCTAATACCCCTCAGACATCCCAAAATACACAATTGAGTATGGACGACCTGTCCAGGCTCATAGCTAGTATAGCTTCAGATATAGTGGAGACACAGTGATTAAAAGTGGAAATCTGGAATAAAATAAGGAAAATTTTTGTTAGGAAGTCATAAAAAGAAAACCCAATTAGTTTAATTCAGGGGGAAGGTTTGTAAAGGAAATTTAAAGATACCAAGAAGAGTTCCCTTTTTGTACACATAATAACGGGCTTGTACAGACAATAATAAATAACAAAATGACGGACGCTTTACCAATTGACTTGGACTATAACGAAGTAGACAGAGTAGTTAGAAATCTAGAAAGATTTGTAGAAGTCAATAGGACTAACAATAAAGAAAGGGATTTAAATGAAGATAAGCTTAAAATTAAATGCATGGAGGAAGTTTTTCGATATAGGAAAAAGATAAGAAGGCCACACTTGAGGATTACTATAATCAGGAGACAATTGTGTCTGAGATTCTATAGAGATGATACAAGTATCAAAAAAGAAAAAAATATATTTTAAAGAAAATGAAACAAAATCAAGTAAGTCTTAATCCCCAGACACAGAGATCATTAGAAGATGGTATAATCCGACCATCGAGGTCTCCATATGGCTCTCCGGCATGGATGGTCCTGAAAAAGGCGGACTCTGCTGAAATAAGCCATAGGTAGGCATAGACTATCGAAAAGCTCAATAAAGCTACACACCTTGCGGATAGATGTCCTATTCCCGAAATTAATGATTATCATGACTATCATAATTAGGACAGAAAAAATATTTTCTGTAATCGACTTTATTCCTGGTTTCACCAGATTCCACTAAAAAATCTGATATAGAAAAACTGCTTTCTCTATCAACAATGGGAAGTACGAATTTACTCGACTACCATTTGGCCTAAAAAAATTCGCCATCCATTTTTCAAAGCGCATTAGAAGATATATTAAGACAACATATAGGGAAATGTTGCTACGTGTATATCGACGATATAATTATTTTTAGCAAAACAGAGGAGGAACACTTCAAACATATATATAAAGTGTTTGAAACATTAGAAAACGCTAATATGAAAGTACAGTTAGGAAAATGTAAATTTTCAAAAAAGAAGTAGAATTCTTAGGATATGTAATCACACCGGTTTGGCATAAGAACCATCCCAAAAAAAGTTGAAGCCATTTCAAACTTTCCACCACCACAAAATTTAAAACAACTTCGCAGATTCCTCGGCATGTCAGGGTACTACCGGCGTTTTATTAGAGATTACGCTAAACTTGCAAAACCCCTAACATCTCTTTTAAGAGGGGAAGACGGTCGTACGTCAAAGAATAAATCTACTCGAATAAGGAAGCGACAGAAGCTTTCATGAAAATAAAAAATTCCCTCACCTCAGAGGATATCATCCTCACGTATCCGGATTACAGCAAAGAATTTGAGCTGACCACGGATGCGTCCAACTTCGCCATAGGCGCAGTATTGTCTCAGTCAGATAGACCAATAGCATTTTTATCTAGGACATTAAGCAAAGCGGAAGAACGCTATGCCGCAAACGAAAAAGAAATTAGCGACGCACTTACATAATTGAATAAAAGCGAAAGAACAGATGCACAAAATATTAATAATCTATTATACTTTAGCAACCTTATTTCCGGACAAATAAGCAACGTTATATGG
This sequence comes from Bactrocera neohumeralis, assembly GCF_024586455.1. NCBI lineage: Eukaryota > Metazoa > Arthropoda > Insecta > Diptera > Tephritidae > Bactrocera > Bactrocera neohumeralis. The sequence continues at coordinate 671,218 of NW_026089624.1, forward strand.
TCCATAAACAAGCAGCAAATTATTGTCAGTAATTACATAAACGAACTTAAAGAAACAGCGCAGAATAGGATTAAGACTTTGGAAGACGACATTCAATTCATTAAACACACCTACCAGGTTAACAACGATATATCACTTTTACATAATCACGTAGATGACATCGGACAAATTATTTTTATACTCTCGCAACAATGTTGCTAAGGAGAGTATTATAGTTTTGTTCACATAACGGTTGTTTGTAAGTCCTAAAACTAAAAGAGTCAGATATAGGGTTATATATACCAAAGTGATCAGGGTGACGAGTAGAGTCGAAATCCGGATGTCTGTCTGTCCGTCCGTCCGTCTGTCCGTCCGTCCGTGCAAGCTGTAACTTGAGTAAAAATTGAGATATCATGATGAAACTTGGTACACGTATTCCTTGGCTCCATAAGAAGGTTAAGTTCGAAGATGGGCAAAATCGGCCAACTTCCACGCCCACAAAATGGCGGAAACCGAAAACCTATAAAGTGTCATAACTAAGCCATAAATAAAGATATTAAAGTGAAATTTGGCACAAGGGATCGCATTAGGGAGGGGCATATTTGGACGTAATTTTTTTTGGAAAAGTGGGCGTGGCCCCGCCCCCTACTAAGTTTTTTGTACGTATCTCGGTAACTACTATAGCTTTGCCAACCAAACTCTACAGAGTCGTTTTCTTCAGGCATTTCCATATACAGTTAAAAAATGGCCGCCCATACAAAGGTTATGTTGAAAATCACTAAAAGTGCGTTAACGGACTAACAAAAACGTCAGAAACACTAAATTTTACGGAAGAAATTGCAGAAGGAAGCTGCACCCAGGCTTTTTTTAAAATTGAAAGTGGGCGTGGCCTCGCCCACTTATGGACCAAAAACCATATCTCAGGAACTACTCCACCGATTTCAATGAAATTCGGTATATAATATTTTCTTAACACCCTGATGACATGTACGAAATATAGGTGAAATCGGTTCACAACCACGCCTTCTTCCAATATAACGCTATTTTGAATTCCATCTGATGCCTTCTCTGTATAATATATAGTACATTAGGAACCAATGATGATAGCGGAATAAAACTTTACAAAAATACGGTATTTGAAAAATATGTAAATGACGGATAATGAAATCTCGATTATCACTTTATCATGCGAGAGTGTAAAATGTTCGGTGACACCCGAACTTAGCCCTTCCTTACTTGTTTCAACTAAATTAGGTATCTTGCCAACGGACATTCTAACCCCTACTGAACTGAATCATATTAGCAATTTTGAAAGTTACAGCCACATTAGAACAGCCGTACTATTTCAGGAAAATACAATCATCCTATCCCTCCTCATACCTCAATATTCCCAGAATACATTATCCAAAATAAAGTTTGAACCCATCCCAAACATTAATAATAAATCAGTGATACTAAGCCATTTAGAAATCCTTGTAGGCGAGGACAATAAAATGTACCAATTAGAAATTAAGGATAATTTAGAAAACAATATTATAAGAATTGAAGACACATGTATAGGCAATATATTAATGTTTAAAGAAGCGAGCTGTAAGCTTGAAAATTTTAATAAACCTGATGTAATAGAAGTGCTACCAGGCACCCTTGTATTTAAGAATTTTAATTCAAATATAACCCAAAATTGTAATAAACAAAAGATAAGCCAAAAAGGCACACTTTAATTAAGGTTCGAAAATTGTGAGATAAAGATTTCTAATAGAACATATTTCAATGTAAACTTGAGGATATTTGAAACATTTGTATTACCAAATGTAATAACCAAAATAAATGACACAAACGAAATTAATAAAGAAATAAAGATGGAAGCATTGTACATAAAACAGCTTCAGCATGAAAATAATTTTAAATTACTAAAGAATGGAAACAGTGTATCCTCAATAATTAGCTTAAGTTCTGATATTTCAATTGTTTTAATTATAGTAGTCACTACTGCAATTTTATTTTTTATTATCAAAGAAAAACGAAAAATGTACATTTCGCCTAGCCCAGAAGCAGAATTTATTGCAAACGTGCAGAAAGGCCCGTTCCTGCAAATTACAACATCGCAGCCCAACAATAACACCGATTGGGGACAACCGATTTAAGAGGGGAAGAGTTAACACAACACTTCTTACTCAAGTATCGACTTACAACTTCCGGCACGTGTGACCGAAATGCACCATAAAGTGCATGGTCAGCGTCAGCACTACCTGTTGTGCAGCATAAGATTCGTGGAAGAGAATCACGCCACCTATAATTATTAAAGTTAGAATTAAGCATAAATATTGTAATTCGGTTAAGCTAACTTCAGTTGTAAAACTCAATAAAGATATCGTAGCGCTGCCCGAATGCAGCTCCGTGAAAAATTATATATTTTGGGTTTTCAATTAACCAAAAGATTAACTCATATAAATGTATGTATGTATCTCTATGCGTTTGTTTATATATTTACTTTGTACTGCCTCAACACTGGCGAAGATAAGCCTGCTAAACTATTAAAGGATAAGAAAAACGTATGTATGCCGTTATGAACATTTATGCTTAAGATATATGTACATACTTCCGTATGTACAGTAGATTAGTATTAAGATATGTGTATGCACTCTGCATGTGGTGCATACATGAATTAGGATAAGGAATTTTATAAATAAAGGTGCTCTGGGCAACCGGAGCTGGGTACATTTTTAAATCCGAACCAAACGCGTCTTATTTTATTCATTGGTGACCCCGTAGTTTTTAAAAACACGCGAGTGAAAGTGAAATATTCTGTAAAAAAAAAAATATAATAATATATAAAAAAAAAGTTTTCAAAATCCTACAGTGAAAGTGAAAGTGTGTTTGTGAAAAAGTGTTGAAAAAAAAAATTAATATATATTTATTATATGTATATATTATAATAATATTAAAAAAAAAATTACCAAATTTACAGCAACACATTCCACATCCATATTTGAACAAGGTAAGAGCATCTTTCATTGTTTTTTTATAATTCATATACAATTGTTTATTTTATTTTTGGGAAAATGGAGAACCAAATAAAATTAGCAGAAGAACTGCAAAAACTTCATTTTAAGTCCATGAGTATGGATATAAATGAAGATTTAATAAATTTTGGAAAAACTCTGGATAGTTTGGACAAAAATGGGCAGATTTTCAACGAAACCATTTAGAATTGTCCAAAGATCCCAAAAATTAAAAAAAGATAATTATTTTAAAAATGACGTAGAAGGTTCGGTAGGCACGCTTTATTTGACAGCGCACGCCAAGTTAAGCGAATTGATCGCTATTATTAAAGAAAATAGTGCTCCCAGGAAAATGGAATGCCTTCCAAATCCTGGTTTAGTTCGCAGGCTTCAATTCTTATTAACAGAATTAGAAAAGAATATTGAAGACTGCGAATTAAACGAAATAGTCTCTCTAGACAGTATAGAGAGACTTATAGAAAAAACTCGTGATACTGTGCTTGAATTTATTAGCCAGCACGAAAATGATGAGTTAACGAGTAAATTCTATGATTTAAGAAATAGATTTTACAAACTTAAATTAAAATCCATTAGCAAAAAAATGCTACTAATTTTACGCTGCCTCAAGTAGACATTCCCATCTTTTCAGGAGATTACGCTCAGTGGCAAACTTTTAAAGAATTGTTTGAGCAACTCGTAGTCTCTCAAAATGTTTCAGACACATATAAAATGTGTATTTTAAAAACAAAATTAAGAGGATCGGCTGCAAGTTGTATTGCAAATTTGCCTTCAACCTCGACAAATTTTTCAGTTGCCTGGAACCTTCTTAATGAAAAATTTACGAATAGAAGGTTACTCGCAAACACTTATTTCAAACAAATTTTAGATGCACCAGTAGTGACTGAGACTGCTTTTAGTGTACGAAAATTTCAAGAAAAAATTTCTGAAAGTACACAAGCATTGGAAAGTCTCAGTTTGTCTGCAGATAATTTGTTGCAAGCTTTATTAAATTATACGCTTGTGCAAAAATTAGACAACAATTTAAGACTTAGGTATGAAAATTCCCTTAAAAACCCTAAGGAAATACCTAGCTTAAATTCACTACAATCGTTTCTGAACCATGAAGGAATGCACTAGAAGCAGCACAAGTCTCAAAAACATCACCAAAATTTCAAAATGCAGAATTTAAATGCATAATGGGATGTAATAATTCACACAATATATTTTATTGTTATAAATTTAAAGCTCTGTCTACTCAAGACAAATGGGATGCAGTAATTAAAAACAAATTATGCACCAAATGTCTTAAAACAGGGCACAATATAAAAGATTGTAAAGGCGATAGTTGCCTCACATGTCAAGGAAACCATCATTTATGGCTCCACAAAGACAAATCCGTTAAAGCAAAAACGACAGTGATTAAAAATACTAAAAATGAGAAATTAAAAAATGATTCTAAAAATGTCCTGCTAACCACAGCAATTGTTGGTATAAAAGGTCATGATGGAAGAGTAATAAAGGCACGTGCTTTATTAGATAGTGGGTCTCAAGTTCACCTTATAACCAAAGAACTAAAAAATAAATTAAAACTTCCTTCCAGAACAGAATCTATGACCATTGAAGGAGTTGGTCAAAACAGAACAAATGCAAATGAAAGAGTTAATCTTCATTTAAAATCATTAACAGATCATTTTGAAGCAAATTTACACACCGTTGTTGTACAAAAGATTGTGTCCAATGTGTCCTCGGAACACATAAAAGTTAAAACAATCACAGAAAATATAAAGCTGGCCGACCCTTCATTTAATGTTCCGGGTAAGATTGACTTACTTTTAGGTGCGGACATATTTTTTGATTTAATAAAAGAAGAAAAAATAACTGTTGAAAATATGAATTACAAACTCCAGAACAGTGTGTTTGGGTGGTTGATATACGGATCAACCAACATAAGCCCCAAATTAGCTCATTGTGGTGTTGTAACACATATGATAAAAAATTAAATTATCAACGAAAAAAGTTTGGGAAATTAAGATCCCTTGAAAGATATTTTAATAAAACTAAAAAAGAAACAAAGTACGAGAAATGCTTTCGTAATAATTTAAAATTTAATGCAGATAGTAAATTTACTGTAGCTTCTCAATTTGAAAAGAAAAATATAAACTTAGGAGATTCTTCTTCACAAACAAAAGGAAGATTAATCTCTCAAGATAGAAAATTTAAAAATAATAAACCACGAAAAAGAAATAAATGCAAAGTTTCTTTTGAAAATATTGAAAGTGGTACATTTGTATTTTTTAAAGAACAAAATATTCCACCATTGCAGTGGAAGAAAGGATGAATTGAAAACGTCATTTTATGCCAAGATTGCAAATGTGGACGTAAGGATAAGCCATGGCACATCGTAAAGAGCGATGCACATTGTTTACCCTTTTCCTACTGAAGAAAAAATATTCAAATAATTAATAAAAAGAGATGCGGTCGACTCGAGCTAAAAGAGAAGAAAAAGAATAACCTTATATTTATTTTGTTAAATTTACTTATAGTTTTACTATGTTGTAAATGTTTAGATATAATATATTTAAAAAATATATTTCTGGAGTATTTTTTGAAAAGAGTGCCGGTTGGGTTGACTTGGACAGCGTGGGATAGAATTGTCCACATCGATCTAGTTCAATATTTGGTTGAAAGGCAGCAAATACCAAATTCACTGAAATATTTAAAATACTCAACAAGTGAACTCAATGATTCAGCAGCTGCACAACAAATACTTATTGAACAGCCTCACGACATCATCGCGTTCACGGGGAGGAGGATAAAAGGAAGACTAGGTCAGTGTTACCCTTCAAAAGATGATGAATGAAGAATACTTATGAAGTATTGAACTGACCTTACTGTTCTCAGATGGTCAGCTTGTGAACTTGATTTTCGATAATGGTGGTAAATTGACCAACTCAGTGCATGAAAAGTGCCCACAATACCCGAAGGGCGTCAAGGATTTGAACGAAGAATCTACAACCCATGTACACAATTTATATAAATTGGTGAAGGAGAGACGTCTCGGTGCGCCAGCCATCAACGTCAACGACTCGGTGGCAAGAGTACATTCTATAATCTTTTGGTTATCGCGAGTAGTTAATTGATGGTATAAAACGGCCCACCGATGTGATGATTGCTGGCAAAGTGTGCTGTGTTGCTGGTTATATGATATTGGCAAAAGTTGTGTATAACCTCTGCGTTGTTTCATTTTTGAATGCAACGCCAAAGAGAAAATTATTATCAAACTCCAAGTCTATCGTTATACACTATCCAATGGTAATTATTTTGTTTTACTATTATTTTGTTTACCGAAGGACGTCTGGTAAATTTGGGCTTCGCGCACGGTCATCCCAGCTTGAGATGTTCAACTCGTTCAGAAATCAAGTGGTGGCACAAATCGAATTGTGGATCAAGGCTGACAAATACAACATAGATTTGCATATGTTGCCGAAAATACTCGACGAAGAGATCACCAGTTTACACTTGGAGAAATTGGGCATACGACCTGAAAAGTCCCGTGATTAAGTTCGAAACACTTGGACTTAGAATGGCATAATATGGTGCATTACGGCATGAATACTGACAACCTAATTATATTAATTGTTGGTGCAGTCATCGTTACACTAGTCCTACAACGCAACTGTAATTCAGCAAGGCACTAAGGCACTCATTTCCGCTAGGAAGATATATCTTACGAAATTAATTATTAATATTAAAAATTTAAATTGTATACAATAAAAATTGGAAATATATTAGAAAAATTATTACGAGTTCGATCCGCAAATCTTGTAAAGAAAAATGTAATTAATATGCCCAAGATTTATAAATACTTGAATTATTTTGAAGTGTAAACACTTCAACGTGGGCAGTATGTTCAGATTTCTGAACAGTTCTTAACGGCTACAAATGTAAATGAGATATTTTTGTAAATCTGTGTAGAAACAGATATCATATTTCAAATATTTATATGCATTATCGCTAAAATATAAAAACATAGTCCTAAATATAAATATGTATGTACAAATACCCATTGCAATGCTACATGGTATGGGGTTGTTTTCAAGTGCATATGCACATTTGTATTCAATTGCCTAAATGCATATCTTAGGTCAATATGTTATCGTAAGTATATATCAGGTGATTTTTTAAGAGCTTGATAACTTTTTTAAAAAAAAAAACGCATAAAATTTGCAAAATCTCATCGGTTCTTTATTTGAAACGTTAGATTAGTTCATGACATTTACTTTTTGAAGATAATTTCATTTAAATGTTGACTCATGTGGTTTCAACAAGATGGCGCTACATGCCACACAGCTCGCGATTCTATGGCCATTTTGAGGGAAAACTTCGGAGAACAATTCATCTCAAGAAATGGACCCGTAAGTTGGCCACCAAGATCATGCGATTTAACGCCTTTAGACTATTTTTTGTGGGGCTACGTCAAGTCTAAAGTCTACAGAAATAAGCCAGCAACTATTCCAGCTTTGGAAGACAACATTTCCGAAGAAATTCGGGCTATTTCGGCCGAAATGCTCGAAAAAGTTGCCCAAAATTGGACTTTCCGAATGGACCACCTAAGACGCAGCCGCGGTCAACATTTAAATGAAATTATCTTCAAAAAGTAAATGTCATGAACCAATCTAACGTTTCAAATAAAGAACCGATGAGATTTTGCAAATTTTATGCGTTTTTTTTTTTTTAAAGTTATCAAGCTCTTAAAAAATCACCCGATACATATCTTTGTTTGTTAATTGTTGAGTGCATACGTATTGCATATAAATGTATGTATGTATCTCTATGCGTTTGTTTATGTATTTACTTTGTACTGCCTCAACACTGGCGAAGATAAGCCTGCTAAACTATTAAAGGATAAGAAAAACGTATGTATGCCGTTATGAACATTTATGCTTAAGATATATGTACATACTTCCGTATGTACAGTAGATTAGTATTAAGATATGTGTATGCACTCTGCATGTGGTGCAAATTAAAAACTCCGTTTAGTTTTTGGGCAGCTACGGGCAACTGCCCGTGAGCAACTGCCTGTGGTCAACTGACTGTGGTCAACTGCCTGTGGTCAACTGCCTCGTTTTCTTTATTACATTTTCTTAAATACAATATTTTGCTTAAGCCTAGATACAAATATTAATCTTACATTCTAGGAAGTATATCTACAATCCACTTGAGATAGGACATATGTAGGACATATGTTACATATGTAGGACATATCTTACAATCTATGAGTTACATTTTTGGACCACCTAAGGCGGACAGTATTAGCAAAGTACACATAATGTTACTTACGGATACTTAATACGGACCATATGGGTCGTAAGTGTCATGTTACATATTTATGACAGATAAAGAATATGTTCATGTAATGTGAACTGGTGGTATTAACTCCCCCACCTCTAAATTGAAGCGTCCCGATTCAAATGGATATATAGTAGTACGTGAGGCTATAGACTATTTTATCAATTTGAACAGTACTATTTTGAAATCTTAATTTATTTTACAATTTATTTAAATTTGACTCTTAAATATACTTTCGATACATTTTATATTATTTTTGACTTCTAATTATTTTTTGATGGAAGTATTTTTATATATGACATATTTTATTGTATTATTGCCTGAATACATTTCAGCAATTTTTTCTTTTACATTTAGGGTTTTCTCAAGTCGCATAAAGTTATAAGTTATAACGATTCGAAAACATAACATTGAGAATTGTAAATGTGTAAACTCATTTTTGTATGAAATCTAACAACATTTTTTTTTTTTAAGCAAGTGTAAAAATCTAAAATCTATCTAAAATTTATAATTTTAGGATTTTACGATGCTTTACGATGGCTTGTGAGTACCCCAATTATTGAAATTATTTATTTAAAATATTAGTACCTCCTTTTTTGGAGTATATTCTTTTATTTTATTGTCGGTATTATCTTCGACTGGCGTCTTAGGATTTTCTAGTCCCAAGTATTTTAAATTTAGTATTTTTATATTCTATTTGGCTTTTCGCCATTCTTTTTTGTTTTATTATACCGGTAAAATCTTCGGCTGGCGTTGTTGAACTTTTCCACAATTTTAAAGTATTTTTTTATTTTTAGTGTTGCCGGTACTTTCTTCGGCTGGTGCCTTAAGACTTTTTTGTTCAAAGTAATATAAATTTTGAATTTTTATATTTTGATTTACATATATATATTTATATTTATTTTATATATTTTTCCATTATTTTTTTGTTTTATTTTGCCGGTATGAACTTCGGCTGGCGTTGTAGAACATTTTCGTTCTACAATATTTTGTATAATTCTTCTTTTTACTCTGCTGGTATGAATCTTCAGCTGGCGTTTTAGGACCTTTCTGTCCCAAAATATTTTTTTTTTGTTAATAAAATATTGCCGGAAAAATCTTCGGCAGGCACTTCAGGAGTCTCTGCTCCCAAAGAATTATATTTTTTTCCTTTAAATTTATTTTTCGGTTTTGTTTGTTTTTTTATATATATATTTGTGAGTTTCATGAATCAAATTAATACTCACAATAAATAATTTTTATACTTAATTTAATTAATAAATACATATGTATAAGCCTTACTTACAACTAATTTTATGTTGCTGCTTCTACTGCTGCTGTTGTTACTGTTGATATTGCTGCTGTTGCTGCTGTTACTACTGTTGCGGCTATTGTTGACTTTGCTGTTGCTGTTGCTTTTTAAGTCGAATTTTGGCGGTTGTTTGTGCAATGGTCGTCGTTGGCGGCCGTGTGCGAAGTTTAAATGAAATCAGTTTTTTGGTGAAATTTCTGATTTACAGAATTTTTTTATTTATTTGTTTTTATGTGGATAGTTTATAGATCCACGCACTTTCTTCTATTTGATTGAAATTTTCAAAAATTTTCACTTTCAGTTTTTGGTTTTTCAATTCACATTTTAAAATCACTTTATTTGTGAAACTGTTGTAGTTTTTTGTTTCTCAATTTTACTTATTTTTTCAATTGTTGTAACGCGTACGTTAGCTTGTTTTTCGCTCGTAATCCGTATAGATGAGGCGCATTCGATTGGCAGTAGGCACAAACACACACTCGAAATTTTTTCAATAATTTTCTAAGTGGCTGAGATTTTTTTGATTATGTGTCTCTTTTTGGACTTAGCGTTTTTTGAACTTTTTTTTTACTTTTCTCCTCAATTGAGGATACTTGATTGTTTTTCAAACGGTAACACGGGGATTTTTTGTCCCCTTAAATGGTTACCGCCGAAATTTATTGTTACATTTTGGTCCGCCAGAGATTATTTCATCTCCTGGCAGGATCGCCAATTAAAAACTCCGTTTAGTTTTTGGGCAGCTACGGGCAACTGCCCGTGAGCAACTGCCTGTGGTCAACTGACTGTGGTCAACTGCCTGTGGTCAACTGCCTCGTTTTCTTTATTACATTTTCTTAAATACAATATTTTGCTTAAGCCTAGATACAAATATTAATCTTACATTCTAGGAAGTATATCTACAATCCACTTGAGATAGGACATATGTAGGACATATGTTACATATGTAGGACATATCTTACAATCTATGAGTTACATTTTTGGACCACCTAAGGCGGACAGTATTAGCAAAGTACACATAATGTTACTTACGGATACTTAATACGGACCATATGGGTCGTAAGTGTCATGTTACATATTTATGACAGATAAAGAATATGTTCATGTAATGTGAACTGGTGGTATTTCTATTTTCCACGTATTATGCATTGAAAACATCTTAACAATTCAGTTATCAATTTTTTACACTTTTAGATTTTTTTTATTATAAGAATTGAAAGGAGCATATAGTAAAATAATAAAGTTAATATAAATATAAGAATAAATAAATATATAAATATAGTATAATTTATATATATATATATATAAGAACATTTTTGTTATTATAAGAATTGAAAGGAATAACTTTTTTTTCAACATCACAATGTAATACGATATAATAAATAATCTATTACATTAACACTTACTTGTCTATTGTATCAACAGCCCCTATTAAGAAAGTGCTAGGAGTAGATATCTCGAGACTCTCTCTAGAAAGTTCTGGTACATTAACACGTGCCTGCTCACTTTCTGTACCAATTTGAATTTGTCTTCCAAAATCAGATGGTATTTTAAGTGCTGTAAAAAGCTTATAACACTGGGTATGATAGCCATTGTTCAATGAGGTTTCTTCTGACAGTTCGACAGTAGCATAAGCGTTGCTCGATTTCCTGACAACCGGCTTCGCTTTGCGATACTCCAAAACAGTTACACACTTATTTAGAGTTTGTGGAGTAAACTTTTTGAATTTTTCATAAATTTTTTCGCCACAGAAAACACATTTGTCACTAACGTCACTCATTTTTACAATGAATGTTAGAAAGATTGATATAAAAACAAAAAAAATAGCGGCACTTACCCGTTGCTTTGGCGACGACTTTGTTAGCAAAAAAAAAAACGAATTAACAGGTTCCCTGTCCAATGTATCACATGTGATACATAATTATTTTCTTGTACCATGTGTACAGCGACCATGTATCATATATGATACATATGACACATATATATGTTATATATATACAAATAAATTAAAAGCATCTACTAACAACAACCACGCTATGGTGATCAGTACACTTGACCTTTTGTCGACGATTTTACCTGTATCGCCCCACGGAAACTGTCAGATTATATGATTTTCGAATTCTGACAGAATTACCTTTAAAATGAAAAAAAATCTATCGCGCTCGAGTATTTCAAGGTGACTTTTTTTTGCAAATTTGTCACCCTGCTATTTCTCTAAGTCACCCTCAAACTGTCAAAATATTGAAATATGCACTCGTCTTCATGTATTTAATTTACCATCTCTTAATCCTAAGCGCTCGAGTTTCCCGAAGGATCGATTTTTTTCTCTAATCTGACGAACTCCCCCCAACGCACGCCTCCATATTAAGGGCTCATATTTGGTAGGGGTACATAAAAAGGTGCAATGTTTCTCCCCATAAAGTTTTCTGACACGCTTAAGTAACTGCAAAAATCCCCTCTTGGGCTCCCCTACTATAATAATATTGATGTTATAAAAAACTTTTTTTTTATCACTGTCAAAAAAACGATTTCTTTTCATATTCCTTAATACAGCTGTGTAGCAATTTCTCATATTTTTTTGGTATAAAATTGGTTCAATTAATTTCACGGTAAATTTAAATAACTGACACTGAATCTAATAAGAATTATATCCAATCAACTATGATTAGGAACCCAAATTTGAATGAAAAGACCTTTACGGTAAAATCAGTTGCCGGCACGATTGAAATTACTCACCACACCTTTTTAGAAATTTTTGTACCACCAGTGGGAAAAATAAAATTCATCATATTGCCAACTCTAAGGTCATTCCAAGGCATACTAGTAGGCAATGACGCACTCAAAGTGATCAATTGAAAGCAATAATCCATACCGATTAAAATCTCATGACAATTTGCCAAAATATAAATAGGGTAGTAGGGGGAGCATTCGCCAGTGGGGCACATATGCCACCACCAATTATCTTTAAAATTAAATAAGCTATTGATAATCGAAAAACGATATTTTGTGAATTTATCCATGATCTTCCACCTCTCACTCTTTGGTAGTTTCATTATACATGTGCTCGAAGACGGTCGAGGTTTTATGTTTTACGGACTACCGCGAAAATATTTGGTTGTAAGTATTTTTTGTAATAACTTTTTCAGTTTTTGTGATTTAAAAAAGATATTTCACAGATGTGTGCTTTGACATTAGTGACAAAATCTTGCCACTGCTTGTTTTAGTTAATTTATTAAAAGTGCCAAAACTGTTTAAATTAGTTCAAGAGGTTCCTCCTTGGGCTCATTCGCCAGACTGTTGGTGGGGTGGTTTCGCCGGCGATTCTGCCCCATGGGTATAATTCGCCACTGCCAAATGTACCCCATGGGGTGAATTCACTACTGGCCAATGACCTCCAAGCCATAGATTCGCCACTAGCGTAATTAGGGATTTGCTTTTAATGTCTAATCTTGAAGTGCTTCTAGTACCATGAACTCAGGACAAATTTCTAAAATATTTATTTACACCTGTAGGTACAAAGATCTTTTAGCGATGGTTCGAAACTACAAAAGAAAAACTAACCGTTGTAACTTAGATGAGACGAAGATGAAACTTGTAATAAAAGATGTCATCTCAAAAAAATATAACACAAGTCAAGCTGCTGACTTTTATGATTTAAAACGAATTACTTTGCGAGATCGTATAAAAAAAATGAAGAAAAGTAAATTGGAGGCATTAGAGGACTCCGGCCAGTCATCTGAAGGTGAATATATGTATTCATCGAAATATACCTCAAATAAAGTTTTCACAAAACATCAAGAAAAAGAGATAGGCGAGTATTTTAAAGCATGATCTAACCTACAGCACGGCTTCACCTATACAATGGCACGGAAGTTTGTATTTGAATATGCCACAATAAATGATATTGCCATGCCTTTATGGATAATGAAAAAGCTGGAATTGACTGGATTCAAGGATTTATGAAACGAAATCAAGACTTGAGTTTGCGACAACCGGAAAATACTGCATTTAAGAAAACCGCAGTTATGGAGTTTTTTGATAATAAGCAGCAATTGCTGAAAAATAATTCATTTTCTCCGTGTGATATTTATAATTTAGACGAAACGGGTATTACTATTTTGTTGCAATCACCCAAGATAATTTAATAGCATTCTAACCGAAATGCCTACATTACATATAATAATATGTACCTATTTTGTATTTCATAGGTTATTTCTACAAAAGGAAGACGAACAGTTTCTCAAGTGGCGTCTGCAGAAAGAGGATCGCTTGTGACAATGGTAGGCATTGTAAATGCTTCTGGTAACGCTCAACCCCCTATCTATGTGTTCCCTCGTATAAAGTATAAAGAACATTTCGTGAATGGGGGTCCCAACGGTTGTCTGGGGATAACAGATAAGAGCGGATGGACGACAGCTCAAGGCTTTATAGAAGTCCTAAAGCACATCAAAAATAACCCTCGGTGTTCCAAGAAGAAACCAATAATCCTTTTCCTAGACAATCACGTCTCCCACTGCAGTCTAACAGCAATCATATTTTGCAGAGAAAATGGTATTCATATGATTACTTTTCCGTCACATACGTCAGACAAGCTCCAACCATTGGACGTATCTGTATTTGGTCAGTTTAAAAAGTACTTAGCGACTTCGTTCAATGATTTCCTTGTATCAAACCCTGGTAGAATAATTACAATTTACCATATACCATCGCTATCTAATATCCCATTTCGGAAGGCATTTGCTGCTGAAAATATTTGCAAAGGATTTGAAATGACAGGTATCAGCCCATTTAACAAACAAATATTTCCTGAAACAGACTTCATTAACGAACCAATCGAAGAATATCTCACCGCTGACATTGATAATGAACCTATACTTCAACAAGATGCGATTTCAAATGAACCTGATGTCCTGATGTTTGAGCGTGCAGTCACACCCCCACCTCTTCCTAAAACTACGGAGCAAGTTCGTCCACTCCCTAGAATTCAAAAATCTAAATCTAACAAAAGAAAGGGAAAATGCACAATCTTGACATCTACTCCATCAAAAGAAGTAAAGGAACGAACACAGCAGCAAAAGAAAAAGCAAGCAAAGAAATCATTGGTACGAAAAGGAGTTCCAAAAATAATTAATAAAAAACGTAAAACCTACGTCGACTCATTATCTGACTTAGCAGATGCCTTAAGCTTCGCTGAATCCGACACATCTGTTGGTTCGTTTGTAGAACCAGAGAGCCTTCGTGAGACCAAATTCGTACTTGTTCGATTTGGTGGGAAAGTAGATAAGTTCTATGTTGGCAAGATATTGTCTGAATGTCCGAATTCGGTAACTGTTGATTTTTTAAGAAAAAAGCCAGGTTCATGGACATTTTATGAACCAAGTGTTAACGATATATCCTATATTCCAAAAGATGACAATGCCCTGAAGTTGCCGGACCCAAGCCATCCCGCAGGAACGTCCCGATCAGCTGCAACATACATATTTGATGTAGATATGTCGCAGTACAATGTAATGTAAAACTCGTCACTATATCGCATTTATTTTTTATGAATTAGTTCTTACCGGTATACAATATAAATATTAACATATGTAGGTATTTCGAATTGTCATTTGTACCTTTAATGAATAACTCAGGTACCTGCCTTTAGTTGTTTTTACAATGAACTGCCTTGTTGATCTCTACCAATATAATATTACACTTTTTTTGTTACTTTTACATGAATTAATAAAATTTAAGTTCATTTTTTGTTAAACATTGTTTAATAAATAAAAAAAAAATAGTTGTGCCACAAACTTAAAATTGCATTTTCCCTTTGACGATTGCGCCCCATCCCACTGGCGAATTTACTCCATGGATGGGGCAGTTTCACCCTTTTGAGCATCTTGGGAAATCCGTAAAATTTGTATATAAATATGCGAGGTAATCAGAATAAAACGGGTAAAATTTAAAGCCAACAAATGTAAGCTCTTAAACAAAAAAAAAGTTTTGAAAAACCATTAACAGTTTTTTTATGAGAGCACCTCAAAAAAAAAGAGGCGAATGCTCCCCTTCTACCTTAATAAGTGTCCAAACCTGTTCGCCAATCCTGACGAAAATCTCACCTACACCATTCTCGCCAAGTCGAAGAATTTCTTGCTAATGGAATAGTAAGGAAATCGAAATCTCCGTATAAATCAGCAATATATGTATATCGTTAACAAAAAATCAAAAGCCTCTCGTAAAAAAATGGATCGAATGGGCGTAGATTATCGCAAGCTTAAGTCAGCTACAATCAACGACAAATATCCTGTACCAGAAATTAACGAAGCTCTCGAAAAGATTATTTACTGTCATCGATTTAAAGAGTGGGTTTAATCAGATTCCGCTTCGCGAGTCAAATAAAAAAAATGAATTTTTCGTAAACAACGGAAAGTATAAATTTCTCCGGTTACCTTTCGGGCTTAAAAACACATTCCAAAGAGCACTAGATGATATCTTTCGTCGACATATAGGATATATTCAGCAAAACAAAGAAGAACACCTTAAAATATACAAGGTGCGTTCCAAAGTAAACAGGGCTTTAAAACAAAAAGAGCAAATGGCAAAATCAATTTATTTTATTTCAAACTAGCTGACCCGGCAGCCGTTGTCCTGCCTGAGATTATGTGTTTTGAAATGAAAAGGAAGTTGAATTTATATTGTGTTGAAAATCATTTATTTTCGATTTTTCCAAATTTTTTCAATGTAACGAAGCTTGATAAACTATATTTATACCCTGAACAGGGTATATTAAGTTTGTCACGAAGTTTGTAACACCCAGAAGGAATCGTCGGAGACCCTATAAAGTATATATATAAATGATCACTATGTCGAGCTGAGTCGATTTAGCCACGTCCGTCTGTCTGTCCGTCTGTCTGTCTGTCCGTCTGTCTGTCTGTCCGTCTGTCTGTCTGTATCAATGTAATCTCCGAAGAAAATGTGCAGATCGGTTGACTATAGCATATAGCTTCCATACAAACTGAACACATAGTTACTAACAGAAATGCACCTGTGAAGGGTATTTAGCTTCGGTGCAACCGAAGTTAACGTTTTTTCTTGTTTTTTTTTGTTTCTGTTTTGGTGGGTAAATGTACAGAGAAGATGGTTTTCCAACTCGTGAGCACGCCACGTATATCCGGCCGTGTGAAAAACATAGCATTTCCAAATTTATGCCACACACTTCTAGCGACTATCCTTGTGTCCTATTGATTCTCATCTCAAATGCAATTTTCACTGGAAACGGAATGCGTTGGAACTGATATGGAAAATCGTAGAACTCTTTGAAAACTGAAAAGGTTTGAACTAAAAAGGCAAATCGTTGGAGCTCAGAGGAATTCGTAGAGTCAAGCATTCTGCCCCATTCTATAAGATAGCTACGTTACAGTCAGTCGGGTTGCATTACACAGTTTCGGTGCTTAAAGATTGCGAAACATAATAACGACAGATCCAACTTTGAGACGCAAATAATGCGGGGTCATACCAAGCCTATCCAAACCACTTAGAAATTCCACTTGATAATTCGTGGCTTCGTCTCATTGTCAAGACGATCGATCGATTTGTATGAGCGCAAATCTCCCGTAATTTGACTTTAAATCTTCCAGTTTAAGTCAACAACATCGGTATTTTTGGCAGCTAAAATTGTGCGTGTACTCAAGAAATCGTAGTAACGATAATTTGGCCAATGTCCGAATATTCTTTATGGATTCATCTTTCATGAATTGATAAACGGCAGATGGAATTGATATTAAACCACCGGAAGTATCAACCAGAACTGACACATTTCCAATTCTTAGCGAATACGATGTAAAATGTCTTCGACAATGTAATTTTTGTTCGTATACCATAATTGAAGCGCATTTGAAGGTTGATATGTCGAAATGACCTTCCCGAAAAGTGTGCGAACTTCATTTGCACCGCATCGTACATATTTTGCTGGCTTGCTTCTAGAAAAATTGTACACACCGTACCATTTACAGTACGCAATGGCTCAAATGAAGTTCGTATTCGAAATTCGTACATTATCCAATAGGAACCGAAGGTCGTTTTTCCGGTGGATTGTGTAAATTCATCGAAATGCATTATTTGAGAACACACCTGGATGTCAATCTACTGGTTGGCCTTCCTTTCTGCGTAATTTTGCTACTGGCGGTGTTTCCACTGGCTGCACTATATTTTCTGGGTTGAAGTACACTCTTTGGCCATTCTCCAAATTAACTGCGAGACGCACAACAGTCGGAAAACGTTCATGAATTGCAAAAGTAAATATCCTACTAAGCGCTTTATTGCAGTTCGACCGTATCGTTCAAGACAAATAACCGCCATGTTGCATCCTTTCGGGACCTACTTGCAAACATATTTGATCGATTTCACCAAACTACAATATCAAACATTGACATGAGATTTGAATGTGAATTAGACAACAGTGGCGAATATAGTACGATCCACATGTTGTCAATTTCGATATTCACTACTCTAAGTTGTATGGTCGTCTGATGGGCTACGACGATAGAGTGGATATCCATCATTTCCAGTTTGCGATTCCGAAAGAAAAGCAAGTGGATAGTGTTTCGTGTATTTATTGTTAGACATACAAACCGAAGTGGGATTGTGGTGTCCGCAAGGTCCATGAACCATATTGGTTTTCATAACTTCGTTTAATCCTGGATCTTTCTCTGCATCAGGAATTTCCGCAGAAATGATTTCATCCAAAGAAGAACATCGTAACTGTTGTTTGAAAAGTCGTGCTGTGACAACATGCCGATCGCTTGCTGATTGACCCTGATCCATAATTCCACACGTATGTCATCGCATCCTGGGAGTACTCATTCATGTGCCTTGGCGTCGGTGGCAAAAAGGACACCGACCGATATTAGCGGGACCTCTTCGTGGCTTCATAACAAATTTCAATCTGTAATTGATCACTTCGTTTAAAACACACATCAAGTTTTCACTGAATAATTTTCAATTTTTTTTTTTTAAATAGCCGGAATAAAAGAGCAAGCGACCGAAATTGAACGATTCAAATAATTTACAAATCAAAATATTGAAAAACGAAAGAAAAAATAATTGTATGAAAAATGTCAATTTTTGGAAATTTACAATTGTTCGACTTTTTCTTATGAAAAGTTTTTTTTTTTATTTCTGAACCTTTCCAGATCCACAGCGAACAACTTCTGAAAGTTTCATGAAGATTGGTTTCGCCGTTCTCGAGCCTTAGCGTTACTAACAAACAAACATTCATTTTTACTTACATATGTATGTATATACAAAATAAAACGTTTGTATGGGAAAAAGAAAAGGACTGTTTTTAGGCGTTTTCCGGCAACTTTCGTAATTTTTTTTTAACATAAGTACCTTCTCCTAATAATAACAAATACAACAAAAAATTTGTGAAATCGGTCCAGCCATTCACGCGTGACGCCGTGACAACGGAAAAGGGTTTCATTTTTATACTCTCGCAACAAAGTTGCTAAGGAGAGTATTATAGTTTTGTTCACATAACGGTTGTTGGTAAGTCCTAAAACTAAAAGAGTCAGATATAGGGTTATATATACCAAAGTAATCAGGGTGACGAGTAGAGCTGAAATCCGGATGTCTGTCTGTCCGTCCGTCCGTGCAAGCTGTAACTTGATTAAAAATTGAGATATCATGATGAAACTAAATTGGACGCCTGCGGTTCATCACTTTTTGTCCAACTTACGCGAGTTTCCATGTTATAAAGAAATGATTTTGTTCTTATTTTATTGGCTTTATTTTAAAAACTAGTTTAAAAACGTACATTAAATTCAATATATAAGTGTGTAATAGAAAAACAAAAATTAAGACATTTTAGAATACGGATATATGTACAACTTATGTTTTAGAAAAATAAGCATCTATTTCAGTTTGTTTTAATTTTGATAAGCTTATATTTTGTTCCAATTTCGTTTTTAACTTTAAAAACTTCGGCAGTAAAGTTGATTGATGTGCTGATACATAAAGAATGACTTCGTTCATGTTTGATCTTCTTTTACAGTGGGAAGATTATAGTTTTCAGTGCACTCATCTTCACTTTCACTTGAAGAAGTTCCTTGGGAGATGTGTTTTAAATCCTCTACCACGTTTTTAAAATAGTGTTATGGGAATCACCCACCTGTTCATGTATATCTATCGATTTTTCCATATTTTCCACAACTATGGGCGATACTAATTCATTTCGAATTTGTTCAGAACAGTTGTGATTTATCAAACTTCCGTAATTCAGATTTTCTTGCCGTGGACATTCCAGTAAATCGTGGCAAGGAAATCCAGCATGTTGAAAGCATTTTCTTATCACAAGACGGTCTAATTCGTCCCAGGAAGAAACCAACCATCGAATAGCATCCAAAACAGAAATTATTTTCGACAACTCACTTGCATTGTTGCATTCGTCAAGGTGTGTTATCAGAGAAAGCATCATTTTTTATCTATATTTTGTTTTTACATTTTGAATAATTCCTTGGTTTGGTGGCAGAAATTTTACAAACACATTTGAATATTCATTTATTAAACTGTGGCTTGTGGCATTGTCAATGAACAAAATAATTTTTCTATTTTGCTTCTTCATTTGGTCATTGATAGAACTAAGCCAATGCTGGAAAATTACACTTGTCATCCAAGCCTTTTTGTTGTGAGCCCATTGCACAATAAAATTTTGAGTGTCGATTTTATTTCGGTGAAAAGCTCGCGGCTTCGCAGCGTTACCTATAACCAACGGCATTAACTTTTCTCCTGTACTGCTGCAGCAAAACAATACGCTCAGTCTTTCTCATTTCCTTATAGTTAGGCTTTTATTAGCCGGTTCATTCAATATCTCACTTTTAATTTTCAGAGATAACTCCACTGGGTGTTTTCTTTTTGACATGATTGCAACAACTGATCAAATATGCATAATTGTGTCATAGCTAATCCAGAAATTTGATGCATACATAATTTCGCAAAAATAACGGCATTGCAACGTTTGAAAAATTTCATTGATGCCGAAATACAAATATGTACATTTGTGTGTAATATACATACATAGGTATAGTACATAAGTAAACAGCATACAAATATGCATACATATTAAATGTATTGTCCAAGATATAAAGGGATTTTAATGCTTGCTGATTAAAAATTGAGACAAATTTTGTCCAACTTCCAAGATACACAGTGTCCAAATTAAGCAGTGAATGTATGGATATTTTGTACTACATTATTTTGGTACAGAACTTTTTGTCCACGTCACAACCTTCTGCTTCAATTCAGCTTTTTGCAGGGTCCAAAAGCAAGTCGAACGACTGTTTTAGCTCATTGGCCGGTATTGCCACCAGTTGCCGGTGCAAGCCTTTTGAATGGCCTCTAAGTCTGCATAACGCTTTGCTCAGAATCCAACATTCGAAGGACATCATTAAAGAGGTTAAAAAGTACAAAAACTTTCTTTACAATATTGTGACTGGTGACGAAACGTGGTGCATCCAATATGATCCCGAAACGAAAGCCAGAGTTCTTAACGGAAAGTACCAGACGAGCCGAAATCCAAAAAATCGTGCATGGAATATTGCAAAGATGAAAGTTGGCATTTGTTGCACGATAATGCACCGTCTCATCGATCGACGTTTGTGACCGATTATTTGACCAAAAATCACATTTTAACCATTAACCACTCCCCGTATTCATCTGATATGGCACCGTTCGACTTCTTCCTTTGTCGGAAAAAAGCATTTGCCCATGAAAGGAAAGCGTTATGCAGACGAAGAGGCCATTCAAAAGGCTTGCACCGGCAAACTGGCGGCCATACAGTCCAACGAGCTAAAACACTCGTTCGACATGCTTTTGGACCGAGCAAAAAGCTGAATTGAAGCAGAAGGAGACTATTTTGAATAAAATAAATTGATTTTACCGAAAGAACCATTTATTCTGTTTGTTTTTAAAGGCCTGTTTACTTTGAAAAGCTCCTTGTAGAATTGGTATTTCTAATTTTACGATATGAAAACATGAAAATTCAACTAGACAAATACACATTTGCAAGGAAAGAATAAGAATTTTTTTGATACGTAACCAGCTCAAAAGGGATTAAAACCAATGCCGAAAAAGTAAAAGCGGCAGCGAGAATCCCAGTCCCACAAACTCTCAAGGAATTAAGATCCTTCCTAAGTATGTCAGGTTACTATCGACGATTTATCACGGATTATTAGGAAATAGCTAAACCATTACTATTAAAGTAGAAGCCGGTCATATCTTTAAACGAAACTCAAAGGAAATAGAATTAGACGACGAGGCCTTAGAAGCATTCAATAAAATAAAAAAAACACCCCAGTATCCAAAGGTATAGTCTTAGCACATACAAATTTCGAGAAAGATTTTGAATTAACGACCCTCCGGTTTTGCATTAGGTGCTGTCCTAGCGACAGACGGTAGACCACTCACTTTTATTTCGAGAACCTTAAGCAAAGCCGAAGAGTATTATGCTACCAACGAGAAAGAAATGCTCTTCCTCTACGGTTCCAAAAGAATAAAATTTATCACCGATCATCAACTTCTTACCTATGCCTTAAGCCATAAGAACACCATTAGTAAAATGAATCTATGGAAAGCCATTTTAGAAGAGTATAATTACGAACTAACTTACAAACCATGTAAAACAAATGTAGTTGCAGATCCCCTTTCAAGAATACCGATACAAATAAATTCACTCACACCTACTGTTTACATGAGCTATGAACGTTATGCAACATCCCACATCGCAACACCTCACGTCACATCGCGTCACGTCACAATACCTCATCACACACACACACATCAAACTTAGTACCTAACACCGCTCATTATTACAACACAACAACCACACGATCATCAACGAGACGACTCGGAATAATCTAATTCAAAACCCAAACAAGCAAAAGGGATAGATCCGAACGGGATCCCTCTCTTTTTCGTTTCATCCGCAAAGTAAGACGGTCGACCCGCAAAGATACATTTCTTCTAAAAACCGCAACCTTCGCACATTATTCTTGTGACTTCCCGCCAAAGTGACGTTGTGACGTGAGTCCCGGATTTCGCTGCAGTGTCAGTATGTGAAAATAATAATTAAATTGTTATACTAATAAA
The DNA here is from genome assembly GCF_024586455.1 of Bactrocera neohumeralis. Taxonomy (NCBI): domain Eukaryota; kingdom Metazoa; phylum Arthropoda; class Insecta; order Diptera; family Tephritidae; genus Bactrocera; species Bactrocera neohumeralis. The sequence continues at coordinate 693,958 of NW_026089624.1, forward strand.
AGAAATACATCATAATACAATTAGTGAAATCAACTAAATAAAAATTGAATACAGTGTGCGATAGAAAGTGTTTTTTTTATTTCGCATAAGTATACTACAAGTATATCGAGTCGAGTAGCACCTACGATTCATAGCGATGAAAGCTCAAGTCATAATCTAATCCCTTGTACAATAGTTCCAATTAATATTTTCAAAAACCAAACTGTTTTCAAGCTTAACGAAATATCTTCATATCAATTTGATATTGATATATTTTTAACAGAATTAGACAACTTTAGAAAATTTACAAACTACGCAGTAACAAAAAGTCTAAATAGCAGAGCAGTAGAAGTTGTCAGAAGGCCCCTAATAGATATGATATTTTTTCTTGGGTGCACCAAAATCAATAGTTATTGACAATGAGTCATCTGCAAACTCAACCTCTTTAAAATTTATGATGACAGAGTAGTTAGAATAGATGTTTACACTACTCCTCCATACAAAAGCCATGCAAACGGACAAGTGGAAAGGATCCACTATATATTAATTGAAATAATGCGTTAAAGAACTTTTATAAAGAGCAGTGTCTGAGTATAATCATTCAGTTCATTCGACAACATTTAAAACACCCGTAGACCTATTTTTCATAGGAATGTTACATTTACCCCCGAGGACACTGAGCAAAGTAACCTAAAAAAAAAGCTTAGAAACAAATCCTTGCTTTGTTTCGAATACCATAATAACAATTATCATGAAATAAAAGCATATGGGCTAGGATAAAAAATATCTGTTATGAAAAATAAGAGGTTTGGAACTAAGCTAAGTAAATCCTACAGTAAGGAAATAGTTAAAGAAGACAGAAATAGTACCGTGTTAACTGAAAAAGGACAAATAATTCATGTTCAAATAATGACACTCTTTTTCAGAATATTACTACCGCTATAACTATCGTAAATACAGATACTTGACAAAACGACGACATAAATTGAGACACCAATTTGCAAAAATATGTAAAACTTACACCCAAAATGACTGGATAAGAGTCATATGGTCCGAAGAAAAATAAACAAACCGTCTGGGAAAAGATGGGCGGCAATGGATTTGGAGGAAACCCCGAGAACGGACGGATGCTAACCAATATGTCGATATCCTTCAACAAGGTTTGTGCAATAGTCTGGAAGTGTGGAACAAGAATGTGTCGGACGTTATCTTTCAGCAATATAGTGATCCGAAACGCACTTCTCATGTAGCTAAAGCTTGGCTTCAAAACAACGGTTGTGAAGTACTCGACTGGCCCCCTCAATCGCCAGGCCTCCATCCAATGGAATATGCTTGGTTTGAGGCCAAGCATCCGATTTCTGATGCCCAAGAAGAGTTTCAGAAAATTAACGATTTATGGCCGAAGGCTAAAAATTCCTGGCAAAATATTAGCGGAGATTTCTTTAGGAAGGTGGTCAAGCCCATGCCCAAACGAATTGAGGCAGTAATCAAAGCAAAAAGAGTCATATTAAATATTGAGTAAAATTTCGTTTTTGTCAACTAATTGATCAAATGTGCAGCGGAGACATTATTTTAAATTATATCAAATCAAGCAAGTGTTTTGAAAAACAAACGTATTAATTTTAATTTATTACCTTTAATTGTTTTCTATATAAAATACAAGTGGATTGCCATTACAAATAAAAAAGCAAACACAAATCATGTTCTGATACTCAGGTGTGATCAAATAGTTGACATACTGTATAATGTATATAACCCTATATCTATCTGGATTAGTTTTAGGTGATACGTACAAAGAATAATGAGTGCTTCTCAGCCTCCTTAATATAAGTTGTTGCAATTAAGGGTATAGAGTCCACAGTAGACTCTTCTGAAGTCAAAGAAGCATTGGGAGAATGCAGTTATGCTTTTAATAAACATAATCGGTCGTCACTGTGAACGGACGTATTTTTGACGTGAAACGTCTTTAAAATCGCGTCGAAACATACGGGTACCAGATTTAAAAAGTGGACCGTAACGAAAAGGTCTATATCATCGTACCATAATAATTTAAAAAAAAACTATTAGTCTAAGAAACAAAAATGTGGTGTGAATATTTCGGGGTCGAGCGGGGCGGCGGGGGAGGCATACTGCGTTAACTGTGCGAAACTGGCGCTCTCCCTTGTTTCTATTCAGTGTAACTCGTGACTCCGACTTTATAGCGCGGTGATTCTTTCGTGCGTTTGTCAAGTTTATTTAAACCGATTGATTTATACAAAAATAAATGTAATTTGGACAGTATTTATGTATATTTAAAATAACCAGAAAGTGATAATAAATATATAAACTTTTTCTTTGTCGGCCTCAGCTCATGCAAGACCCAGCCTGAAATATCAACTACGGCTTTTGTTACAAAGAGTAAAGAAAGTGAAACATCGCAACATTTCTTTCCTTCAAACAAAATTACCCGATGAAAATGTGACGGAATTTCGCTTATGCAGTACCTGTAGCAAATCGATCGTGGTTTCGTACGTAGATCAGTTATCAAGGCCTGGCTGCGTTATTTGGTAAACCAACCGCTGTACAAACACTATGACATAAAGATCGACTGGAGTGTGTTTGACAAAGATATGGATATATCGGGCTCGAATTTCAGATTGAGTCTGTCGATATTATGTACCTGTTCAATCACTCCTGCCATATTCAGCAAACCTAACAAAATTAATACTGAACTCTCAGCCTAACTTGGAGACTCCAACCATTCTATGCGGCGATTTCAATTGCAATCCACAACAGAACAGCTATCTCGATGAGTTCATGAGGAATGAATTCGGCCTCAACTACGTACAAACATCACCGACAACATTAGGCAATACCACTATAGACTGTACATTCACCAGAAATATTAATGTTGACATTATGCCGTATGTTGCTTATTTCACATATCACAGAGCTATGTTCAATAAAATTGTTGTCGAACATTCCTACACTCTAAACATGTAGTAATAGTATGTATGTAGATAGTAAATGCTTAATATCGTACTAACTTAGAATTGGGTTCCACATTAGCTTTGTTGTGAAATAAGAGAGTGAGAGTATTTCGGTTATGCTAACGCCAACTTAACTAAAACATAAATATATATTTATATACATATATATATATAAAATATATGTATATACATAAATATATACATGTGAGTAAACAAGCTAATATGGGATGATTAAATAGTTAATCCTAATATTAGAAGCGAACTAATAAAGAATGTTAGTACAGTTAGCATTAGGATAAGTAATAGGTAAACTAAGTAATAAGAAATGTAAAGCAAGTTAGTCTTAAGATTCGGTTGAATAAAGAAGGACGTCAAAGCTTAAGCTTTTAATTCAGACCATTTCATTTCTGGCGCAGTCGACGGAACTTTGTCTTAAGACAAAGCGAACTTAAAACAAAAAAAATTATTTTGTGTATTTTCCATACTAAAGTTGGAATACCATAAATAAAAGAGTTTTTATAAAAAACATATATGTTTATTTTTTCGGCAATTCGACAATTCGACAATTCGAGTGTTACAAAGTTTTTCGCTAACTTACAAACCGGATTATATACTCGAATTATAGAGTATAAAATTCTTTAAAATTTCGCAAACAGTAACTTTCGATTGTTGTGTGCGTTTAATAAAAATTTGGTTAAACCAAATTGTGGTGAATAAAAACAGTTTAAAAAAAAAAAAAAAAAAAAAAAAAAAAAAACTTTAGAGTATAAAACTCGTTAAAATTTCGCAAACAGTAAAAAAAACAAACAAAAAACACTTTCGATTGTTGTGGTGTGTAAAAATTAATAAAAATTTGGTTAAACCAAATTGTGGCGATTAAAAAACAATTTAAAAATAAAAAAAATTGGTTAAACTATTTACGTATAGTGCGTTTTAGAAAATAACATTTAAAATTGAAAAGAAAAATTAAATTAACTAATTAAATAATCGAGAAAATAACTCATGAACAGTCGACAAAAGCAATTTGACAAAAACCGGTATATCATGGACTCAGAGGAGCTTGCCCAAATCATTAGAAGACAAGAGGAGGTAATTAGTAACATGCAGCAGCAACAGGTACAGTTGCAGCACCAAATGCAACAACAACAAGAGCAGATACACAGCCAACAGCTACACAACCAGCAGTCGCAGCAGCTCGTTCTTAGTGACGACAAGGTTATAAGTCACTTTCGTCACTTAAAGCCATTCAGCGGGTCAAAGGGTGACAATTTACTCGCTTTTATCAACGCCGTCGAAAGAGGTTTTTACTTATGTAACAACAAGTCCCATTTGGAGGAGTTCGTCACACAAATCGTTGTAAACGAAAAATTAATCGGCGAAGCAGGAAGATGCATCCAACAACTGGCATACAACAGCAACTGGACGGAGGTAAAGCAGCGTTTAAAACAGAGGTACCAACCGGAGGAAACCTACTCGCAAATCTTCAATCGATGCAGAAATATTAAGGTTAGTAATTTAAGAGAACTTTTTGATTTCTTTTTGGACTCCAGTTATAGGCTTAATGAACTATATGAATTTGACGAGGCAAAACCCTCAATATATATGCCCATAAATGTAGATAGGGATCTTAGGGATATTTTAATTGAAAAAATTGACGGAAGTTATCGTACTCATTTGAACGAAAGTGCTACCCTACTCGAAATGTATAATAGCTTCTCAAAATATAGGTTATTAGACGAGAAGAGAGCTATTTCCTACAATCACAGGAAACAATATAATCAAAGGACTTTCGAAACTGGTAAGTTAAATAATATTAAAGGGAGAAATAATCAAATTACTCAAGCCAACAATAGCTATAGTAGCTATAACCACCAGAACTCAGTCCAGAGTAGACGCTATCCGAACCAAACTATTAGAGAACAAAGTAATCAAGTTTCCAACTATAATAATACGAGTAGATATAATAATTATCAAACCAAGTCTAATTCACACATGAGTGTTGATACTCAAAGTGGTAGACCTAGTCGGGCCGAGTCGAGTTATCAGCCGATGGAGGTAGGTAATGTAGAGGAGGATGTAAATTTTACCAAAATGCCTCCACCTGCAAATTGCCCTTAATAACTGTAACAATTGACGGTCATGAAATTATATGCCTCATTGATACAGGTTCAGATACAAGTTTAATTAAACCAAACATTTTAGATAAATATTTTCCTAAACAAAAGCTTTCTACACCTCTTTGGTACAGGACAATAAATGGTATCAATCAAGTAACGCACAGAATAATTACTCCCATACCTGATGAATTTAATGCTTCAGGTACCTTATCGTGGAAGGTAATTGATTTTGATAGCAAAAAGTATGAAGCTATAATAGGTCAAAATTTTCTCATTCCTCTTAAAGCTAAGATTGATGTAGAGAATAGATTTATTAATATATTAGGAAATAAAATACATTTTGAAAGTTTTAGTCCGTATAAAAAGCAGGAAATTTGCGCAATCGAATTCAGTGACATGGAAAACTTAGATTTATCTCATTTGAATTCCGAAGAAAGCCAATTAATAAAAAAATTATTGCAAGAGTATAATGAACTGTTTTTTAAAGAAGGAGACAAACTTTCTTTTACACACGAAATTAAACATACAATTATTACGACAGATGATAAACCTATATATTCGAAAATATATAGATATCCACAAGTCCACGAGTTGGAAATTCAGAAGCAAATAAAGGAAATGTTAGAGCATAACATTATTAGAGAAAGCAATTCAGCTTACAACAGTCCTTTGTGGGTAGTTCCCAAAAAAGCAGATAAATCTGGAAAAAAGAAATGGCGTATCGTGATCGATTACCGAAAGTTGAACGAAATTACAGTTAGTGATAAATTCCCGATACCCAACATCGATGGTATCATGGATAAATTGGGAAGAGCCCAATATTTTTCTTCAATTGATCTTGCTAAAGGTTTTCACCAAATAGTGGTGGATGAAAATGACAGAAAAAAAACTGCATTTTCTACTCCGTTAGGGCACTATGAGTTCTTGAGGATGCCATTTGGCCTCAAAAATGCTCCATCGACATTCCAACGTCTCATTAATTCAGTTCTCCGAGATTTCATAAATAAAATATGCGTTGTCTATTTAGACGACATTCTCATCTTTAGTACCTCTTTGTCAGAACACATTGAAAATATGAAGAAAATATTTCAAAAACTACAACAAGCGAAATTGAAAGTAAGACTAGATAAATGCAATTTTCTAAAAAAAGAAACAGATTTTCTAGGTCATTTATTAACCCCTGAAGGGATAAAGCCAAACCCTAATAAGGTGGAAGCCATACGAAAATTAAAGTTACCCACTTCGCAAAAACAAATAAAATCTTTTCTAGGAATCACAGGCTTCTATAGGAAATTCATCAAAGACTATTCGAAAATAGCTTACCCTATGGTTGCATATCTAAAAAAAGATGCAAAAATTAATGTATATAACCCAAGTTATATAACTGCCTTTGAAAAATTAAAAGACATGATTACAAATCCTCCCATTTTAAGATATCCAGTTTTTAACAAAAGATTTAAACTAATAACTGATGCTAGTAACTTTGCTATTGGCGCAGTTCTCACTCAAGATGAGCATCCAATTTCATACGCTTCGAGAACATTAAACAGTCACGAAAAAAACTACTCAACTATAGAAAAAGAGTTGTTAGCGATAGTGTGGGCAGTAAGATATTATAGACCTTATTTATACGGAAGGGAGTTTGATCTTAAAACAGATCATCAACCGCTGAAGTGGTTGCAGAAAAAAAATTGTGGTAAGGATATAAATCCTAGGCTACAGCGTTGGTTAGTACAATTGGGGGAGTATGATGCAAAAATCGATTACATAAGTGGAAAAGAAAATAAAATAGCCGATTTCCTAAGCCGAATTGATAGTAACGAAATAAATATGATTAATACCAAAAATTTGGGAATGACTGTTAAACAAATGTTAAAAATTAAAGATTTAAACGCTGTAGAGCAGCAAAATCAAACAATTTCTTTGGAAGTTCAAACCAACCATTCTCAGGAAGAAAGTTCTTATAATCATTTTAAAACTCTCGATACGGTTGTAAATCGCTTCAAACAGCAGCTAATTTTGGTTGAATCAAAGGAATACGAAGTAGTAAATATTTTCAAAAATAAACGCGTTTTTATTGACAAAAGAGATATCAATAACTCTAACATAGTCAATATCGTAAAAAGACATTTTAATAAAGGAAAGGTCGCTATATACTCTGAACTTGAAGAAAACGAATATAATGAGATTCAAAAAATTCTTTTAAGTATCTTTAAAAAAAATCAAAATATTTCTTTTGTAAACTGTAGCCATTTTTCCAAAGATATTGTAGAAGAATATGAACTAAAAAAACAGATATCGCTTTTCCATAAATTCGAAGTAGGGCATTCAGGAATTATCCCAACTTACGAAGGAATAAAACATAAGGTGTATCACCCACAAAAAACTAAAATACATGAAATAATAAATAATTGCGAAATCTGTAATAAATAATTGCGAAATCTGATACGGAAAATATGACCGAAACCCGATCAAAGCGAAATTTTATACTACGGAAACACCGAACACGATAAATGAAATTGTACATATAGATACTTACGTTAATAGTAAACACTCATTTATAGTTTTTGTCGATAAGTTTTCGAAACATGTCATTTGTTTTCATTTAGTTGATAGAAATAGCCAAACAATCGTATGTAAAATTAATGAATTTTTAGCAATTAAAGGGCATGTAAAAAAGTTTATTTTCGATAATGAATTTAATTCGAAAAACGTTCGTGACTTTCTGACCAAAGAAGGCATACAGTTTCATGCTACAAAGCCAAATAGCCATACTGGTAATTCCGACGTCGAAAGGGTAAATAACACACTTACAGAACGGATACGAACACTAAATTTGGAAGAAAAAGCTCCAATCATAATCCAAATGTGTAAAGCCGTAAAGTTCTATAATAATTCGTATCACACCGCAATAAAAGCTACACCTTTAGATGTACAGAATAACAAAATCGATCATAAAATAATTAAAAACCGATTAGAAAACGCAAAATTGAAGATTATTTCAAAACATAACACCAAAAGGGAAACCTATTTAGAAACTAGAGGCGAAGGTTTTATTAGAAACTATAAAAGTGTAAGACATAAAGAAGAGCCTAAATTTATCAAAAGAAACTTGAAAAACATTCATACATCAAATATTAAACGTCCTTTAAAATTCGAAAACTCTAATATGAACACTCATACTTACAGTGACGATAATGACAATAGAAGCCATAATGACAGTTAACGTTACGTCAGAGAAACTTCAACTTTTAAACAATACATCTCAGCGTAGTAGAAAAGTAAAAGGTAGTAAAACGAAAAAAAAAAAAAACTCATTTACCACATACTTATTAATAAAAAACTTGAAAGCAATTACTTCAAAGAAATTAATTTTTTTTTCTAATAGAAAATTCCTACAAAAAAAAATAAATAAAAAGAGATCGAATAATTGATTTTTATAAACTGAATTTAATTTGAATAAGTTTTGCGATCTATAGCAACGATAACTTAGTAATTTGAATTAAAAACTGTCCAAAAAGCTATATTATTACAGAATTAAACTTAATAACTGGAGTACAAAAAAAATAAAATAAAAGAACCGAATAGAAGTTGTAAGGCGAATTAACTCATAGTTAATATATGTAAACACATGTAAATACTAAACACTATATTCTTAAGAAAAATGGTTAACTTAAGGAATTAAAATTAAGTAATAATTTGGTTTATTCTAACTTATGTTCATATATAAAATAAACAAAAAACTAAAATAGTAGCAATAGAAGTTAATTATCTACTGATTAAAGTAGTTATAAATGAACATTACCATTTATAGTAATAACTTGATACACTTTGTAAAATAAAAAGTTTTAGATACCAAATATAATATGTAAAATAATAAAAACAATTCAATGAAAAATTCCAAATCAGATGGAATACAAATTGGAACAAAAAAAGTTAAAATCGAAAGAAATATGTTTAGAAAAGTCTATATTTATATTTTCAATATAAAAGAATTAGAAATAAATTTTCTTTCACAAAAAACCATAACTATTGTAATTAAAAATAATCTTGAATTTTTCTATACAAAAAAAAACAAATTAAACTTGTTAACGAAATTATGTACAAAAGAATTTATATACTGAATGAATTATGTAAACTTACGAATAAGCAATGAGATCCAGGAGAATCTCAAATCAAAGGGTGGAGGAGTTACATTCCTACACTCTAAACATGTAGTAATAGTATGTATGTAGATAGTAAATGCTTAATATCGTACTAACTTAGAATTGGGTTCCACATTAGCTTTGTTGTGAAATAAGAGAGTGAGAGTATTTCGGTTATGCTAACGCCAACTTAACTAAAACATAAATATATATTTATATACATATATATATATAAAATATATATATGTACATAAATATATACATATGAGTAAACAAGCTAATATGGGATGATTAAACAGTTAATCCTAATATTAGAAGCGAACTAATAAAGAATGTTAGTACAGTTAGCATTAGGATAAGTAATAGGTAAACTAAGTAATAAGAAATGTAAAGCAAGTTAGTCTTAAGATTCGGTTGAATAAAGAAGGACGTCAAAGCTTAAGCTTTTTCAATTCAGACCATTTCATTTGCTGCCACTGTTGTTGGTACAAATGCTTCTAAAATCGCTTCTCCGTCTAACGCTGCTGTTTCTGCTGATAATGTGAGTGTAAATTACCTCGCTACCGCTATGCCGAGAGCATTCTCTGCAGCTTCAACTACTGCTAATTCCATTCTCACTTCTACGACTATTGTAGGTACAAAGGCTCCGTCATCTAACGTTGTTGTTTCTGCTCCTACTGATAATGTGAGTATGGATTATCTCGCTCCCGCTACACCGAAAGCAATCTTTGCCGCTCCGTCTGCTGCTTGCTTCACTCTATCTACTGCTGCTGATAATGGTACAAATACAGCCAAGTCCAATGTTGAAGTGCTGAACACATAGAGCGCGACAGACTGCAAACTACATCTGTCAAATATTAAAATACACACGTTCTTATGGACACTGTTATTTTGACAGCTGCACGACTACACGACTGCAGGCCGACAGTTGTCGTTCTCGCTAACTTCAATATCTTCTTATATTTGCCAACGACAGTAGGACGACAGTAGAGTTGACAGTACAATGGAAGATAGAAAGAGGAGGTAGAGTGGTGATGCCACTAATATGTAAAATGTAAAATTATTCACAGCTCTAACAAACTTGACGTTATTTTACAAATAAAAGCATAAAATTGCTTCTATTATAGCTCTATTATATCATTTGTAATAACAATTGATAATTTAAAACAAAAATATTTACCTATTTACTTATTTTTTGCATACAAATTTTCACTTTGAACAAAATATTAAAATTTCATTGAAGTGCAAGGTATTAGTATGGCCACAACGAAATTGTGTACATACAAAATGGACAACTGCGTTGTTTTGTGTACTTGCGGGCTATTGTGTTGTTGCTGCTTCTCACAAATGTACATGTAGTTAGATGCACAACGGTTTTCAGTTCACTGTCGTGCTGTTGCTGCCTGTCGCGCTCTATGTGTTCAGCACTTGATGTTTCAGTTTCTGCTCCTGCGGCCAAACCTCCTGCTGCTCCCAATGCTGTTAATTATGCCAATACATATGCTGACTCTGTTGCTAGGAATATCAACACTCATTCGAAAGCCAAAAACAATCCAACAGTTGCTGCTAAACCAGATCGTCCCTCTGTCGCTGTCAATCCTGCTCAATCAATTCCCGTTGATGATTCTGTTAATCTGAACTCTTCTACTTCAATTACTGCTAATGGAAATTTGAAGTTAAAAGTGAGCACTAAGAGCAAAAAATCCCCAGCTGTTCAACTGTTGTTAGTGTTAATGCCAATTGTGATCTCGATGTCGTCATACCCAAGAAATGGATTCACTTGTCTACCTTTAAGAACTCAGTCACTAAAGAAGATATTATATCTTTTGTCGTTAAACATGCTAATGTTGATAGAGAGAATCTTTTATGTTATAAATTAATTAAGAAAGATACTGATATTAATAATCTTAAGGCGATAAGCTTTAAGTTAGGTGTGTCCCCATCTTTAAGTTTTTTCCAAAGGGAGGGGAAAACTGCGATGCAGTTTAGTTGATGCGCCTGTTAATCGCGATTCTATTCATGCGTTTTCTGCACCTTCCTCAACTGGCTCCTGTCTTACGGTGTACTTCCAAAATCTATCGGGTATTAGGTGTAAATTAGTTATTATTACTTTTCTTCACATCTGGATTTCGATATTATCGTTATTGTTGAGACTTGGCTGAATTCTAGTTACTTTGATAGTGAATATTTTGACTCAAATCTCTATTATGTCTTCCGTAAGGACAGAGATCATGAAAAATCTGATTCAAATCAACTCATATTCAAATAGTCTCGATCGTTTTCTTGACTTAGTCTTTCTCAGTGATAATTTAAAATTTAAGTTTCTTGATGGATTCTCTTCAATTACTCCAGCTACCATTCATCATTCTCCGCTAGCGTTTGAGGTGGATACTTATCTTTTCGCTCCTGTTAAACCTTTTGATGGGCTTGGGTCCTAATTTTGCATTTTGTGATTTTGAACAACTCAACAATCTGCTCTTTGAGATTAAATGGGATGATTTACTTTCGGGACTAGATACAGCTAATAGTTTCTCCATTTTTAAGAAATCAATTCAGGAATTTTGTCATTATAATATCCCGCTCAAACATAAAGAATCATATAAGTTGCCTTGGTACACTAAGGACCTCAAACGTTTAAAAAATCTTAGAAATAAATACTACAGAAAATTCTCTTCAAATAAAACTCATGTTTCATTTGTTCAATATCAGCACTACACAAAACTGTTCAATGAATTGGATAAGTCTCTCTATAAAAGGTTTATTAATAGTACGGAGTCTACATTTAAGTCGAACCCTAAGTTCTTTTGGAACTTTGTAAAATCTAGAAAAGCGTGTTCGGCCATTCCCTCTGCTTTACGCTGGGCTGATTAGTCAGTTTTTTTGCTGAATTTTTCAAATCGAATTATGTTCACGATGATCCTAGTACTAGTTCCACTTTCTCGGCTAATTATTTCCCATCCATAAATTTTGGCACACTGTGCCTTTCACAGGATGATATTGCCAAGGCTATTTGTAATATTAAGTCTTCTTCCAAATTGGATTTGGATGGGCTTCCGCCTGTACTTATAAAAAATTATACTGCCTTGGTATATCCTCTTATGCTTATCTTCAATAAGTCTCTCTCCTCTGGAAATTTTATTTCTGACTGGAAATTGACATGCATTACCCCTATTCTTAAAGGTGGTAGAAAGGATGTAGTCTCCAATTACAGGCCTATTTCTAAAATTTCTACTATTTCGAAAATTTTTGAGTGTTTTTTTTTTTTTTAATAAATTATTTTTTGCAGTAAAATCAATAATTAATGTCAATAAGCATGGGTTTGTCTCTGGACGCTCCACTGTGTCAAACTTAGCGGTTTTTATCGATTATTGTATGTCTGCATTCTCCGCTGGATTTCAGGTAGATTGTGTCTACACTTATTGCTCTAAAGCCTTTGAAAAAGTTTTACACAATATTCTAAAATTATCATCTTTAGGATTTCACTCGGTCTTCTTGCAGTGGATTAAATCATATTTGCACAACAGACGATACGTTGTCAGTGTCGATGGAGTGTCATCTGATTCATTCATTGCGTCTTCGGGAGTGCCACAAGGAAGCGTTTGGGTCCACTTCTCCTTGTGCTGTTTATCAATAACATTTCCTGTTGTTTCTCTTTCGCTAACTTTCTGTTATATGCAGATGACTTAAAAATTTTTGCAAAAATCAAAAACTCACAAGGTGTACTCAAACTTCAATGTGATATTTATACTTTTTATGATTGGTGCCTGAAATCGAAGCTTTTTCTGAATCTAGATAAATGCTCTCAGATCTCTTATGGTAGAGGACGTAACATCGTATCTTCAAGTTACAATATTTCTAATTGCGTCCTAAAATGCGTTACTGAAATCAAAGATCTTGGGATAATCTTTGACAACAGATTTTCTTTCAGTAATCACATCAACTACATCATTTTTAATCCTTCTCTGTGCTCGGCTTTGTCCCTCGAAATGCTTTACATTTTTCCGACCCCTACACCTTAAAATTACTGTATACATGTTTTGTGCGGTCCATTTTGGAGTACGCAGTGTTCATTTGGAGACCATATTGCGTATCGAGCGTGTTCAAAAGATTTTTCTTAAATGTGCTCTCCGCTCCTTAAAGTGTGTTGAGCCAATACCTTCGTATACATCTCGTTTATTGCTTTTACATCTTAAATTACTGGAAAATCGACGGTCCGTTATCCGCCTTTCATTTGTTTTTGTTGAACATAGTTACGTACACGCAGTTTCAATGTAAGATGACGACTGACTTTATTGAATATAATATACATAAGAACAGTATAAAAGGAGTAAGAAATATAGTGATGCCAGATTTACATTATTTCATAACACTTCCCTTTAATGGAACATCTGACAACACTAATAATATTAGTTAAATTAAAAATTATGTTAAATGATACATGACTTTACTTTAAGCCTAATTTAACATTTATAAATTCATTCTTAACTGCAGGTATAGCCTTTGTTAAACCATCTACTAACATTTCGCTTGTTGAAATATGTTCCAGCTGCAGTGACATATCTCGTAACTTCTCTCGTATAAACTTCGCCTTGATGTCCACATACTTAGTTTGGGGATAAAAGTTATTGTTCCGAACAATGTGAATAGCGCTCTTGTTATCGCAGTACATTTTTATTCCTTCTGTACCACCATGAACTAGTTCCGACCAAATGTAACCAAATCGCAAATGTAACCAAATCGCTTCTTGCATTGCGCTCACTACAGATGTTAAACTCGGCTTCAGTTGATGATAATGCTACTGTTCGCTGTCTGTGCGATGACCAAGATATAGCTGCACCTTGCATTATAAACACGTAACCAGAAGTTGATTGCCTTTGATCAAGATCTCCTGCCCAGTCAGCATCACAATAACCAGTTAAACTTTTAGCTGATTTCCGAAACACGATGCCTTTGCTGACTGTGACCTTCAAATACCTCATCACTCGCTTCAGTGCGAGCCAATGCCATTTGCCGGGGTTTTGTGAAAAACGATTCAACAAATTGACTGCGAAACTGTTATCAGGCCGGGTATTTTGTGCTGCATACAACAGATTACCCACTGCCTCCATATATGGAACCTTTTCCATCTCTTTCTTTTCTTCTTCAGTTTTTGGACACATTTCTAATGTTAGCTTTTGCGACAAATCTAGTGGCGTAGCTACCGCATTACACTCGTCCATTCCAAACCGTTTTAGTACACTGGAAATATATTCAGACTGATCAAGTTTAATTAACTTTTTTACCTCATCGCGCTGCACACTCATCCCAAGTACGGATGACGCTGAACCCATGTCATTCATTTTGAATTTCGAAGACAACTCGATCTTAATCCGCTGCGTAGCCTTTTTGTCACTAGAGAACACCAGAACGTCGTCCACGTAAATTGCAACGTATACCATGCTGTACTTACGCACACAAAAGTAATCGATCGACTTTGCTCCGAATTAGTCCCAGACTAATTAGTACCTCATTCAATTTATCGTTCCAAACTTTGCTTGCTTGTTTTAAACCATACAGCGATTTAAGTAGACGACAAACTCTGCCAAAATTGTCATTATAACCCTCAGGTTGTTTCATGAACACTTCTTCTCGAAGTTCACCGTTCAAAAATGCAGTTACCGCATCTAACTGATGCACCGACAAATCATGCTTCGCCGCCATAGCAAATAAAAATCGTAATGAATTGTACCTGACTACCGGTGAAAATGTTTCCGAATAGTCAACGCATTGTTTCTGTGAGCAACCTTTAACCACGAGCCTTGCTTTATAACGAACCAGCGCACCTTCAGCATCGCGCTTAGTTTTAAAAACCCACTTCGAATTTATTGCTCTTTTACCTTCAGGCAATTTCATAAGCACCCAAGTTTTGTTTGCCTTGTGAGAAGCTATTTCCTCTTTCATTGCGCGTTTCCAAACATCTGCCTCTGGACTGTTCAATGCCTCTTTAAGATTTATAGGATCATTAGCATCAGACACCACGCTTAACAATAGGCTCTTTTTAGCCTTGTTAGCAATACGCTCCGATCGACGAACTGCATACTTGCTAATCATCAGGAATACCGTATTCACTTTCCGAAGATATACTGACATCACACAATTCGCTCTCATTCAACTCCCCTGAATTGACAATGTCATTAGCTTCGTTTTCATTAATAATATCAACTATTAGATTTGGCTATGTGCGCTTGGATTTATTACTTGTATTTTCTAAAACTTTTACATCACGACGTACAATACACTTGTAGTCAGATTTTGGGTAAAGCCTAAATTCTTTTGACTCTATGCAATAACCAACAAAAATACACTCTTCTGATTTTGCATCTAACTTTAAACGTTTTTGCTTTGGTATATGAACCATCGCTGTACAACCAAATATGCGTAATTGTTTCAAATTTGGTTTAACACCAGACTATTCTTCTGGACTTCGATATTACCTCTACAAGGAATACGATTTACTAAGTACGCTGCTGTATTTGCAGCTTCTGCCCAAAATATGTTTCCTAGGCCAGCAACATGCATCTCACTCGTTCAATTAACGTACGATTCATCCGCTCAGCCACCCCATTTTACTCGGGCGTATATGGAGCTGTCTTTTGGTGAACAATACCACATTCACGCCAAAAATTTTTATATCAAGGTGATTTTTTTGAGGTTAGGATTTTCATGCATTAGTATTTGACAGATCACGTGGGATTTCAGACATGGTGTCAAAGAGAAAGATGCTCAGTATGCTTTGACATTTCATCATGAATAGACTTACTAACGAGCAACGCTTGCAAATCATTGAATTTTATTACCAAAATCAGTGTTCGGTTCGAAATGTGTTTCGCGCTTTACGTCCGATTTATGGTCTACATAATCGACCAAGTGAGCAAACAATTAATGCGATTGTGACCAAGTTTCGCACTCAGTTTACTTTATTGGACATTAAACCAACCACACGAATGCGTACAGTGCGTACAGAAGAGAATATTGCGTCTGTTTCTGAGAGTGTGGCTGAAGACCGTGAAATGTCGATTCGTCGCCGTTCGCAGCAATTGGGTTTGTGTTATTCGACCACATGGAAGATTTTACGCAAAGATCTTGGTGTAAAACCGTATAAAATACAGCTCGTGCAAGAACTGAAGCCGAACGATCTGCCACAACGTCGAATTTTCAGTGAATGGGCCCTAGAAAAGTTGGCAGAAAATCCGCTTTTTTATCGACAAATTTTGTTCAGCGATAAGGCTCATTTCTGGTTGAATGGCTACGTAAATAAGCAAAATTGCCGCATTTGGGGTGAAGAGCAACCAGAAGCCGTTCAAGAACTGCCCATGCATCCCGAAAAATGCACTGTTTGGTGTGGTTTGTACGCTGGTGGAATCATTGGATGCCGTATTTTTCAAAGATGCTGTTGGACGCAACGTTACGGTGAATGGCGATCGCTATCGTTCGATGCTAACAAACTTTGCTTATTTACTATGCGCAAACGACTCTGCAATAAACAGAATAGTGTTATGAAAGCCCATAAATAAAGAAAAATGTTTGATCAAATTTCATGTTGAGTTCGTAAAATCTTTCGAAATATAGTACATATGAATATGCGTATATAATAGAGTAGGTTTTGTATCTTTAATGTAGTAAATAGAGGTTTGATAAGTCATATATTTGTATAAATAAAGTTTGGTTTGGTTACTAAAAGTTTTGATAACATCTTAAAAGGCAAAGAAGTCGCACATATAATCATATATAATTATGTGTGCATGTAAACAAATATGAAAGAACCTTACTCATAACCCCTTCCAGCCAAAAGTGGTGAAAAAACTAGTGAAACACCAGCAGCCTTATTTTCGTGCCCTCACAAAAATCACCACCCTCACTATTGTGAGGCTTTTCGATTTTTGAGGTTTTCCGTATGTGATTTCAAAAGCAAAAATGTCCTCAAACTCCTGATGTAATGTTTGATGAAAGCAAAACTAAAAATTCAACATCGGTTTTGTTTGTTCTATTAATTTCAATATTTTTAAAGAAATTTGCAATTATTTTGTTAAATAGAGTGGAGGAGGTATTCCAAAGGCGTTATCTATTATGAATATAAGCATATGTACGTATTTGCCTATAACAATAAATATGTAACTTACAGTAATATTTGGACAAGATTTAAATTGTTAATATGTATGTATGTATGTATTATTTAATGTAGTTGCGAATAAAATTATATTTATGTTTAAATAATATGTTGTAATGCTGTAGCTGCTCCTGAGTTGTCCTTTAACATTTTGAAATCCTTAAAATAAATAAAATTATTATATAGTATAGGCACCAAATTTAATAAATTTGCGAAACTACTTACTTTTCTTCGTTATCCATTTCTCTATTGTTAGTTTTTGTCAAACAGCGGGTTCACAGCAAAGTGCTTTTCAGCTCATGTTGTAAACACTCACCTGCTATGTTCTTGTGGGGTCTGAGAATAACCTCAAACCCTCAAAACTAGATGCCACATGTGATCATATATCTCTGTTGCGCTAGTTAATTTTTACCAGAAGTAAAAATGAGTCAATAGAATATATTTTGAGCAGCACCGAAATGTGTACTCTTTATTTATACTCTTAAGACTAACTTATTACATGGTTGTTAATTCTATGTATGTATACTAACTAGTATGTTTACTAATTACTATTTTGTTTAGATACGGATGAATATTAAATTATTTGTTAAGGTTTGTTTACATATACAAGTATATTGTTTGCTTAGACACATTTCCTTTGTTCTAAGATAAGGTTGTTGTGGTATTCACACCCAAGGTTGTTTTGACGTTTGTTTCTTTAGGATTGTTGTAGTGATAGTGTATTTCTATTGTTCCAACTCAAGTTTGTTTTGAGGAATTTTTTTTAATGTTGTGATATATTCTGTATATATCATAAGGAATACGTTCCTTAACTCACTTATTCAGCAGTGTCATATAAATTATATATAATATGTAAAAATATAGCTGAACTGCTCTAATTACCCTAATCGTCAGCTGATGCATTTTTTGATTCCTACTTTTAAATATTCTTAAAATTTCAAACAAAACTTTTAAATTTTAAAAGTATTAGTTTTATTTTTTTACCACATATTTATATAAAATTTATTATAATTATATAAAGCTAACAATGTGGAAATAAAAATATATTTAATGAAAAAAAAATTAACATCTGAAAAAAAGATTAATTAAAGAAAACCATTAGTAAAACCTGAAAATAAAAGAAGAGTGTTTGAAAAAAGTTTATAATAAAATGAAGATTAAACAAAAAACAAATAACTGAAAAAAGATTATAATAATATAAAGATTATTATTACCAGAAAACTAATTATATAACAATAGTCATAATGTTTAAATATAGAAGATTTATGTCTTTGAGAAAGAAATGTCCCCTTAAATTCAATAATTGCATTAAAGTATAAATGATCATTTAAATAAATTTTTATTCTGTATACCATTTTTCTATTAGTATTTCAAAACACAACTTTTTTAAATTTAAATATGCACAGATATTAAAAGAACCACCAGAATGAAATAAAAAAACAGTTGTTTTTACATAAAATTTGACACAGACCGCTTTAAACATATAAAACACACATTTATTTAAACATAAAATTTGCACTGCCCAGGCCGCTTTAAACATGTAAAACGCATATTTGTTTTTACATAAAATTTGCAATGCACAGGCCGCTTTAAACATATAAAACACACATTTGTTTTCCCATAATTCTATCACTGCGCAGGCTGAAAGAACATAAAACAAACATTTGTCAACCGCCCGTACTGGTTAAACATAATACTTTTTTTTATTAACCCGATAGTTTGGACCAACCGCACTGGCCATTTTATTTATTAACTATTATCATAATTATATAGAATAATATTATTTCTAGTTTGACAAAACTCACCAAACAAAATTGTGCTCCTGCCTCTGCTGTTTTAGATGACGTAAGTGAGAGAAAAAGGAGTTAATTAAATGTATTTACAAATACGTTATGTTAAAATTTTCCTTACATTTT
Source organism: Bactrocera neohumeralis (assembly GCF_024586455.1). Taxonomy (NCBI): domain Eukaryota; kingdom Metazoa; phylum Arthropoda; class Insecta; order Diptera; family Tephritidae; genus Bactrocera; species Bactrocera neohumeralis. The sequence goes on from NW_026089624.1 coordinate 713,230, forward strand.
TTCGCTTTTGGTATGATATGCTGTAATGGAATTAAATTATTAATTTAAAATCTTATTTATAACATGTAAGAAAGAGCCAAGCTCGAGTTTTATACTCTTGCAACTTGCAGGAATGAAAGCCAGAGAAATACCTTAAGGTTTAAAACGTCAACAAGAGGATCGAAATCGAAGAAATTTTATATTTACATACACTATATTTATCTTATACTAACACGACGGCAAATCTTTACATTTCTGACGCATTTAGTTATTGATTTATAGCGCTTTTAGTAGTTTTTAACAGTACCGTTATATGGGGAGTGAGTGGGATTTTCATCAGACTGCATCCGTTTTTACACCGTCGGCCACACCCACTTTTCCAAACAAAATTTATTCACAGGTGCCTCTTACTACTGCGATTCGCTGTGCCAAGTTACAATTTTATATCTTCATTTAGTACTTAGTTATGACACTTTATAGGTTTTCGGTTAATAGCGAGTTTTGGGCGTAGCAGTGGTTCGATTACGCTCATCTACGAACTCGAATTTTTGTTTGTACTAAGGAACCCACGTACCAAATTTCACCAAGATATCTCATGTTACATCTTGCACGGACTGCAAATGGATTTCAACTTTTTTCGTAATCTGATCATTTATATACATATAACCCCATATCTATCTCGATTAGTTTTAGATAATACGAACAAACGTTACGTGAACAAAACTATAATACTCTCTAGCAGCTGGTTGCATGAAATGAAAAATGGTCTGAACCACTTTGAAGGAAATCCAATGAGGATGGTTTGTAAAAAAAAATAAAAAAATTTCATTTTTAACCGACTTACAAGTGTAAAATTTCAAAAAAATACCTTTTTCATACAATTTAAAGAAAAACTTTTTTGTTTTGTTTTCCAATTGATTGATTTGTAAATTATTTGAATCGTTCGATTTCTGTTGTTTGCTTTCTTTATTTTGGCAATTCAAAAGGTAAATTATTGAAAATTATTCAGTGAAAACTTTATGTGTATGTCATACAAAATGAGCAATTACAGACTGAAATTTGTTACGATGCCACGAAGATGTCGCGCTAATATCGGTCGGCGATCTTTTTGTCATCAACATAAATTGGCAGCCCAAAACACATACAATAGTTAGTATTCGCAGGATGCGATGGCATACCTATACGTGCGGAATTATGCACGGGCGGATTCGTTTCTTAAATTCACTTGCAATGCAAAATGACCATAGATTGAATCGCGAAATTGATTCATATATATTTGCGAGTACGTTACCAAAGAAAGCAACATGACGGTTATTGGTTTTGAACGCGATGAGATCAGCAAGTATCAGATGGGTCGATGCGCGAGCTGCAATGAAGCGTTTTGTAAGATATTCACTTTTACAATTCATCAATGTTTTCCGACTGTTGTGCATCTCTCGGTTTTTTTGGAGTAGGCCAAAAAGTAAAGACGTAGAGAATACAGTACAGCCAACTAAACTTGCGGCAGTGATCCGTTTGCGAGAACATTGCTCTATTCGGAATGCCTCGATATTATATATGGAATGCATCGTCGAAGTAATGGTTACGCAAAAAGCAAGGCCAAGCAGTAGATGGACATCCAGGTGTGTTCTCAACTAATGCATTAAGATTAATTTATACAATCCACGCGAAAAACAACGATTGCTTTTACCTTCGGTTGCTATTGATAAATGCTCAATGGTATGATATGCTGTAATGGAATTAAATTATTAATTTAAAATCTTATTTATAACATGTAAGAAAGAGCCAAGCTCTTTGTTCATAACAAGGCTTCCTTAAAAAGCGATTTGAAAAGTTAAGAAGTTTTCAAAAACTTCATTTGAGTCATTGCGTACTGTGAATGGTGCAACCTATGAGAAGCATGCCAGCAATTACAATTGCTGGAACATGATAATCACTGGAATCAAACGATGGATGATGCAATATCTACTTCCCATGCCACTGAAATTTGCACACTTATCGCGATGATCATTTCGACATATCAGACTTAAAATCTTCGTCAAACAAAAATTATATTGCCGAAAACATTTTACATCGTATTCGCTAAGAATTTAAAATGGGCAAATCGCGGTTGATACTTCCAGCGATTTGATATCAAGATGAACTCATCACGAATATTTATCCGAACATTGGCCAAATTATTGTAACTGAGATTGCTTGAGGCACGCGTAATTTTAGCTGCCAAAAATACCGACGTTAAAGTCTTAAACTGGAAGATTAAAAGTCAAATTCCGGGAGGTTTGTACTCATACAAATCGATGGACCGTCTTGACAATGAAGGCGAAGCCGTGAATTATCCAGTGGAATTTCTAAATTCTTTGGAGAGACTTGGTATGCCGCCGCATCATTTGCGTCTCAAAGTTGGTTTTGACATTATTATGTTTCTCAATCTTCATGCGCCGAAACTGTGTATTGGAACTCAACTAATTGTGACGCAGCCATCGAATATAAGGGGGCCGAATGGTTGATTCTACGAATTCCTTTTATTTCAGTTCAAAAGTATTCAGTGTCCAGGGAAAATTGCATTTGCGATGAAAACACATAATTTCACGCAGGACAGTGCCTGCGGGGTCTCATCGCATAACGATTAACCCTAGAGAAGGCGCGCTCTGCAGAGTGACATGCATTGTCGCGCGTGAGCATTTTGCTCACGTACTGAAAATATTCAGTTACGTTTATACAAATAGAGTGTTACATATTTAAATTTAAACTATCTAAATACCATTACTGAGCCTTAAGCTTAAAAAATGTTTATTATTTGACAGAAACAAAAATAAAATATAAAGGTAATTCAATTGTACAAAACATAAGAAAAAATTTGAGATTTGTTATGGAGATCATACAAATAATTATTATTATACGTATATAAAGTATTTACATGGCTATATATCACTATTCTGAGAAATGTTCATTAATTTTCCTGTCGAAACAAGTAGGACATGTATACTTTGAATGTTCAGTACAGAGAAATTTCCCACATAAATTGCAACCTTTTTTTGTGCGTCTATTTTTCCTTCTGGGGCAGAAATCACAAAAGCCGTTTTCTTTCGACTGGTTTGGTGAATCAAGACCTGGTGCAATGCGTTCCATTGAATCCTTTCGATGTTTTGGTGAAGTTTGAATGGCTTGCCGCTTAACAATATGTGGCTTTATCATGTCAAGGGCCACTTCTTTCAAGAAAGTCCTTCTCTGAGTTAAGTTCTGCGTATTTCCCTTATAAATAATCTGCGCATTTATACCAGCTATGTCAAGCAGAGTAAAAAATAGCCTCATTGGCCATCTGCAAGTTTTGCGGGAAACTGGGTACGTTCCTTTCTTCTGGTCGACGGTATCTACACCTCCCTTTGTTCTATTGTAAAACAATATTACTTCGGGTTTGTTGTTATCATCGGACTCATTATTTAACTGGCCATCCGCTTGAAAGGATGAAAGCATCAGTACGACTTTTTTATTTTTCTTCATTGGAATGTAGGAAAGAAGAAGCTTGTTTTCGGCATATGCAACCATTGTATCTGGGGTTGGTCTTCCTTTACTTGTAATAAATTGTGGTGGAATTTCTTTTTTATTTTTTAGGATTGTTCCTACAATAGTGGTTCTATATTGTTTGTTCAGCTCATCAGCTAAGGGAATAGAAACGAAATAATTGTCCATAGTTAAACTTCTTCCGGTATTTAAAATTGGTGCAGCGAATCTCTTTACGATATTGACAGCTATATTATAGAGCTGATAAGGGCCGGATGGCTGTTTACCACAATATACCTCCATTTTACAAGTGTAAAAAGTTCTTGCGTCGACTAATGCATTAATTTTTATGCCGTACTTGGCAGGTTTATTGGGAATATATACTCTGAACTTGCATCGTCCTCTAAACGATTCAAGCTATTCGTCAATAGTGCAGTATTCTCCAGGAGTATAACAGTCACCCCAGGATTTGTTGAAGCCATCAAATATTTCACGAAAAGCGGCTAAGTTATCAACTTCACTTCTAAGTGAACGTGAGTCAACGTCATCAAACCTAGTTACACGAATTTAAAACAGAAATCGTTTCAAGGACATTGTGGATTTGGTCTTGAAGCCACATCTCCTTTAAATTTGTATGGTTCATTCTCTTTAACCCAGCCATGTATAAGATACCTATAAATGAATTTAACTCGACAGAATCTGTTGATTTACAATCTCTGTCACGTCCATATGCATCACTTATTTTTTCAATACATAAATTTGTATATCTGACAATTTTTGAGATCAATGAATCAGTCAGAAACAAAGCAAGGCATTGTATTGGTGTTACTGCAATTTTCGCAATACTTTTCACACCTGGCAGATGCGTTATAATGTTGCACTGCCTAGTGCGAACACTAGGAACAGGACGACTAAGCGCCCATTTTTGTTTTGTTTTTATCTCTGCCCCAATAAAATGTGCGTTTTCCAAGTGGGGCTTCCTCAAAACCGTTAAGGAAATTCTCTTCCAAATCATCAACAGATTGATCAGTGTCAGTATTGTGATCACTATGAATGCTCTCGCAATCACTTTCAGGGAGAAAATGGTCATCGTCCTGTTCTAATTCTTCATCGGCTGAAACTTCTTCTAAGCACGACGTAATATGTGATACTTCCCCAACACGGCAACAACGCTTGCTTTCTATTTTAATTACATACGAGTGCTAAAATTGATGCAAACCACCACTTTCAATGGGAAAACTTGAGCTATTGGCAAAGCAAAAAAAGCTTACGTAGTTTGTCGCGTAGTGAGCAAATTACCGCACTAAAAAAACAGCCACCTATCAACACTTTAAAACATGCACTAATTACAGCGAGTGATTGTGAACAAGTGGAACACAACTTTGAGCGAAGGTACTGAGCGTAACAAGTGGTGCAATAACATAGAACATAGAAATTTTTTCAATTAAAAAATTGTGTGAGCAAAATGCTCATAGCGCGCCTACTCTAGGGTTAAAAAACAAAAGAACCCACACGTGTGCGTTGGTGCTTGTAATTGAAGAAAATATGTATAATTGTGTTGAAACTTATCGAAAAAATAGTTAGACCTGACCGGCAGGGATGTTTGTAAATTTTTCTACACGCAACGTATATGTGTAAATATGTATGTCCATTGCTTCATGTGAAAATTCCGTTGATTTGGACAACCAATGGCGAAGCTAACGCTTTTTGCCTTCATGTCAAAGAGTTAATGTTTCGAAGCACTGACACGACGACAAAGCGTCACGACATTGTGTTGTTGGTAAAAAATCTGAGCTATGCTGAAAGAAATAAACAAACGATCGCCGATTGTCATAATATTTTTGACGCTGTCAGAAAATGCATTCACTGAAGTTTCCACCGTTCAGGAAGATAATGAGTTGTATTGTAATTTGAAATTAAAAATTATAATACATTTTTTCAAAGACAATAATTCAAAGCGGCCGATTCAACATGGCATGTGATCCCCTAATGTCTGGTCCAGGTAGTTCGCAATCTTCGTCATTCAACCACAATGGTGTTCATTGCAAATGTTTTGAAATTAAATATTTCTATATATTATATTTATTTATTAGTATAGTTGCTAAAGGACTTTACTTTTACATATTGGAAGCAGCACGTTTCGTCATCAGTCACAATATTTTAAGGAAGTTTTTGTCTTTTTTTACCTCTTTAATGATGTCCTTCGAATGTTGGATTCTGAGCAATTTTTGGTCGTCAGTCAATTTGTGTGGAACAAACCGTCCACACACCTTCAGTCAAAATGCGATAAATCGATGTTTTGTAGATGTCCTATTCCGTTTTCATGAATTGCAATGATGATTTCGGCTGATTTTTGATTAATTCACGCACAGGTTCATTGGAGTTTCCGGTAATGACGGATCTTGATTGGCCCATGAAATTCTCACTGGACAATTGATAAAGATAGCAGCACCACACAGCACACAGATGGCGCACCAGTCGGCATATAGATGGCGCCACCAAGGGGCGCTAGATTCAAAAAGTTTACTTTGGAACGCACCTTGTGAATGCGTCTACTAGTAAAGACAAATGGCCATAAATGTAATGTGGACGGTGTCCTTCGTTCTATGTTTTAAGAGTTAATGGCGAACTACAATTTGGAGGGACATAGGAGGAAATAAGCGCTTTTGAAATTGAAGTGCATTGATATAATTTTTGGTGAGCCTTATAAAACTACATATACTGAATTTTTAATAGCATTGCTAATATTTTTCCAGATGTTCTTCCAGAACGTAAATAGGAGCAGGTTATTTTGAATTTAAGACATTTTACAGCATAACGTCATAATATAAATATGAAGCTTAAATATAAATTAAAAAATAAGTCTAATTTAGTAAAGTATGTAGATATATACTTCGATCAAAATAGTTTTAAGTTAGATTAAGGTAATAATTAGTTTTAGGATGCACATACTTATTTTAGTTTTAGATTAATCATATACTACATAAAAATTTATATATTTATATAAAGATAAAAAATTAATTTAAAAATAATGGTATTAATTTTTCAATCGAAAATTTGTTTATTTTTTAATTCAAAATTTATATACAGATATATTATATTGCTATACTAATGTAGAATTTTATTTTATATGTATATTTTATTTTATGCAAATAAAATGTCCTCTAATCACGACTAATGTAATGTTATTTTGGTGTTTAATTTATTTGTTAAAGATCCACATTTAGTGCTATCATTACACTAGTTTACAGTACATTTGTTGCCGAAGAAGTTTTAGCTGTTGCTGACTACATATAATATGCTATTTCCAAAAATATAATTTAAATATTTTTATCAGCTCTAGTTTCAGAGTTTCAGCTATGTAGGTATTATACAGAAAAAAACATATATTTATTAAGAAAAATTAAGAAAAATAATTAATCATTAAGTTCTAAAAAACTTCGTTTTAAAGCTCTTCTCCGATGTGTACACTTTGGAAAATGACGTATTAGAGACCAACAATAGTCAGACATCATATTTGTATCCCAAAAACCCTGATAGCCCTCTTCCATGTCGCGTAAGTCTTGATGCATAATTTTCAGATTTTTTATTTCCGAGAAAATTCTGCATCACAGATACGAATTCTGTCCAAGCCTTTAGTTCTGACTCAGTCATAGAATTTTCTGAAACTTGTTTAGAAAGATTTAAATCTCTTACAAGATCATTCAACTCATTTTGGGAAAAGCGTTTTGGCTCATTAGACATACCTTCAAAATCAGCATCATTTTCTGATGAGCTTGGTCCTTCAATGTCTTGCTCTAAGGGTTCAGATATATTTTTAGGCTCTGAAGAGTTAGGTGAGCGCTGCACTGGACGTTGAACACAACTTGTACTTGGGTATTGCCATTTAGCTCGATTTTTAGTGTTTAAACCGTTTATGTTCACACTACAAAAATAACAGTCTACGAGATGATTTCGTGGTTCTCGCCAAATAGTCAGTGTTCCAAATTTAAAGGCACTTCTTTTACCACTTTTCCATAATCTTAAATATTCCACACAAGATTTACAAACACAATTGGGAACCCAGGAATTCTTATTTTTATCCTAGAGAGCACCCCAAAATACTCAAAATAGGTATTTTTCGCCAACTCTGATATAACTTTTCTAAAATTTTTAAACACATATTCTCCGCGTATGTAGCAAAAATGATCTGGTTTATTTAAACAACGTCTTCTTGAACTACTCATGACGCAAAAACTTGAGAAACTAATCTTAACACAGGAAAATATGCCTGTTTTCGATTAATATATACATATGTTTAAATGACAAAAATCAAAAACAAAGTAACTCGAGCTGCTCAAAAATTTTTGAAGGTAGATTTGACAAAACCAAGTAATAAGTGAACAATATCAATCGCAGAATTCGCGGCAACAGACAAAAAGTTCAATACTGTAAACTAGTGTTACTATTGATTGTGGCTTTATGTATCTGTGTATTAAAAAGCGTTATTTTTTTTCTTTTTTATACTCTTGCAACAAGTTTCTACAGAAATTTTGTTCACCTTACGGTAGTACGTATCACTTAAAAATAATCGAGATAGATAGGGTTGTATATGTATAAATGATCAGGATGACGAGAAAAGTTGAAAACTTGAGCAAAAATTGAGGTATCTAAGCACTAAATTAAGATACAAAACTGTAATTTGGTATAAGAGAACGCAGTGGCAAGGGGCACTTGTGGGCAACATTTTATAAAAGCGGGCTAACAAGTTTAATGTACATATTTCTTAAACCGTTGAAGGTACAAGAACCAAATTTTTTGAGTATATATCTTATAAGAACTTCTACCGACAGTGCGAAAATCGATGAAATCGGAGGATAACGCAACTCACTCTCTATATAACGGTACTGCTAAAAAATACTAGAAGCGCAATAAGTCGAAACTATGTAAATACGCCAGAGATATTAAGTTTTATTACGAGACGGTATGAGGGCGCTTTATGGGAGCCGGTGTGAAAATTGGACAATGGGCGCGGCACCGCCTACTTTTTGGTGAAATCCCATGTCTCGGGACCAGTCCAACCGATTTCGACAAAATTTAGTAAGAAGCATTCTTTTAACATTCTCATGTCACATGTTATGGACGAAATCGGTCAACAACCACGCCTACTTCCCATATAGCACAATTTTAAATTCCACCTGATACGTTCAGTTTCCAGTACACAAATCAAGAAACAATTACCACCTTATGATCAAAAAGTATTTAAATCCAATAAAAACTGTTCAAGCCACTAGATACCGGATATGTAGACCCCGGTGCCTATAGTTGACTTTTGATCGGAAATGTAGGTCAATGTCTCATACATATAATTGAAATTAAGGGATAATCTTGCTCTTATAAAGTTGTTAAAATATTCGGATGCACCCGAACTTAGCTCTTCCTTATTTGTAAGTTTTTGAGTTTCGATGATAACCAAAAAACAAGTAAGGAAGGGCTAAGTTCGGGTGTCACCGAACATTTTATACTCTCGCATGATAAAGTGATAATCGAGATTTTATTATCCGTCATTTACATATTTTTCAAATACCGTATTTGTGTAAAGTTTTATTCCGCTATCATCATTGATTCCTAATGTATATATTATACAGAGAAGGCATCAGATGGAATTCGAAATAGCGTTATATTGGAAGAAGGCGTGGTTGTGAACCGATTTCACCCATATTTCGTACATGTCATCGGGGTGTTCAGAAAATATTATATACGGAATTTCATTGAAATCGGTCTAGTAGTTCCTGAGATATGGTTTTTGGTCCATAAGTGGGCGACGCCACTCCCATTTTCAATTTTTAAAAAAAGCCTGGGTGCACCTTCCTTCTGCCAAGTTGAAGAGGGAAGCGAGACGCATTTGCAGACAGAAAAAGAAAGAGGCCGAAATGCGTGACTACGAAAAGCTTGATAAGCTGGCCGACAGGGGTAATGCTCGAAAATTCTACGGACAAATGCGGCGTCTTACAGAAAGTTTCATAACCGGAGCATACCCTTGTAGAACCCCAAAGGTGATCTAGTCACCGATGCCCAGAGCATACTTAAATTATGGAGGGAACACTTCTCCAGCCTGCTGAATGGCAGTGAACGCACAACGCCAGGAGAAGGTGAACTCGATTCCCCAACCGATGACGATGGAGAATACGTTCCATTACCCAACCAAGACGAAGTTCAAAGAGCAATTAATCGTCTGAAGAACAATAAAGCGGCGGAAGCCAATGGATTTTCGGCCAAGCTGTTGAAACACGGCGGCGAAGAACTCATAAAGAACATGTGTTAGCTTCTTTGTAAATTGTGGTCGGACGAAAGCATGCCCAAAGATTTGAATTTAAGTGTGCTTTGCCCAATCCAAGGGTGACCCCATAATCTGCAGCAACTACCGTGGAATAAGTCTCCTAAACATCGCATATAATATTCTATCGAGCGTATTGTGTGAAAGATTAAAGCCTACCGTCAATAAACTGATTGGACGGGTTTGGTTATAAAACAACTCCCCAAAGACAAAATCCTAAAAATTCCCAAAAGACTCCAACTTGCTCAAAGGCACACAAATCTCCAAAGTTACACAGCAGAATTCAAAGTAGGGTACTTCTTCCCACAGACCACAATAGACCAAGGATCACATCGTAAATTTACAGCGGCTAAGATACAAAATATGCTAAAACTACCAACAAACAATTATGTGAATGGGCGAAAGAGTAGTCCAAAACTCAAATAAAATCTGCTCCTATATACAAAGCAAACATTAGCAAAAGGTTTCACATCTAAAGCTAGCTGCTTCCAACTGCAACACTCCGCTCATATAGATATACTAATAGGCAGCGATCTTATATCGCAAATCATACCTAATGCTGTTGAAAAAATTTTAACCACCCTTCGAGTGGTGGTATTCGTGTGGATTCTAAGTTGACTAGGTGCAGAATCAGTTACCATCATACCAACTCCAGTTGAGGATAATGCAAACAAATACCTTAATTTACAATTAAGCATTTTACAGCTTACATTAAGCAAATTTCAAAAGTTAGGGAAGCTTTTCCAAATAATAAAAAAAACCCTAGAATATCGGTATTGTAAAGACTTCTCCAAAGCCACAACTACTCATTTGAGTAATGGACGGTACGTCTACTACGAGAGCTACAACTGCCCGACACCCCTCATATTGGCCCGCCTATGAAAAGGCGTTTTGCGCAATATCTATATGCGCACACAAAGCGATACAACGGCCACAACCTAATTACTAGTAGCAAAAGCAAAAGTGGTCTCCCTAAAAACACTAAGTCTATCACGACTTGAGCTATGTGTTATTGCTAATTAGAATACGCATAGTGCATACGCTTTTCAATATGGCAGAATTCTTGTAAATTATATCACTATATTTCCAAATCCAATTCCAAAACTGTTTTAGCCTGATCTGAAAAACCACCACATGGAAAATACATGTATCTATCCAATTCCATGCACACTCATGCGACAAAATTTTCTCAGAAAAATCTACACCTTTCAAAGTTTCCTAAATTATCAAATTTTTAGAACAAGACTGAAATAAAAAACACTTATCACATCTGTCTAAGCGCTTCTCATATGGATAATTTATGGGAATAAGCTGTAAAATGCTTCAAATTAATTATTAAAAACTGTCTATATTACTAACTCGATATAAAGTCGTTCTCAATTCACGGCCACTCACTGTACTCTCGCAAGATCCCTCCGACCTTACGGCCCAAACCACAGGAAATCTTTTCAAAGCAGCACCTATTCTGGCCATATCTGAACCAGGCGTGGATTTGCTAACCTTAATAAGGCGATAATATATAAATTGTCAATAACCTCAATAAAAATAACACATTCACGAGTATATCCGTATTATTATAACAAGTCGTAAAGTCGAAAAATGAATATTAAGGGTATATCAATATGACCACTTCATGCCCAATAAAGTTGCTTATATATACATATGTATATTGCAGCTTCATCCCCAAATATTCCTTCAGCCAAAAAGTATGCCGCGCTGTCTGCTACTCCCCAGGATGTATAAATGGGCTATGCCAGAGAACGTATATTTATAGAAAATGTTCACGATTAGGGATATTTCACGTTTGGGATATTACCTATTTTGGTTGAGCGTGTTTCACCACACCACAGAAAAATAATTAGCGTGTTTCACCACATTTAACATGAGGGGACACGAAAATAGCAGAATTGACCATTTTCAGAGTTAAATGAGAAAAATAATGATAATTCCGATGTTAAGGAATGTACGCTTACAGATTCGAATATTTACTGTGCGCAAACGATGCTGCATATAATTTATACATATATGTATTTGTCATGAAAGCACATACATAAGTATGTACATATGTATGTATTTTAAAATTGAGCTATTTTATGATGAATTCCATAAAATCTTTGCAAATATATAATTGAATAAGATTTGTATTACTACCTAATTATGCATTTTATATAGGTTTGGTAAGACATTCATATGTACATATGTATATACTTAAACAAATATTTGCTTTGGTCAATAAACTTTTCGATATCATGTTAAAAGACCAAGCGGTCGCCCATTTGCCCATATATAATTATGTGTGCATGTAAACAAATATAAGAACCATACGCATAATGTCCGTAAATTTGTCTACATGCAACAAATGTATGTAAATATGTACATTCAATGCTTCTTGCGAAATTTCCGTTGACGCGGACAACCAATGGCGAAGCTCATATGTTTTGCTTTCATGTCAAAGAGTCAATGTGTCGAAAGACTGATGTGCTGCACATAATGAGCGCGACAGACTGCAAACGACATCTGTGAAATATTAAAATACACACGTTCTTATAGACACAGTTATTGATGCAACTGCCCAACTACATAACTGCATCCATAAGAACGTGTGTATTTTAATATTTGACAGATGTCGCTTGCAGTCGGTCGCGCTCATTGTGTTCAGCACTTCAATGTGCCCAAAGACTGACGCGTCCCAACATTGTGTTGTTGGTATAAAATCCGAGCTATGCCAAAAACACAAGCGAACGATCGCCAATTGCCACTGATTCCCTTGCCG
>NW_026089624.1:725898-765252 GCF_024586455.1 Bactrocera neohumeralis
TAATGTACACTTAGTGTACTACACTAGTGATGGGCAATGTTGTGACTTTTAAAGAACACTGCTACATGTGACAGTAACTTTGTAGTAGCTGTGATTTTAAACTGTGACTGTGACTGTAATAAAAATTGTAACAGACAAAGGCCAATAAAGTTGAACAAAATTGTTTCCTTTCTTCATTTACGTACAATGTACATATTTATTAGAAAAAACAGATATTAAAATAGTAAATTCGTTTTTAGAAAATCAGCTAATATAAAATATGTATGTATATACATAAGAGATAAAATTGAATATTGTTAAAAACAATTACATTAAATGGAAAAGAAGGCCAAAATATTATTTTTATATATATTTTCCATTTGTATTCAAAAACAACAATATTTCAGTATTCCTTTCGCTTAATCTTGACGACGCTCACTTACAATTTGCCCCGCCTTAGGAAAAATTCTCTCGGTACGGAACGGAGGAGGCTAAAATACAAATCCTTTTGTGCTAATTCTGCCATTTTAGGGTATCTGTATTTATTTTCAAGCCACCAATAAAATGGGTCGCAACTACGGGAAACTAGCCCATCATCCAAATAGCGCTGAATTTCAATAATGGCTTTTGCTTCTTCGCTACTATGTGGCTTATGTTCATTAGCGTATTTTTCGAAAGAACTCCATATTGATACTGATTTTTCTACATTTTCTTCTGTTCTTTCAGTCTGAAATGCATTTCTATTAGATAACGTTTCATAATTTTTTTTTTGTGTTATGTGCTGACGATTCATCAGTCAACGCCACTAATTTCAATCTGGGGTCGAGAAAAGTAGCTGCCGTAAGTGTGTCTAATAGACATCTAATATACCATTTGCGATTGGTATTACCAGCGAACCTGTGTAATATATTTCACCACTAATGCTTACTGTAGCATCTCTAAATGGTTTGCAAATTTTGCACAAGGCAGCAACAGTCGCTCACTCGTCGCTGGTTAAAATAGTGAAGTTTTTGTTTATAATTACCAAAGTACATTTCACCGCTTCTTCCAACTCCGAAATACGCTCCAACATTGCCAGTGTGAAGTTCCACCTCGCATCAACTTTTTGAATTAATTTTAGAGGTTCTTTACCGCTGCTGCGCTGGTAATTTTCAAACGCTTCATTCGCTAAGTACTTTTCTTGAAGTGAGCAACTATTACTTTAACTTTATCAGGTACTTGTTCTAAAGTATGTGCAGGTAAAAAACTGGTCACGCACAACTTAGAAATTTCTAACGGTAAAATCAAAATTGAAATTTACACGCAAAGCTTACTACATTATCTACATAATTGCATTCTATTTTTTTTACAAAAATATGGTTAGTGTAAAATTTGTCAGCAATGAATATACACGTTCGCGAATCGGTTTTGCGCAAAAAGCTGGAAAATCCAGGCATGTCTCACAGCGACATCGCCCAAAAATTAAAAATTGCAAAATCTTCGGTATCTTTTGTTCTTAAGGGATACTGTGAATTATTAAATCAAACGCAGGTGTAAGACACGTCCGTTTATTACAGCAATCCAAAGTAGAAGAGCCCGTTACAGCGATAGTAATACAATAGTTAAACGAAATATAAGAAATAAGGAATACTAAGTAATTGAGGAACAACGCACAGGGTGCATAAATTTAAAATAAATCTTAGACATCCTGCCCGGTCGAAGCAACTGCTTCGAAATCGTCCGGTTGTAAAAGTAAGCACAGTTTTTGTACTGCCCGGGTGCACACGCCATTAGAAGTCATCAATGTTGCGTTTCGAACAAGGCCATCACTGCCAGGATGTACCTCTGTTACACGACCCAGTCGCCAATTTGTTGGGGGAAGGTTTTCATGTCTGACTAGGACAATATCTCCCACTTGAATATTTTCGGTACGCCTGCGCCACTTGCTTCGTGATTGTAGAGTCGCCAAATACTCTTCACTCCACCGATGCCCGAACTGTTGATGGATTCGTCGTAACCACTGCCAAAAATCCATCTCTGGGGCTGTAACAAGATGTTGTCGAAAATGACGATACCTTGGTAACCAGCGCAGAACTATAGCTGTGGTTCTGATAAGTCGTTTGATGGAACTAAAACGCTGTGTTAGTGGAATATGTTGTCCATCTATACGTCGGGTGATAAGCTGCAATCTAATTGAGGATGCGAAGGTTAAAACTTTTGACCTCTGTTCACTCTGTAACTATGCAGTTCGTCAGCTTGTAACTTCGGTGCCTGGCCAAAGGGGGTTGTTTTCTGACGTTACCAATCTGGGCTCGACCACCATAAATGGTGACTCAGCAATTCTGATGGAGTCGCACCACGGCTGGCGCAATCCGCTGGATTCTGCGCTGAACGTACATAATGCCGCAAATCTAATGACGTGAATTGTTGTATTTGCCGAATCCTGTTGGCAATATATGGCTTTAACATCACTGGCTGTTTGCGTAACCAACTCAAGACAATACTGGAATCCGTCAGTATCCTCTAAACTTAACGCCTTGCGAACATTACAAATTGTCTTGGCTAATAAGGGAGCGCCACATAGTTCCAGTCGAGGGATTGTGGCTCCTTTCAACGGCGCAACCTTGGTGCGTGCGGTAAGCAAGGATATCTTGGCTTTGTCATCATTGTCAATAGTGCGTGCGTAAACCACAGCAGCATAGGCTTTCTGACTGGCATCACAAAAATCAAATAGGGAAGTACGATTAGTTGCATCCATACTAAGCCATCGAGGTACACGAACCTTATCGAGAATACTTAAGTCATCGCGAAATTTAGACCAAATATGACACAGATCTTTAGGTAGTGGAGTATCCCATGATATACCCGTAGACCAAAGAGTCTGTATAAATACCTTGTCCGATATAATGGCTGGTACCAAAAATCCAGTGGGGTCATACAATTGGGCTACATCACTAAGAACTCGCCGCTTTGTCGGCATTTCATTATACTGCTTCAGTGATACCATAAATAACAATTCGTCACTCACCGGGTCCCAACGCAGCCCTAGCACTGTAGCTATAGGTAGGTGGATATTGCATTCATGTAGAGAAAAGGATTCTCCAATTTTCGCTAGAACGGCGGCTCTATTCGAATTCCACTTCCGAAGTCTAAAACAACCATTTGACAAAATCAGGGATACATTTTTGGCTAAAGTGACTGTGTCTTCAACGATAGTACAGCTCGTAAGGAAATCGTCCACATAAAATGAAGAAAGAATTTCAGAACGCGCCGATTCGGCTTGATGAAGGTCACCAACTACTCCATAATTATCGACAGCACACTGTTGTAATGCTCGCACTGCGTTGTATGGGCTACATGCCATCCCATACGGCACCGTCATAAGCTGATATATCTTAACGTTCTCGTTCGGGGATTCGCGCCAAAGGCTACGTTGGAGATCTGGATCCTCCGGTGCTACTAAAACCTGGCGAAACATCTTTTCCACGTCAGCGGTCAGAGCAATTGCGTATCTTCGGAATCGGAAAAGGATATCGTTCAACGAGTTCTGAATGGTTGGACCCTCATGTTGTATATCATTTAGAGAAACACCATTTGATGTTGGTGCTGAAGCATTAAAAACGACACGAAACTTGTCTAGCACGGCATGATGCGGAATGTAATATACATGATTGGAATCATTATAGGTACCTAGAGCTTCCATGTGCCCTAGCTCGATATACTCCTTCATGAAAGCGATGTATTTGTCACGTAATGGTGAATCGGAGGAGAGTCGATGCTCCAAACGATAGAATTGCTTTAAAGCGCAGCAATAAAAGTCGCCTAGGGGTGGTGCGTTAGCTTGCATTAGCAAGCGCACCATGTAACGCCCTTCGAATGTTCGTGAATGAGTCGTTGAGAATATTTGCTCACAGTCATCATCAATAACCTCGTCGCCATCAGACCCTTCGTCGAGCTTCCAAAAGCTGCTTACAATCTCGTCCAAACGAGACTATTCCAAAATGTTGGCACTATATGAGCGTAAGCCTGAATTAGTTATTGAATATGTTGATGCGGGCCCAAAAATAATCCAACCCAAACTCGTAAGTTGTGCATGTGGTTCATTAGGACCACCATTAATCATGTCTCCCTTCATAATGAGACCCCAGACGTCACCTCCTAGCAGAAGGTCAATGCTTCCCGGAGGACCGAAATGTGGGTCTGCCATTTGCAGCCCAGACAAATGTTTATATTGATTCCCAAAGATTTGTGCTGTTGGAAGCACCGATGTAATAGATTGAATGATGAAGGCATGGATTGCCACGGAAAATTGTGAATGAGTTGACTTGAGTGTTATTGCCACGACGCCCTTGGTGCGTGTACAGGATAATGCACCAGTACCCTCGACCGCTACGTCATAGCTGCTTCTATGAAGATTCAAAGAATTAGCAAAGCGTTCTGTAATGAAACTTACTTGTGACCCAGGATCGCACAAAATCCTTGCCAACCGTTCCTCCGAATTGTCCCCAGAAACGTATGCACATGCTGTTGCCAGAAGTATGATCTGGTCACCCCGAACATGGCATCCAATAACCGAATCGTGACGTCATAACGTAGCTTGAGCCGGCATTAAAGATAGACCAGGCTGAGGTTTAGTAGTTGTAGTTTCCACTCTCGTTGTGGTGAGAGGAGGAGCAGACCTTCGTGGCTCTCGACAAAAAATGGTATTATGTCTGCGGCCACATTGACGGCATCCTCCAGATGGACACTGTTTAGACATATGCCCTGACCTCAAGCAATGAAAGCATAGGCCTGCTTTCTTGAGGGCATCGAAACGTTTCTCTGGTGGTAAGTCCAATAACGTTGGACAACGCGTGTCCTTATGAAGATTTTGACAATATTGGAATTTTGCTTCTTCCATTGAATGGTTGCATTTGACTGTGCGCGCCGTTGATACACGCTGATGTTGACGACTGGATGTGTCGGTACCACTGACGACTTCAACAAGCTCCCTTGACAAACTTTGAGCCCTTTTCTCCAAGAACTTGAGTAGCTCCGATAAGCTTGACAATTCCGTTGGGGAGCAGTGCATGCACCATTCACGCTTTGTTGTAAGAGGGAGTTTTGATACCACAATAGGCCCCGTTAATGCATCCCACTCTTGAACTGGCAAATTCATAACAGCTAACGCACGCAGCGAACCGCTAACCACATCTGCAATATACAACAATGATTGCGTTGACTCCTCTGACACCAACAAAAGGTTTAGGAAACGTGCAACATGAATTTCAGCCAAATGTTTAGGGTTATCATATCGTTCCTTCAAATTCAACTCTACCAAAGAATTCATACTGCCCTCCGTAGGAGCGTACGTCTCGTCACTCTTGCTCGGAAGCAAGCGCATCAGGCTTGAACATAAGTCATTGTACATTTCTTAGGTGACGTCCCACCATGCTGTATGCACTTCCAACCATTCTCTTTTGCAAGACTCAGGAGCGCCTCGTGGTTTATGAGTATACCCTCGTTATGAGATCTCGCCGAATTCAACAGTTGCTCAACCTTGGATGCATCTAATTCACCTGGGCGCGCCTTGCGCACCTGTTTCATTGTGCGAGAAATAGCAGATGCATGAAACTGGCGAAGATTGATTTCTGTCATGTTCAATCTACGTACATATGTCAAGTGCGGGTATGCTTTACAATTTACAATTACAATGAAGATTTTATCCGAAAATATCGCATGAATCTTTAGGATAGCGTCAAACCAATTTATTTACGGAAACCGCCAATTAAAACTCTCCAAATTAACAAGGTTCTTAGACCTCACAGGAGGCACCAAAAATTATGTTAATGATTAAATCAAACGCAGGTGTAAGACACATCCGTTTATTACAGCAATACAAAGTAGAAGAGCCAGTTACAGCGATAGTAATACAATAGTTAAACGAAATATAAGAAGTAAGGAATACTAAGTAATTGAGGATCAACGTACAGGGTGCATCGTGTGAAATGAAATAATAAATTTAAAATAAACCTTAGACAGATACAGTGACTCCTTATCATTAAATAGAAAAGCCGGTATTGCTGGAAAACAAGGATTTTAATCTCCACTTATAGCAAAAAACTGTTGACCTATTTGAAACGAAATCCTGGACTTTCAGTATGGGATGTCGCCAAAAAGTGCAAATAGTGCCCTTCATATGTTTATAAAGTACGCAAACGAAATGGATTACGTTCTTTCAAAGTGAATGCAGCATCAAACCGCAATGATAACCAACATGTTTTGGCAAAACGACGTGTTCGACAATTATATGAAAATTTCATGCCTAATTTTAACTGCGTTGTGATGGACGATGAATCATATGTAAAAGCGGACTTTAAACAAATTCGAGGCCGACAATTTTACACAGTAAACAAAAGGGAAAATGTTTCTGATAAATTTAAAAATAAAAACCTTGACAAATTCCCAAAAAAAATTCTATTATGGCAGGCGGTTTGCCTGTGTGGCTTTAAACGTTAACCTTTTATAGGCTATGGAACAATAAATCAAGAAATTTATGTTAATGAGTGCTTACAGAAACGTCTTTTGCCTTTAATTAAGCTTCGTAAGGATCCAGTACTCTTTTGGTTTGATCTTGCGACATGTTATTATGGAAAAACGGCTTTAAAGTGGTACTAAGACAATAGAGTGGTCATTGTTCCTAAAGAGGTGAACCCTCCGAATTGCCCAGAACTCAGGCCGATTGAGACTTATTGGGCCATTATTAAAGCGAAACTGTTAAAGACGCAACATAAGTGGTGAACACATAGAGCGCGACAGACTGCAAACTACATCTGTCAAATATTAAAATACACACGTTCTTATGGGCAGTGTTATTTTGACAGCTGCACGACTACACGACTGCAGGCCGACAGTTGTCGTTCTCGCTAACTTCAATATCCTCCTATTTTTGCCAACGACAGTAGGACGACAGTAGAGTTGACAGTAGAATGGAAGATAGAAAGGGGAGGTAGAGTGGTGATGCCACTAATATGTAAAATGTAAAATTATTCACAGCTGTATCAAACTTTACGTTATTTTACAAATAAAAGAATAAAATAGCTCTATTATAGATTTATTATATCATTTGTAATAACAATTGATAACTTAAAGCAAAAATATTTACCTATTTACTTATTTTTTGCATAAAAAATTTCACTTTTAACAAAATATTAAAATTTCATTGAAGTGAAAGGAATTAGTATGGCCACAACGAAATTGTGTACATACAAAATGGACAACTGCGTTGTTTTGTGTGCATGCCGGCCATTGTGTTGTTGTTGCTTCTCAAAATGTACATGTAGTAAGATGATGAACGACGATTTCAGTTCACTGTCGTGCTGCTGCAGTCTGTCGCTGTCATTGTGTTCTGCACTATACGGTGAAAAATGAGAGGCAATTTAGAAATAAGTGGCGAAACGTCACTAAAGACTTCAATAAGAATTCTGTGCAAGCGCTTATGAAGGACGTTAAGTCTAAATAAGATTATTCTCTTATAAAAAAATATCCTGAATATTATATCTTGAATTCGTATAAATCTACATATGAACTATAACTTGTATAAATATTTCTGAAATTAAATAATAAACATAAGTTTTATAACGTTATACGTTCGACCAATTTTTTTCGTGCACATACTTTACTTCAGGAATGCGCAATCCTTCTTCTACAATTAAATTAATTTTATTAGCCATACATCCAAGATGCTTCCAACCTAACTTATTAATTATGGCACTTTTTACGTTACTAGCATTATCCGAAACAGCTAGCAATATTTTGTGGTTAATTTTCCAATCACTTACGATTTGTTGTATCGCCTCACCTAAGTTTTCAGCTGTATCATTTTGCTTTAGTTGGGATGACGATAAAAGTACTGACGTTAGTTCAAAATTTTCGGAGACATAATGTGTTGTTACAGCAATGAAACTAAACGTGTTGTGGATGTCCAACAATCAGTGGTGATGCAAAACTTTTCCCCGCTCCTAATCATTTCTCGCACCTTATGTTTACATTCCTCATACAATGATTTTGATTTAGGGCTATTACAAAATCCCGAAAACTTTTGTCCACAACTATGGAGAAAGGTTGCAAATCCACCGTAAAGAGCTGAAATAATTTGCTTGTAATTTCACTTTTTGATTTTAGCCGCGCGACATTTAAAAGCTTAGTTAGTGTTAAAGTCTTTGGTAATGCAGTCGAAGTTGATAGAATATCCTCTTCAAAAGTAACAGGCGCATTTTGCGGCGCTGGCGTAATTTCCGACTGCACAAACATTTTCACAGTACCAATTTTATATAACTTCAAAGTTATATTACCATTTCCAATTGAACAGCAGGATACCTCTGTTCCATATGTTTTTTTAAATTTGATGTTGACGTTTTATATGATATTTTGGACTTACATTTTTATTAATATATACTTATATATTATTATATTTTGGAACACATTTTGCGAAAACAGCATCCTTCTTCTTCTTAATTGGCGTAGACACCGCTTACGCAATTATAGCCGAGATAACAACAGCGCGCCAGTCGTTTCTTCTTTTCGCTACGTGGCGCCAGTTGGATATTCCAAGCGAAGCCAGGTCCTTCTCCACTTGGTCCTTCCAACGGAGTGGAGGTCTTCCTCTTCCTCTGCTTCCCCCGGCGGGTACTGCGTCGAATACTTTCAGAGCTGGAGTGTTTTCATCCATCCGGACAACATGACCTAGCCAGCGTAGCCGCTGACTTTTAATTCGCTGAACTATGTCAATGTCGTCGTATATCTTGTACAGCTCATCGTTCCATCGAATGCGATATTCGCTGTGGCCAATGCGCAAAGGACCATAAATCTTTCGCAGAATTTTTCTCTCGAAAACTCGTAACGTCGACTCATCGGTTGCTGTCATTGCCCAAGCCTCTACACCATATAGCAGGACGGGAATTATGAGCGACTTATAGAGTTTAGCCTTTGTTCGTCGAGAGAGGACTTGACTTTTCAATTGCCTACTCAGTCCGAAGTAGCACCTGTTGGCAAGAGCAATCCTGCGTTGGATTTCCAGGCTGCATTGTTGGTGGTGTTAATGCTGGTTCCTAAATAGACGAAATTATCTACAACTTCAAAGTTATGACTGTCAACAGTGACGTGAGTTCCAAGTCGCGAGAGCGACGAATGTTTGTTTGATGACAGGAGACATTTCGTTTTGCCCTCGTTCACTGCCAGACCCATTTTCTGTGCTTCCTTTTCCAGCCTGGAGAAAGCAAAACTAACGGCGCGGGTGTTGAGGCCGATGATATCAATATCGTCGGCATACGCCAGCAGCTGTACACTCTTATAGAAGATGGTACCTTCTCTGTTTAGTTCTGCAGCTCGAACTATTTTCTCCAGAAGCAGGTTGAAGAAGTCGCACGATAGGGAGTCGCCTTGTCTGAAACCTCGTTTGGTATCGAACGGCTCGGAGAGGTCCTTCCTGATCCTGACGGAGCTTTTCGTGTTGCTCAACGTCAGTTTACACAGCCGTATTAGTTTTGCGGGGATACCAAACTCAGACATCGCGGCATAAAGAAGCTCCTTTTCGTGCTGTCGAAAGCAGCTTTGAAATCGACGAAGAGGTGGTGTGTGTCGATTCTCCTTTCACGGATCTTTTCCAAAACTTGGCGCATGGTGAATATGTGGTCGGTTGTTGATTTTCCAGGTCTGAAGCCACACTGATAAGGTCCAACCAGTTTGTTGACGGTGGGCTTTAATCTTTCACACAATACGCTCGATAGAACCTTATATGCGATGTTGAGGAGGCTTATCCCACGGTAGTTGGCGCAGATTGTGGGGTCTCCCTTTTTGTGGATTGGTCAGAGCACACTGAAATTCCAATCGTTGGGCATCGTACGACCATATTTTGCAAAGAAACTGATGCATGCTCCTTATCAGTTCTTCGCCGCCGTGTTTGAATAGCTCGGCCGGTAATCCATCGGCCCCCGCCGCTATGTTGTTCTTCAGGCGGGTAATTGCTATTCGAACTTCTTCATGGTCGGGCAATGGAACGTCTGCTCCATCGTCATCGATTGGGGAATCGGGTTCGCCTTCTCCTGGCGTTGTGCGTTCACTGCCATTCAGCAGGCTGGAGAAGTGTTCCCTCCATAATTTAAGTGTGCTCTGGGCATCGGTCACTAGATCACCTTTGGGGGTTCTACAAGAGTGTGCTCCGGTCTTGAAACCTTCTGTAAGCCGCCGCATTTTTTCGTAGAATTTTCGAGCATTACCCCTGTCATCCAGCTTATCAAGCTTCTTCTGCAAATGCGTCTCTCTTCCCTCTTCAACTCTCGGTATTTATCCCATCCCGCACGTGTAGTGGTCGATCGTAACGTTGCGAAGTAGGCAGCTTCTTTTCTCTCCGCTGCGACACGGCACTCCTCGTCGTACCAGCTGTTCTTTTGCACTTTCCGAAAACCAATGGTTTCGGTTGTAGCTGTACGTAAGGAATTTGAAATGCCGTCCCACAGTTCCCTTATACCGAGATGTTGACGAGTGCTTTCAGAAAACAGGAGTGCAAGCCGAGTAGAAAATCGTTCGGCTGTCTGTTGTGATTGCAGCTTCTCGACGTCGAACCTTCCTTGTGTTTGTTGACGTGCGTTTTTTGCTGCACAGAGGCGGGTGCGAATCTTGGCTGCAACAAGATAGTGGTCCGAGTCGATGTTAGGACCTCGGAGCGCACGCACATCTAAACCACTGGAGACGTGTCATCCGTCTATCACAGCATGATCGATCTGGTTGGTAGTTTTTCGATCCGGAGACAGCCAGGTAGCTTGATGAATCTTCTTATGCTGGAATCTAGTACTACAGATAACCATATTTCGGGCCCCGGCGAAGTCAATCAGCCTCAACCCATTTGGGGATGTTTCGTCGTGGAGGCTGAATTTACCGACCGTAGTGCCAAATATACCTTCCTTGCCCACCCTGGCGTTAAAGTCGTCAAGCACGATTTTGACATCGTGGCGGGGGCAGCTCTCATAAGCGCGCTCCAAGCGCTCATAGAAGGCATCTTTGGTCACATCGTCCTTCTCTTCCGTCGGGGCGTGGGCGCAAATCAGCGATATGTTGAAGAACCTCGCTTTGATGCGGATTGTGGCTAGACGTTCATTCACCGGAGTGAATGATAGTACTCGGCGACGGAGTCTCTCTCCCACCACGAATCCATCACCAAACTTGCGCTCCTTTATATGGCCACTGTAGTAAATGTCACAAGGACCTACTCGTCTCTGTCCTTGTCCCGTCCATCGCATTTCTTGGATGGAGGTGATGTCAGCCTTTATTTTTGCGAGGACATCAACCAGCTGGGCAGCGGCACCTTCCCAATTAAGGGTCCGGATATTCCAGGTGCATGCCCTCAAATCGTAGTCCTTATTTCGTTTGCCATGGTCGTCATCAAAAGGGGGGTCTCTCATCCGAGGCTGTGTTTTCTTTTTCATTGGGGGTGTTTTTTACGTGGCGGGTCCCAAACCCAGCGCACAACCCTATGCAGGGGATGTTTCGAATTCTCACATTAGCTCGCCTTCGAACGGATGTTCTTAGGCTACCCAGAGGATACTTGGTCAAAGACCGGAAGTAGTGAGCTGCTTGAGCCATTTGTAAAAGAATTCCAAGTGAATGGCGATCAGAGAACTTTCCTCACTTGTGTGAACTTCTACACATGACTCCATCCTCCGAAAACTGCCACACATAACTCGTTTTGGTTCAAAATGATTTGTAACCGTTTCGTACAAAAATTAATGTAAGTAATCCGTTATTATTTAAGAAGCACATTTTTTAAGTCACAATAAATATAATCTCTGAAGGTTTTTTTCAATATAAGGATACTCAATAGAAACTATTTAAAGTAAACGAAAACATAATTCTAAAAATATTTCGTAACTTATATTTACAGTTCTAATATATATGTATATAAAATTGATGCAATTTTAAGATTAGAAATTTTAGAATTGGCTTTACTACCGCATTGAGGTTTCTGTAATCAATTTAATTTGTACATAAGTATTACACGTTTAAAGCTAAATTAACTTATTTTATATGTCAACCAATTTTTACTTATCTAAAATTGAAGAGAATTCATAGCTTTAATGAATATGAATTCATCACAGCCGCAATTTTTTATGTTACACTGTGAATGCTATTTTGCAACAGTCGCAATTTTTGATGTTTCACTGTGAATGCTATTTTGTCACAGTCGCAATTTTTTATGTTCCACTGTGACTGCTACTTTGTTGAAGTTTCCCATGTGTTCGTTAATTCCAGTCACTGTTACTTTAGAAAACTTGTCACAGCTGTGACCAGTGATTTTTAAGTAGCAGTGACAAAATCACAGGTACTGATATATTTTCATTCGCGATCCTTTACATTGTATACATTAAATACTACAGTCTCTAATCAATATACCCGAAATGAACATTTATTACGGTGATGATTAAAATGGGTATTTGTACATACATATTTATATTTACGACTGTATTTGTATGTGTTAGCGATAATGCACATAAATATTTGTAATATGATATCTGTTTCTATATAGATTTACAAAAATATTTTATTAACAATTGTAGCCGTTAGGAACTGTACAGAAATTTGAACATATAGAGTTTGGTTTTAGTTCGTCGAGAGAGGACTTTACTTCTCAATTTCCTACACTTGCACTTGTTGGCAAGAGCTATTCTGCATTGGACTTCTATTCTGACATTTTGGTTGGTGTTAATACTGGTTCCATGATAGAGTTTCCCGTTTACTACCTCCGCCCTCGACGGCGAACAGGAGAGGACCGTTCGCTATCAGCTATTGAATTTCTGCCCTCTGACCATTCAGCCATCAGCATGGGGTCCCCAACATCACGCTTCCCACAATAGGGGGATTGAGGTAAAACCGATGGTTTATTCATCCTTTGTTCCAAATTTTGTGAAATATGAGGTATCCCTCTTAGCTCGTAAGTTTAAAGTGCGTTCCCATTTGGGATGCGCCACCTCAAGAGGGCCAACGTTAAAAGGAGTAAGTTCTTTATTTATTGAAAACTAGTCTAAACCCGTGGCTCCGTTCGCTCTTTGTTGCCAAGGATATCACTTATCGTGATAACAATATAATGGAATAGTTAAATTGACAATCTACATTTTTTATTGGCATCGTAAATCACTAAATGTGGTTGATGTAACAACATCTTCAGAGTCTCTGCATCTGCATCGTATATCGTTACACATATGTATATATGCTCATTGTTATAGTGAATAACGGTGCAGAAGTAGAGCAGAAGAGGCCGCGTCTCACGCCCTATATCTAATCATATGGTAATGTTCTGTCCAACATTCAGCGAATGTTATTGTAAAATCGACGGCTAAAACCCAGATACTTCATTTAAAAAAATACAGACTTTATCGTTACTTTTAAATTTTGCATTGTTCTATGCAATGCTTAAGGAATATTTATCAGCTATTATGCACTCATCTCAAATTATGAACCTTTTCTTATTCAGTTACAACTATCACAATAATTCATATAAATGTGTATGTAAACAAAAACTACTGTACCCTGCCAGTAGCTGTGTGATTTTATTTTGTAGTTTTGAAGAAAAAAATGTTAAATTGATTCTTATATGAATATTGAACACATTGTTATGTTTTGAAATATAATTTATTTTATTTATGAGTTGTTGTGGCTTTTAACATAAAACGATAGAAAGTAGCCTATGCCCGTCCCGAGCTTCCAATCTACCTCATCACCAAATTTCAGCCAAATCGGTTCAGTAATAAATACATAGACATAATTTGCAAAATCGAGGGTGATTTTGAAAAAAAGGCCGCCGTTAGGACCTTCTCCAGAACCAAAGGAATACCCGTGCAAATTTTCACGTCATTCCGTTCTATGGCGCGGACATACAAAAAAGGCGTTTCATTTTTATATATTAGATTTAAAAAAAAATGTTTTCATAGCAATGTGCGACATAAAAAAAAAATCATATTCATCTATTTCGACTTGGTCGCACTGCTAGTTTTTGTTAGTAAAAATAAAACATTGATCAATATATAATTTTAATACTCATGCAACCTGCTGCTACAGAGTACAAGAGATTTGTTCACCTAACGGTTGTACGTATCACCTTAAACTAAGCGAGATAGATATAGGCTTATACTATATATAACGGGGTTTTCAATAAGAGCGGTTTGAGTTGCCATCGTATTGACTCGGTATCTTTCGCATGGCCACCACGGGCACGCTTGCAAAAGTATAGAAGCCCCCATTTTCAACGGTTTTTAGGTATAAATCAGTCGAAACTGCTGCAATTTAACGTTCCATATTCCTGTTGGAACCACATATTTTCCAATTCCATAACATCCAATTGGGGCCAAAAAATATTCCTCTCTTACAGTAACGTGCCAGTTTTAATCAGCAAGGAAGAAGTACAGCCCAATGACGCCGCCGGCCCTTAAACCGCACCAAACCGTAATTTTTTCGGGATGAAATGGTAACTCATGGAAATGAGCCTCATCACTGAAGATGGGCGATGAAAATACCGATCATTTTCAGATTGTTGCTCAATCTAATTCACGAACATACGACGATTCTGGTGGTCAAATGGCTTCAAATCTTGCGTCAATTTGATCTGGTAACGATGTAGGCCTAGATCTTTTCACAGAATTTGCAACAACGACGTCACAGAGATGGCCAACGCTTGAGAACGACGTTTGAGAAATTTATTTGGGTCTTCCCCAACTGATGCGCTAGCTTAAGCAATATTCTAAATATACATATATATTCTTTGCCTCACTAAATTTTTCCACTAGACGCTCAATTACTGATCTGACAGGACGATTATGATGAAATTTATGTACATAGCGCTCTTAAAGTTGAGACTACTAACTCTGAATTTCGGTAGTAAATATTAATAATTTCGACTAGTTGTTGCATCGTATGCATCCATGATGTAATGAAAAACTTTACTGCAAAGAAATGTCAAAAAACGGAAAATAATATGTTGTCTGCTGTCCCTATAGGTCTACTTTTGTAGCGTTCCTATTAAAAAACCCGTTATTTAAATGATCACGATGACGAGAAAAGTTGAAACCGTGGTGACTGTCTGTTTGTCCGTCGGTCCGTCCGTGCAAGCTGTAACTTGAGAAACTTGAGATATCTTGATGAAACTTGGTACGAAGGTTCCTTAGTACAAAAAATTTGAGTTCGTAGATGGGCGTAACCACTGCCACGCTCATAAAAGGGCATTAACTGAAAACTTATGAAGGGCCATAGCTAAGCACTTAAGGGGGGAGCCTGCTTTAGAGGCTTAAAAAATTCGATTTTTTTGAAGAGTTTTTTTTGGAAGGAAAGAAATATCTGATTAAAGCGAAATTTCTAGGGTTCATACTTATATGTTCGAACATCATTCACAAATTTTTTGGATACGAAATCTTTGATATTCTGCCTTTGGGAAGCAATTGCCCGATGCATCTCGCATGTGGAATTTCTGTCCGAAACAAAAAATTCAAAGGGATTCAAATTTTTTAATAATTTATCTTCTAGTTAAACTAAATAAATTAAAAAAAAATTTATAAATTGAAAAAAAGTGGGTTTTGAGCAAAAAAATTTTACTTTTGTTGTTTAAAAATGTGTTCAAACTTGACTTTTCTTAGTTTTTTTTGGTTTAAATAGAAGATAATTTAATGCCAAAGATAATAAACTTTGCCCCAATTTCATATGACGTTTATTTTTTATTCTATCCTGCCTACCAATTAAGAAAAATCGTACAAATGAAAAACCGAGGAATCGCGCGTCAAAGTTGTCTCTTTCTGCCTAAGCGCTTATATATCTGCTAGACGCTCGGTCACTATTTCCCTTCTAGCTTCGAAAATATTTCGAATTCCCATCTATGACTTTGGGGACATATTCTTAGATAATTTTTAAAGAGATTTAAGCAAAAAAAAAAAAAACAAATCGATTTTTTAAGCTTCTAAAGCGGCCCACTAACGACAAATTTGTTTGACAAATCTGTTTGAGTTTGAGGTGTTTTTTGTTGTGAGTGGGCATGTTGTCAAACGCATTGAAGGTTTGCGACAAATTTCAAAAACTAACAACCGATTTGTGGATTCGTTTGTCGTGAGTGGCGTGGTTTGCAAACATTTGGTCAGTTGGTTGAAATTTTTGCAGAGTAAACATCAGCGGATAAAAAAATGGCAAGCGTGAGCAAAAATTTTTTGAAAGAGTTTATTGAATTATTTAAAAATGAACCGGCCTTATGGCAATGCAAAAGTGAAAATTATAAGAATAAATGCCAAAAAGATAAGTCGTGAAAAATTTACTTTCGAAATATAAAGAAATTGATAAGGATGCGACAATTGACGCAGTGAAGAAACATTAATTGTTTACGCACTGCATATAGACGTGAATTGGTAAAGGTACGCAAGAGCGAAAAGTCTGGGGCAGGTGCTGAGGAAATAAATGTACCAAATCTATGGTACTTCAATAAGTTGGAATTTTTGGGTGACCAAGAGATGCAAACAGATGGATTTTGCTCAAAAGTAAGTACATACTCGTAGATTATGAGAAGCAATAATTCTTAATTTTGAGAAAAATTGGAGTTATTACAAAAATTGATAGAGCTTATACAAATTTATTCTGCATAGGCACTGCACCAACAGTACTAAAGTAATTACAAAATTTATCGCGAACATGCTTGGCGTTGTTGGAAGAGTTGGTACACTTTATCGGCTCCAAATCTATCAAATAGTCATTTGTAGTAATCCCAGTATCCATTTCGTTGGAGTTTCTCAAATAAATTGACTCATTTTTTACTTTTAAATAATTGTGTAAATAGCAACAGGCAGTTGCAATTAATGTGGCTTTTTCTGGATTCAACATTATATCAGTGTGAAACACCCGAAAACGGCTGGCTAAAATGCCAAATGCGTTTTCTACAATACATCGACCTCTAGAAAGTCGGTAGTTAAAGATTTGCTGTTCGATCGATAAATTAGAGCGGCTATACGGTTTCATTCGATTTTTCAAGAGAGGAAATGCATCATCCCCTACGAATACGAATGGAAATATATCTTCGGACAGTGGTAGCTTTTCCGGCTCAGGTAAACATAGAAACCCTTCATCATCTACATGCAATATATGTATGTATGTATGTAAATATGTACACTCAATGTTTCATGTGAAATTTCCGTTGACACGGACAACCAATGGCGAAGCTCACGTTTATTTGCTTTCATGTCAAAAAATCCGAGCTGTGTCGAAAAAATAAGCGAACGAACCGCTTCACTTGCCGCTGTAACAGTTCCCCCACAAACTAGCCTTAATATGTATGTTTAATATGAGCGTGTATATACATATAACGACGCAGATTTTTCCGAGCCACGGAAAAATATTTTAGAAATGACAAATATTTTAAGTAAACATGTACTATGTTGCCACTTTTGTCACTTCTTTCTGTGAACAAACTTCAGAAAATTGTTCAATTTACGATTTTTAGCGATTACCATCGTCTCGAAAAGCCGCGTGTTGCCAAACGCGTGCTCGGGGAGATTTGAAGGTGGTTGCTTTTATAAGAGTCGCTTGTTGAAAGTGCGCTTGCGTTCACGAATGAAAATGTTTTTGTTGTAAGATTTACTACATTTGGGCTTCGGGCATTTGGCTGCCATATTGACTTCTGACGCTGCTGATGCTGTTTCAGACGATTGTTGTTTTTGTAGATTGCAGAGATATACATATGTAGGTTTGTGTATGCATTACGAGGGCTGCTATATATATTTCTGGCCTAATAATGAAAATAGGAATATCTTTCAACGAAAATGGCTTTATTGTTTTTCAAAATATTCTCCATCAAGATTTATACACTTTTGCATGCGCTCAAACCAATTTTCGATGCACTTTTTCCACTCCGATTGAGACACCTCCAAAACATGGTTTTTGAATGCTTCAACAGCATCTTCTGGCGATGAAAATCGTTGACCACGCATTATTTTCTTGATGTGTGGGAATAAAAAGAAGTCATTGGGTGCCAAGTCAGGGCCGTACATCGGATGACCCATCAATTCGACGTTTTGACCGGTCAAAAAGGCGCTGGTTTGAGCCGATGTGTGAGAGCTCGCATTCGTCTTCTCTTGTTCGTTTTTCGAATTTCTCCGAAGACTTCAGGCAAACAAATGGTGGTGTGCCACTCAGAATTGACCGTCCTATGTTGCTCAAGCGGAACAGTCGCCACATGACCAGTTTTGCCGAAGAAACAGGCGACCATTTGCTTCGATGTGCTTCTTCCACGAACAACTTTCGTTGGATTTGGCTCGTCTTGGAAGACCCACAGGATCGATTGCTGTTTTGTTTCGGGTTCATACGCATAGATCCATGATTCATCACCTGTGACAATCTTATAAACGTCTTTTGAAGCACCGCGATCGTATTTTTTCAGCATTTCTTTACACCAATCCCCACGAGCCTTTTTTTGAGCGATTGTCAAATTGTGCGGGATCCAACGAGAACAAACCTTTTTTACGGCCAGGTGTTCATGCAATATCGAATGTATGCTGGTGGGAGAAATGCATAGGCATGCCTCTATCTGAAGGTATGCTACATGACGGTCTTGCATTATCAGTTCACGTACGGCATCGATGTTTTCTGGCACAACGGTTGTTTTTGGACGACCTTCACGGAACTCGTCTTTGGATGGTGCTTCATAGCCACACAAAGATTTTAGTTCATCGATGCACTCTTGTTGTGATAATCCACGTCGAAAGTTGTGAAAAATGATCGCACGAAAATGTTCACGAGTTAATTCCATTTTTTGGCCGAGATGAATTTTTTAATTCCCTGTAAATAAAACAATTCACGATTAAATGACAAAATGTTCTGAGTGATGTTATGCTAAAAAATGTCAAACTTTCCAATGGAAATGTCAGATTGCACCTGGCAACACTTACATAGGTCAGAAATATATATAGCAGCCTCCGTATTTGTGTGGCAATGTTATACGCATATATTTATAGGTATATATACATCAGCAGCGCGCACATGATATTACTGATAAGTGATCATATGATTTGAATTCGCGAAAACGAACATAAACAGATATGGTCATGATACATGTGAATATAAGTTCTTGTTAATAAAGGTTATTGCAGTTCTGCGTCACTTATTCCTTACCTCGGGTGGGGGGCAATAAGTTATAGCTAGTGCTAGCTAGTGCTTGCTACTTGAAATATTTCCTTTTAAGTTTTCCTTTACCCCTGGTTTACTGGTGGGGGGAAGTAAAATATGTAAATAAAAGGAATCTTTTCAGTTGAGATTGTCTTTCAAATCTAATTTTTATTTAGTATTTTTCTTGCTTATATACACATTGTAAAACCATCTTAAATAACTAAATATTTGTGTATATGTGTATGTTACAGCACACCACATGGGGTTGTTTCCAGTATACAATTTAATACATGTGTGTGTGTGTGCTGTCATATAATTTATGTTGTATGGTTTGGGCTGTTTTCAAGTGCACAAGTGCATTTGTAATCAATTGCGCAAGCCTAAGTAAATATGTTTATATTACATATCTTGAGTGCATGCGTATTGCATTTAAATGCATACGTGCCTCATGCATGTATGCATATGTGTTGTATATATGCCCTGCCAACCATGAGCGGGTAAAAAACCAGATAATCAGTGGGTAAGAAAGTGGGTAATCCATAGGGTAATCATGTGTACTTTAACATAGGCCGAGCGACAATTTTACCCAGTCACGTACGTATACATGTGATCATACATCTTTGTTGCTCTCATTCAGCAGTGTCATATAAAAAAGTATATCTGTCCTGCTCTAATATCCCCAATCGACGGCTGATGCAGGGTTGCATTTTCTCTTTTAAATAGCTGATGCAGGGTTGCATTTTTTGATTCCTACTTTTAAAATTTCTTAAAATTTCAAACTAAACTTTTTAATTTTCAAAATTTTTATTTTATTTTATTTTTTATATGTTTACAAAAAATTTATTACAATTTATATAAATAAAAATATATTTAATTTAAAAAATATTTAATATCTGAAAAAAGATTAAATAAAGAAAAGAATTTTTAAAACCTGAAAATAAAAGTGTGGAAAAATATTATAAAACACAAATTCCTGTAAATTAAATAAAGGTTATTAAAATCTGAAAATAAAAGAGTGGAAAAATATTATAAAAGACAAATACCTGAAAATAAAGATTATTAATACCTGAAAATAAATAATAATTACATTGCAGAAAGATTAATTGTATAAAATTATAATAATACCTGAAAAAAAGATTAATATTATCTGAAAGAATAAAATATATTAAATACAAATAGAATTTACTCTGAAAGCCAATATTAATTAAATCAAAATAGTGATAAAATCTGAAAAAAAGAATAATTAAATAAAAATCATAATAATATCTGAAATAAAAGAATAATATTATCTGATTATTTGAATCATAAGGCAAACATTTGTTTTCACATATTATATTTGATTGTGCAGGCCGCCTTAAACGCATAAAATACATACTTATGTACATATGTATGTATATAATTATTTTTGCGTACTATGTTGACCTGCGCAATCCAATTTCAAACAACACACACTTTTTCTCACATACTTAACAATTTAAATTTGCTGCTTCTGATGATATTGCTGCAGCTGCTATTTCCAATGCTATAAAAACAAATAAAGTAATTATTTGCGGTGATTTTTAAGAGCTTGATAACTTTTTTTTAAAAAAAACGCATAAAATTTGCAAAATCTCATCGGTTCTTTATTTGAAACGTTAGATTGGTTCATGACATTTACTTTTTGAAGATAATTTCATTTAAATGTTGACCGCGGCTGCGTCTTAGGTGGTCCATTCGAAAGTCCAATTTTGGGCAACTTTTTCGAGCATTTCGGCCGGAATAGCCCGAATTTCTTCGGAAATGTTGTCTTCCAAAGCTGGAATAGTTGCTGGCTTATTTCTGTCGACTTTAGACTTGACGTAGCCCCACAAAAAATAGTCTAAAGGCGTTAAATCGCATGATCTTGGTGGCCAACTTACGGGTCCATTTCTTGAGATGAATTGTTCTCCGAAGTTTTCCCTCAAAATGGCGAGCTGTGTGGCATGTAGCGCCATCTTGTTGAAACCACATGTCAACCAAGTTCAGTTCTTCCATTTTTGGCAACAAAAAGTTTGTTAGCATCGAACGATAGCGATCGCCATTCACCGTAACGTTGCGTCCAACAGCATCTTTGAAAAAATACGGTCCAATGATTCCACCAGCGTACAAACCACACCAAACAGTGCATTTTTCGGGATGCATGGGCAGTTGGCCACCAAGATCATGCGATTTAACGCCTTTAGACTATTTTTTGTGGGGCTACGTCAAGTCTAAAGTCTACAGAAATAAGCCAGCAACTATTCCAGCTTTGGAAGACAACATTTCCGAAGAAATTCGGGCTATTCCGGCCGAAATGCTCGAAAAAGTTGCCCAAAATTGGACTTTCCGAATGGACCACCTAAGACGCAGCCGCGGTCAACATTTAAATGAAATTATCTTCAAAAAGTAAATGTTATGAACCCATCTAACGTTTCAAATAAAGAACCGATGAGATTTTGCAAATTTTATGCGTTTTTTTTTAAAAAAAGTTATCAAGCTCTTAAAAAATCACCCGATATATTTATGTGTTTATTTATGTATGTATTGTATTGCCTCTGTCTTGTCTAATATATGTATGTGGACTGTATAACTTATTACAATAGCTACAATATTTCTTATCTTATTTGTAAATAATATAAGATTGTCTAAATATAAATATATTAATTATTCCGCCTTTTTTGAAGTAATGATCCTGTTCAATTTTGAACATTCTCCCGGGCGGCAAAAGTGACTTCTGGGAAGGTGATTGCAGCTTGTAGTCGTCGCCTGACCTTCAATCGATAGTAGATGAAGACTGCTACTAGTACGCCGATTATAAAGAATAACAATGCGTTCTGAATGTCCATGTTCATTTTTGAACAGTTCTAAATGATAAAATATACGATTTATGTACATTTATCACTATTATATTATATTTAATTTTCTTTAATATATTATAATAGGATGTTATATACATACATACATACATACACTTGTACTCACATAATTAAGCCACTGCATAACAAAATTACGTTTCACAAAATAAATTTATCGAATTAGCTTTGAATTTGTATAACGGTATGAAAAAAAGTTCCGTCATATGTTTGGAATTTACTAAGATCATATTCAGAAAAATAAGTATCGTGGTTGACAAAAAAATTAAAATAAATTCGCAGGTGACCTAGTTGGGTGTGCTCATATCATTAAGCCAGTGTAACGAAATCTTAGCAATTACCATGTGTGAAAAAAAAATTATTAAAAAGTGAAAAGTTTATTAGTTCAATTTAATTTAAAGCGTTTTTTGAAAGTTTTCTAAATGATGGGTAAGAACAAGAGTTCAGTTTCATGTGAGAGAAGAGCCATATGGAGGTGTTACCAAAAGTAGTTCTCTGTCTCTAGCAGAGAACGTTTATAATAGAGAAGGTTTACGGCGCGAAGAACGTAAAAATATTTTTGGCTAACTCGGTCGAGATGGAGGAGTTTCACCACTGCCAGCTCGGCAGCAGAAATTTTAACATTTTCGCTTGAACAGAGCTGAGCGTGAAATAAAAGTTATGCTCAAAACTAACAGACGTATTTTCACTCTTTTGCTTCTATTTTTATACGTTTATATGCAAACATGTGTATTCGTATGAATTCTTTTTGTGCATATTAATGAATATATGTGCAATTGAATACATTTAAATTAAATTGCTTTTTCAGAGCAATATTCGTAGTTAATGTAAAAATAAAGCCTGTTTTTTTATTATTTTTATACTCTCGCAACAAAGTTGCTAAGGAGAGTATTATAGTTTTGTTCACATAACGGTTGTTTGTAAGTCCTAAAACTAAATGAGTCAGATATAGGGTTATATATACCAAAGTGATCAGGGTGACGAGTAGAGTTGAAATCCGGATGTCTTTCTGTCCGTCCGTCCATCTGTCCGTCCGTCCGTCTGTCCGTTCGTCCGTCCGTGCAAGCTGTAACTTGAGTAAAAATTGAGATATCATGATGAAACTTGGTACACGTATTCCTTGGCTCCATAAGAAGGTTAAGTTCGAAGATGGGCAAAATCGGCTTACTGCCACGCCCACAAAATGGCGGAAACCGAAAACCTATAAAGTGTCATAACGAAGCCATAAATAAAGATATTGAAGTGAAATTTGGCACAAAGGATCGCATTAGAGAGGGGCATATTTGAACGTAATTTTTTTGGAAAAGTGGGCGTGGCCCCGCCCCCTACTAAGTCTTTTGTACATATCTCGGAAACTACTATAGCTATGTCAACCAAACTCTATAGTGTTGTTTCGTTCAGGCATTTCCATATACAGTTCAAAAATGGAAGAAATCGGATAATAACCACGCCCACCTCCCATACAAAGGTTATGGTGAAAATCACTAAAAGTGCGTTAACCGACTAACAACAAACCTCAGAAACACTAAATTTTACGGAAGAAATGGCAGAAGAAAGCTGCACCCAGGCTTTTTTTTTTAAATTGAAAATGGGCGTGGCCTCGCCCACTTATGGACCAAAAACCATATCTCAGGAACTACTCCACCGATTTCAATGAAATTCGGTATATAATATGTTCTTTACACCCTGATGACATGTACAAAATATGGGTGAAATCGGTTCACAACCACGCCTTCTTCCAATATAACGCTATTTTGAATTCCATCTGATACCTTCTCTGTACAATACGAGTATATACATTAGGAACCAATGATGATAGCGGAATAAAACTTTACAAAAATACGGTATTTGAAAAATGTGTAAATGACGTATAATGAAATCTCGATTATCACTTTATCATGCGAGAGTATAAAATGTTCGGCGACACCCGAACTTAGCCCTTCCTTACTTGTTTTTATTATTATAGATATATTCATACTTACATATTTATATAACAAACTATCATAATATTATTTAAAAAATTAAATATATTACAATAGTGATAAATGAACATTAATCGTATATTTTATCATTCAAAACTTACCTATGTACATATATTCACATGTGTCATGACCATATGTGCTTATGTTCGCTTTCGCGAATTCAAATCACTTATCAATAATAACATGTGCGCGCTGCTCATATGTACATACATAAATATGTGCGTATGACATTGGTACACAAATCACGCATACACAAACCTACATTCTTGTATACATATGCGTACACATGCAAATATGTATGTCACCACCAAAAACTACAAATATTGCTTTACAAAATATTGCTTTACAACAGACGTTTGAAATGGCATCATACATACTTATATGCGTACACATGTAAATATGTCATCCGCAAAAATTACAAATATTGTTCTACAAAAACAACAATCATTTCAAGTAGCATCAGCAGCGTCACAAGTCAATAGGCATGGCAGCCAAATAGTCGATTCCCAAATTTGTAGAAAAACATATCTACATGTGAACGCATGTGAAAATAATTATGAGGATAAATGCATGCATAGTAATATTTACAGTCAATTTGGACTTGCATATTTAATAATTTTATTTGATTTTTACATAATTTACTCTAATATACATTACTAATAAATATTTTTGTGTTATGTATCTTCTTCTTCTTCTTCTTAATTGGCGTAGAAACCGCTTAAGCGATTATAGCCGAGTTAACAACAGCGCGCCAGTCGTTTCTTCTTCTCGCTACGTGGCGCCAATTGGATATTCCAAGCGAAGCCAGGTCCTTTTCCACTTGGTCCTTCCAACGGAGTGGAGGTCTTCCTCTTCCTCTGCTTCCCCCGGCGGGTACTGCGTCGAATATTATCTTACTAATAGAAATTTAATTTACCACAAAAATATATAAAAACATCGTCTATCATATTAATCTTATGTATCTGCACATGTTCATATGAATGTATGTATACGCATGTGCGCGAGTTAATTTTTACATAAAGTAAAAATGAGTCAAGAGAATATATTTTGAGCTGCACCGAAATGTGTACTCTTTATTTAAACTCTTAAGACTAACTTATTACATGTTTCTTACTTCTATTTATACTAACTAGTATGTTCACTTATTACTAGTTGATAGTTTGTTTAAATACAGATTGTATTATATGTTTAGGTTTGTTTACAAACTTGTAAATATTGTTTGCTTAAAAACATTGGCTTTGTTTTAAGATAAGATTGTTGCGGTACTCCAACACAATGTTGTTTTGATACTTGTTTTTTTAGGATTGATTGTTGTAGTGATAGTGCATTTCAATTGTTGGAACTCAAGGTTGTTTCTGCATTCTGTTTACTGAAACAAAAGGTTGTTTTTGATGTTTGTTACTATTATAAGGTTCAGAAATTCAAATCATGATTTTATCACTCATCAATATATGTATTACATGTGCGCGCATTGAGCTGCATGTTCATACATTCATAAGTATATACTTATATGTACATGCTTATATTTGTATACATTGCCGAACAAATAATGCACAAGCAGACAAACATACACATGCCTACACATATGAATATGTCACCAACAAAAAATTCAAACATTTTTCTACAAAAACAATTGTCTCAAATAACAGAAGCATCACAAGTCAATATGGCAGCCAAATTGGCGAAGCCCAAATGTAGTAAATTTTACAACAAAAACGATTTCATTCATAAACGCAGGCGCAAATTCCACAAGCGACCTCGCTTCATTCATAAAAACAGACGCCGTAACATCAACCTGAGCATGCTTTTGCCTACAAGCGTCTTTTCGCGACGGTGGCAAAAGCTAAAAATCATAAATTGAACAACTTTCTGATGCTTCTTCACAGAAAGAAGTGACAAAAGTGGCAACATAGCCGTTGTCGATTTACAATATTTGTCAAAAATATTTTTCCGTGACTCGCAAAAATTTGCGTCGATATGTATTCACGCTCTTACATACGTATACATCCATACATATTTACGCTGGTTTGTAGGCGGAGCTGTACAGCGGCAAGGGAAGCGGTGATAATTGGCAGCCATTCGTTTATTTTTTTCGGCACAGCTTGGATTTTCTGTCATCACACAAGTGCTGAACACAATGAGCACGACAGACTGCAAGCGACATTTCTCAAATATTAGAATACACACGTTCTTAGGGACACATTTATTGAGGCAGCTTCACAACTAAGTATATAACTGTGTCCATAAGACCGTGTCTACTTATTCGCGCTCAATGTGTTCGGCACTTGACTCTTTAACTTAACGCCAGTTTCGGCCATTGATTGACCGTGACAACGCAGATGCGAAAGATGCGTGCGACACTTGTTATTATGAATGTATGTACATATGTATGTACATATGTGGCTCACATTTGCTTTCGTAAACATACAGACAAATGTGCCAAAGAAATAATATATGTACAGTAAAACCTGTCTAAGTTGGACGCCTGCGGTTCATCACTTTTTGTCCAACTTACGCGAGTGTCCATGTTATAAAGAAATGATTCTTTTCTTATTTTATTGACTTTATTTTAAAAACTAGTTAAAAAAACGTACATTAAATTCAATATATAAGTGTGTAATAGAAAAACAAAAATTAACACATTTTAGAATACGGATATATGTACAACTTATGTTTTAGAAAAATAAGCATCTATATCAATTTGTTTTAATTTTGATAAGCTTATGTTTTGTTCCAATTTCGTTCTTAACTTTAAAAACTCCGGCAGCAAAGTTGATTGATGTGCTGATACATAAAGAATGACTTCGTTCATGTTTGATAAAGCTTCTTTTGCAGTGGGACGATTATAGTTTTCAGTGCACTCATCATCACTTTCACTTGAAGAAGTTCCTTGGGAGATGTGTTTTAAATCCTTTACCACGTTTTTAAAAATAGTTTCATGGGAATCACCCACCCGTTCATGTATATCTATCGATTTTTCCATATTTTCCACAACTATGAGCGATACTAATTCATTTCGAGTTTGTTCAGGATAGTTGTGACTTATCAAACTTCCATAATTCAGATTTTCTTGCCGTGGACATTCCAGTAAATCGTGGCAAGGAAATCCAGCATGTTGAAAGCATTTTCTTATCACAAGAGGGCCTAATTCGCCCCAGGAAGATACCAACCATCGAATAGCATCCAAAACAGAAATTCTTTTCGACAACTCACTTGCATTGTTGCATTCATCAAGGTGTGTTATCAGAGAAAGTATCATTTTTGATCTATATTTTGTTTTTACATTTTGAATAATTCCTTGGTCGAGAGGTTGTATTTCTGCCGTTAGGTTTGGTGGCAGAAATTTTAACACATTTGAATATTCATTTATTAAACTGTGGCTTGTAGCGTTGTCAATGAACAAAATAATTTTTCTATTTTGCTTCTTCATTTGGTCATTGATAGAACTAAGCCAATGCTGGAAAATTACACTTGTCATCCAAGCCTTTTTATTGTGAGCCCATTGCACAATAAAATTTTGTGTGTCGATTTTATTTGGGTGAAAAGCTCGCGGCTTCGCAGCGTTACCTATAACCAAAGGCATTAACTTTTCTCCTGTACGGCTGCAGCAGTACCAGTACTTTGCCAGTTTACCTCCTTTACAATTTGCGCCTTTTGCAACGAGACTTCGAGTAGGTAATTGACGATAAAACAATCCAGTTTCATCCGCATTAAACTGATTCTCAGGTAAATAATTTTTTAGAAGTGTTGGTAGTTTTTCTTTCCAATCTGAGGCAGCTTTAAGATCTACATTCGCTCCTTCACCACTTAAAGCTTTAAATTGAATGTTATGTCTCAAGCGGAAAGATTCTAACCACCCATTGCTTGCTCTAAAGTTCTCTATTTGTAACTCAGAAGCTTAGCCTTTTCTTGAATTATTGGGCCACTGATCGGAATATTCTTAGACCTGCATTTTTCAAAAAACGATTTCACCCCCTCATTTATTTTTTCAAAATCAGTTATACGCGTTTTTCTTTTGCGTTCCGGATCGGGATTGCTTTCTAATTCTTTTATAATATGTTCTTTTTTACTTTTAATATTAGCGATTGTTGATTTGGAAACTCCATATTTTTCTGCCAATTTCCTTATAGATAGACTTTTATTAGCCGGTTCATTCAATATCTCATTTTTAATTTTCAGAGATAACTGCACTGGTTGTTTTCTTTTTGACATGATTGCAACAACTGATCAAATATGCATAATTGTGTCATAGCTAATCCAGGAAATTTGATGCATACATAATTTCGCAAAAATAACGGCATTGCAACGTTTGAAAAATTTCATTGACACCGAAATACAAATATGTACATTTGTGTGTAATATACATTGGTATAGTACATAAGTAAACAGAATACAAATATGCATTCATATTAAATGTATTGTCCAAGATATAAAAGGATTTTAATGCTTGCTGTTTAAAAATTGAGAAAAATTTTGTCCAACTTCCAAGATAGACAGTGTCCAAATTAAGCAGTGAATATATGGATATTTTGTACTATATTATTTTGGTACAGAACTTTTTGTCCAATTTCTTCAAAGCATTTCTCTTTATTCATTCTCGCACGAATTCAGTCGTTTTACATATATTTCTGCCAGAGAACGTGCGCATTTCTGCTAAATAGCAGCGAGAATGGTGAATTCCGTACTTCAATCTTATAAGCTCTGTTAGCCGTCCAATCGAACATCTTACAGAATTCAATTTGCATCTTCTCTATGTTTCACGTTCTCTGCTACAACACATCAGTACCAGAGAATGTAAAGTATAGAGAAGGTGCAAATTGAATTCTGTATGATGTTCGATTTGGCGGCTAACAGAGCCGATAGAATCAAAGTAAGGAATTCGCCGTTGTCGCTGCTATTTGGCAGAATTGAGCACGTGCAGTGGCAAAAATATATGTAATATAACGACTGAATTCATGCCAGAATAAATAAAGAGAAATGCTTTGAAGAAAAATATACAAAGCATTCTCTGAGTCACATATACGTGATTATTTTGTATAATATGGACCATTGTTAAAACGTTATTTTAATTTTTAAATAAATTAATTTTTCAAATAAATTGTATTTATTTCGACTATTTAAAAGTGAAGAAGAAAATTGAAGACCTTCATGAAATGTGCATATTCGCATTATTTCGTTATCATTTTCATATTTGTACCAATAGAATTTCTATGACAAATGCATATGTATATATATTATTTCTTTGGTACATTTGTCTGTATGTTTACGAAAGCAAATGCGACCCATATACATAAGTACATACATTCATAATAACAAGTGTCGCACGCTTCTTTCGCATCTCCGTTGTCACGGTCAACCAATGGCCGAAACTTGCGTTTTGTCAAAGAGTCAAGTGCTGAACACATTGAGCACGACAGACTGCAAGCAACATCTGTCAAATATTACAATACACACGTTCTTGGGGACACAGTTATGTAGTTGTGCAACTGCCTCAATACCTGTGTCCCTAAGAACGTGTTTTTTTTTATAGTAGGAGGAAGTATCGAAAGCCGGAGTGCGGGACTTTAATCCGCTTAACCTAACCTACTCCCACCTTATGTCGCTCCCACGGGACCACAGGACAAAGTATTACTTCATGGGAGAGAAGAAGACGTTTAAGTCTCCTCTATTGCACGGACTGACTGACGCCTAATCTGTTGTAAATGTCTCAATTTTGTCATAATTAGATTTGCCGCTCCGCTAACAGCTTTCCACTTTACAGAGAACTCGCACATAAGTGCAGTCTTCTGAAGCAACCATGCCCACTGAGTATTTGGGTAAGGTGGTAGTCAAGGTCCCCGGTAGGTCCACCGTCCTTTGCATGAAGTTTGCCACCGCTGCTGGCACATTTCAATGCCTTTAATTCTCTCTCCTCTTCTTGCTGTGGTAGACATCTCTGACAAGTACATATTCGCGCAAATTCGTCTCCCTGGATGTCAATCGGCGTCATACTGGCTAATACCGCAGCAGCATCATTTGAAATGGTTCGGAAAGCACTTACTATCACGCGTATTGCTGAAAGCCTACGCACTGTGTTAAATGGTCTAGCATATGATTTTATTTCTAGCGCCTGCATCCATATTGGAGCCGCATACAGGATAACTGAAATTATTACCTTAGCTATTAAACATCGTCGGCTTGAACGTACACAGCCTTTATTTGCCATCATTCTAGATAATGAATTATATATATTATTTGCTTTACGCGTCGCATTTTCCAAGTGTTCCTTGAACTTGAGTCGTGAGTCCACTATTACCCCAAGGTACTTCGGCTGTGAAGTAATCTCACATTCTCCTATGGTGAGCGATATTTTCTCCTCAATTTTCCTGGAGCTTATGAGCAGGACTTCTGTTTTCTGCTCAGCAAGCTCTAGACTCATGGTAGCAAACCATCGGCGCAAACCATTTATGCTGTCATTGCATTTGATCCGAAGGTCATCCAGATGTTTAGCTACAGCTACCACTATGAGATCATCCGCACATGCGATTGTTTTCACATTTTTTGGTTTCGGTATTCTTAACACCCCGTCGTACATCAGGTTCCATAGCAACGGGCCTAAAACCGAGCCTTGCGGTACTCCACTGGAGATAGTGTAGCTCTGAGTGCTCTCGTCCGTCTCGGATAGCAATCTCCTATTTTGAAAGTAACTCATTATAATATTTATCAGATAATGAGGAGCGTGTATATCGTGTAGGGCTTTTATTATATTTTCCCAATTTGCGGAGTTGAACGCGTTCTTTACATCCAGGGTTATTAGCGCGCTGTATTTTTTTTGTACCACCTTTCCATCTTCTTCCACTTAATGCACATTTCGCAGTGTCGACTACTTCTCTTAGTGCGTCAATAGTGGACCTCTTTTTAATAAAGCCGTATTGTCTCTCCGATAATCCGCCGACTTTTTGGATTGCTATCTCCAA
Organism: Bactrocera neohumeralis; assembly: GCF_024586455.1. NCBI lineage: Eukaryota > Metazoa > Arthropoda > Insecta > Diptera > Tephritidae > Bactrocera > Bactrocera neohumeralis. The sequence continues at coordinate 756,823 of NW_026089624.1, forward strand.
GCGGTTTCTTACAATGCTTTCGTACACTTTCCCAATTGTGTCGAGCATGCAAAGAATTCGATAAGATGAAGGTTCTTCTGGTGGCTTTTTTGGCTTTGGCAGTACAACCAGACGCTGTGTCTTCCACGGATCGGAGAATACCCTTTCTAATATTCACGCATTGTACATGTTAACAAATAAACTGGGCCTTAGAGTTATGGCTTCTTTAAGGGCTCTATTTGGTATACCATCTATTCCAGGCGCTTTGGAGTTTTTGATTTTTTTCGCAATAGCCAATAGTTCGTCTTCTGTGTCTAATAGGGGTGGCTCCGTAGCTTCGTTTCGTCTAATATAGGAAATGGAGGCATGTGTCGGGAATAACGTTTCAACAACATTTTTCATAAATAATGCATTCTTAGGTTGCTGCGACTTAGTTTTGAACTTCGACATACAAATTTTGTATGCCGTTCCCCAGGGGTCTATGTTGGCTTCTTCGCAGAGCTTTTCGAAACAGGATCTCTTACTACGGATAATGGCTGACTTCAGGAGCTTTTTTTTTGGCGTTTAAATGCTTCTCTGAGGCTGATTTCGTTATCACATATCTGGTTACGCTGTAGGCGGCGTCTAGCTGAGTGACAGAGCTTCCTCAGCTTGGCAATTTCGTCGTTCCACCAGTACACCGGGGGATTGTTATAGTATCTCGTCCTGCGCATAGTTGCATCGCATGCTGCAACTAGTTCCTTCCGCACAGCGGATACTAAGTCGGCTGCGTTTTCGCCTGATGCATTTGCCGTACTCCAGACACCCTCAAAAATGTCAGTATCAAATTCCTTTTGCCGCCAACTTCGTTTTCGGAAGGTATTTCTCGCACAGTGTTCCGTTTCTTGGGAGAACGAGACATCAGCAATTATAGCCATATGGTCGCTATTTGTGTACATATCTGACACTTTCCACTTAGCATGCCTGCTAAGCGCGTCGTTAGCAAACATTAAATCTATTATTGAACCTTTATTTCCCTTCTGAAAGGTATTTTGTGTGCCACTGTTTAGAATCGTAAGGTTTGTTTGACTCAAAAATTCTAGAATGAGGCGACCACGATGATTAGTAATTCTGCTACCCCATGCAGTAGACCATGCGTTAAAATCTCCCACAATTATTATTGGCGATTTGCTTCTGATTTCTAGGGATAGCTCTAGGAGAAAGTCTTCAAATTCGCTAATTGTTGCACTAGGACGAGCATAGCAGCTTACAAAAAATATTCCTTGTATGTTCGCCCAGGTAAAGCCGTTATGGGTTTAGTTGGAACGTGATGTGAAGGCTTGACCTTTGCAGGCCCATATTGCCGCCTTGCCACTTATATCTTTATTCCAAGTGCTTTCCGAACGTTGAGAATATTGTTCGCTTAATAGAGCGACATCTTTGTTTTCTTCCAGCAATGTCTGTTTTAGAAGGTCTAGTGCTGCAGCGCAATGGTTGAGATTTAGTTGCAATATCTTCATTAATTCATTGACTTCAACATATCTATCCTTTTCTCCCAAACCGTCTTTGTGTATGAGTCTAGTGACCTCACTTTATGTTGCTTGCACTTTGTGGCTCATGTTTTTGGGCTTCTTCGTTGGTGGCAAATATTCCAATATCTCGCGAGGTCTCTTCGGTGCATTTTTTTCACTTTGAATAGGGGATACCTGCTTTCCCCACCATGACTCTTTTCGACGGATTCTCCTGCTTTTCATACAAGCTTGTGATGCAGCTTACTAGATCACGCATTGCTTGATTTATATGTCTCTGTCCGGACATTATGCTTTCGAGCTCTCTAATTTTTATACACAATTTGCAGAAAATATTGGGATTTTCACTATTCTGAGGCTGCTCAGATTTACCGCCTTTGTCTGTTTGGTCGGCATTTTCACATCTTTTTGCTGATCCAGCAGCAGCGAATTCTTCATGTTTGCCTTTTGGAGGCGTTCTCAAAATTTTTGAGTTCCTCCGAAAAGGATTCTCTGGCGTACATCTCAAACTATTCTCAGAGGCCATAATTCTGCCAGAAAATAGTTGGGAACACCTTTCAGTGGGTACGTTCAGTCCTTTGCCTTAACAAACCTTACTTGTATTTTGTTGGATGGTAATGCCGTAACCCAAAACAAAACGAATAAGGAGAAGAAGGAGAAACGAAACAAGAAACAGACCAAATCAAAACGGCAAAAAATAATTGAGTGCACGTTTTGATTCGCTGTTACTTGGGGAAATTCCTATTTAATTTTCAATTAAATTTGCCAAAACAGGGGCAGGTAAGTGCCAAATAAATATATTCTAATGAACCAATTTTTGTACTTATCTAATTTTGTGATTAGCATCCAGTCAATTAAAAGTCCACTTCCAGTCTCCCGGTAAGTCTCAAACAGAAAAAGGTTTCCATCGCTTTAAAAGACCACAAAATTCTTGGAGATATCCTAGACCACTAAGAAACACGTCTACTTTCACTGACTATTAAAAATCGTGTCAATCCTAAGAACGTGTGTATTCTAATATCTGTCGCGCTCATTGGTTCAGCACTTGTGTGATGATAGAAAATCCAAGCTGTGCCGAAAAAAATAAACGCATGGCCGCCTATTGACCGTTTCCCTTGCCGCTGTAACAGCTTCGCCTACAATATAGCGTAAATATGTATGAGCTTGCATACATATCGACGCAGATTTTTGCGAGTCACTGAAAAATATTTTAGAATGGACAAATATTATAAATCGACAACTGCATGTTGCCACTTTTCTAAATTCTTTCTGTTAAGAAGCATCAGAAAGTTCAATTTATGATTTTTAGCTTATGCCATCGTCGCGAAAAGACGCTTGTAGGCAAAGGCATGCTCGGGGAGATAGAAGGCGAAACATCCCCTGCAAAGGGTTGTGCGCTGAGTTTGGAACCCGCCACGTAAAAAAACACCCCCAGTGAATAGGTACGACGATGGAGCAGACGTTCCATTACCCGACCATGAAGAAGTTCGAATAGCAATTGCCCGCCTGAAGAACAACAAAGCGACAGGGGCCGACGGATTGCCGGCCGAGCTATTCAAACACGGCGGCGAAGAACTGATAAGGAGCATGCATCAGCTTCTTTGTAAAATATGGTCGGACGAAAGCATGCCCAACGATTGGAATTTAAGTGTGCTATGCCCAATCCATAAAAAAGGAGACCCCACAATCTGCGCCAACTACCGTGGGATAAGCCTCCTCAACATCGCATAAGAAGTTCTATGAAGGGTATTGTGTGAAAGATTAAAGCCCACCGTCAACAAACTGATTGGACCTTATCAGTGTGGCTTTAGACCTGGCAAATCAACCACCGACTAGATATTCACCATGCGCCAAATCCTGGAAAAGACCCGTGAAATAAGAATTGACACACACCACCTCTTCGTCGATTTCAAAGCTGCTTTCGACAGCACGAAAAGGAGCTGCCTTTATGCCGCGATGTCTGAATTTGGTATCCCCGCAAAACTAATACGGCTGTGCAAACTGACGTTGAGTAACACCAAAAGCTCCGTCAGGATCGGGAAGGACCTCTCCGAGCCGTTCGATACCAAACGAGGTTTCAGACAAGGCGACTCCCTATCGTGCGACTTTTTCAACCTGCTTTTGGAGAAAATAGTTCGAGCCGCAGAACTAAATAGAGAAGGTACCATCTTCTATAAGAGTGTACAGCTGCTGGCGTATGCCGATGATATTGATATCATCGGCCTCAACACCCGCGCCGTTAGTTCTGCTTTCTCCAGGCTGGACAAGGAAGCACAGAAAATGGGTCTGGCAGTGAACGAGGACAAGACGAAATGTCTCCTGTCATCAAACAAACAGTCGTCGCGCTCGCGACTTGGCACTCACGTCACTGTTGACAGTCATAACTTTGAAGTTGTAGATAATTTCGTCTATCTTGGAACCAGCGTAAACACCACCAACAATGTCAGCCTAGAAATCCAACGCAGGATAACTCTTGCCAACAGGTGTTACTTCGGACTGAGTAGGCAATTGAGAAGCAAAGTCCTCTCTCGACAAACAAAAACCAAACTTTATAAGTCACTCATAATTCCCGTCCTGCTATATGGTGCAGAGTCTTGGACGATGTCAACAACGGATGAGTCGACGTTGCGAGTTTTCGAGAGAAAAGTTCTGCGAAAGATTTATGGTCCTTTGCGCGTTAGCCACGGCGAATACCGCATTCGATGGAACGATGAGCTGTACGAGATATACGACGACATCGACATAGTGCAGCGAATTAAAAGACAGCGGCTACGCTGGCTAGGTCATGTTGTCCGGATGGACGAAAACACTCCAGCTCTGAAAGTATTCGACGCAGTACCCGCCGGGGAAAGCAGAGGAAGAGGAAGACCTCCACTCCGTTGGAAGGACCAAGTGGAGAAGGACCTGGCTTCGCTTGGAATATCCAATTGGCGCCACGTAGCGAAAAGAAGAAACGACTGGCGCGCTGTTGTTAACTCGGCTATAATCGCGTAAGCGGTGTCTACGCCAATTAAGAAGAATAAGAAGAAAACAACAATGGAGCGAACAATTCTTGAAATATCTGAAAGATTAGCGTGTGAAGTTCTAAAAATATGGCAAAAATCTTCACTGCCAACTGTAAGTGTAAAAAGAATTTTAAAAGTGATTCGTTCCTACCATGACATATACAGGCGCTTAATGAAACCATATTAAGGCCGCCAAACCAACATTAAATACCAAGAAAATATTAGAACATTTGTAACAGAGTCCCATAGATTATTTAATATCTGCAGCTGCAATGGCAAAGATATCAGAAATTATTGCTGTTTAAAAGGGTGTCGTGTTGCCAAGGAGGTAGTAAGTTTTTTACTCGACCAAAGATCAACCAGAAAAATGATGATAGGCGGTGTCGATACAGTTTCAACTGTGAAGAATAAGAAATAACATCGGAACCAGGAAACAACTATTTTGGTCTTGTCACCTGTGAGTCGGGGACTGCTAAAAATATAAAAGACAATATATTATTATATTTGAAATCTAAGTCGGTAAATGTGAGTGAATTAGCTTTGTTGAGTGCGGTGGAACTGTAGTGGATGCAGGTTTCAAAAGTGGTGTTATTCGTCTTTTGGAGGAGGAATTCAACAGGTCATTAACACGGTTTATCTGTCAATTGCATTCAAATGAGTTACCACTACGAGATCTTTTATTACATTTAGACCGAAAAAACTATCGGATCTAAATGCTTTTAAGGCGCCATCGGATCTCAATTATAAACTTGTCAAACAATGCCGATAGTCGAATTTTCCGTTATACCTAGTACATTATTATCTGAAATAACTAGGGAAGAGCTTAATACCGACCAAAAGTATTTCTACGACAAAATGACCTCTATCAGTACTGTTTAGCTAAAATGGAAGCTAGAGCCCTTAACCATTCTAGATGGCTAACAACAGCTAATCGAATTCTAAGATTGCACGCCACTAAAACTGACCCAGAAGAAAAGCTAGTTGTATTAGCCACATACATATGAAAGTTTATGGACCAATGTGGTTTACAATAAAATGTAATTCTTCGTACATTAACGGAGCCAAAAACATATGGCAAATCATTAACCAGGGCCGTTATTTGAATTCTGATATGAATGCAATGGTTGACAAAGTAATCCAACGAAATGGATACTTTCGTCATGCTTGGTGATGACTGAGAAATTATAAGAGATCTTGCATATCGAAGACTTGTAAAAGCAAGATCAGAGAATGCTCGAAGACTTCGAACGTTTAAAGTACATACTTACATTCAACTTCGATGCCAAAGATTACACTGAGATTATTATGTGGCAAGTGTGTGATATAACTGAACCATCTCTAACATTAAATACTTCTGATGCAACCATGAAAGACATTGTCAAAAACGGTCTTGGTACATGTCAGAATATTACAGATTTTTTATGCCACACCCAAGCTGTGGAGCGCTGCATCATGTTGGTAACAGAAGCATCGAGGGCAGTTTGTGGGAAAAATAAACGAGTTGATTTCATTAGGGCATGACTACTATCACGTCAACGAATGCCTCATTTCAATACAAAAAAGAGTTTGATGTTTAAGTTGTAGTTTAAGTATTGTAAGAGAATATTTTTCGTACTAAATGCTTAGAATGCCATTTTTTGTTTTATTTAAATGTTTGACTGTACTGGGGCACCTCAAAACATTAAGCCAGCTGTTTGATATTTTGCATGTTTGTTTTATATGTATATTAAAAGGCAACTTTTTATAGCTATGCCGTTAAAAAACAGAAAAAAGAATGTTTCTCCATACATTATGGCTCCACCTTAATACATATATTTATGACTCTTCATACACAATAAAAAATGTCTTGATGTTATCTGTGTGAGAGGTGTGTTTTGTACACATTTTTCGCTGTCAAAAGTGAAACAAAATAATGAGTTGTCAAAAGTGAAACAAAATAATGGGTTGTCCAAAAAGTCTTGCGGTATTCTTTTAACGCATCTTCGACCACCTCTACACCAGAACGAAAACGTTGAAACCATCGTTGTGTGGTGGAAATGGAAACTGTATCGGGTCCGTAAACTGCACAAATTTTATTGGCGGCTTGAGATGCATTTTTGCCTTTATCGTAGTAGTACTGTAAAATATGCCGTATTTTCTCTTTATTTTGCTCCATGTTTGCGAAGCTATAACTCACGAACGACTTAGAAGAAACGACAATCAATCAAAGCGTTAGCGCGTGAAATGAGCTTTCCAAAAAGGTATAGCATGACCCGATGCGACGAATAAAACTAGAACTACGCGCTTTCAGCGCCAACTAGTGAAAATACCGCAAGACTTTTTTGACAACCAATATAAACAAGCAAAACGAAATTCTTCATTAGGAGTGTAATCATAGGCACGCATGCATATATGTATTCCTGTCTTTTCATATTCTCTGCTTCGGCATATATGCCATGTCATCATATGTCGTAAATACATATGTATATTATTCTCGGTTAGAATATGTGAGAGAATTGTAAAAAATGGTAAAATTGTGAGGCGAATTCCGACCTACAATGTTAACAAATGCGGCGAATTTCTTACTTTGAATCTAACAAATGTTCGACATCGAACCTGTCCCTTCTCTATACTTTACATTCTCTGTCTGTACACCAATCCACTAAACAAAATGGATGGACAACGGGAAAACAGACACATTCGCTTACATACTGCGCAGCGTCAACACCATTCGCATATTTGCTTCGAGCTACAAATTCGCGGGATCTCAACACAATTCATTATACACAAGTCGTTAACAACAGTCGCTTATATACTCGAATAAAAACGTTGACTACACGGTTCCTGCGCGCTGGCCTTTTTCGCACATCAAAATTCGTATATATGCATTCGCTTATATACTGATTCGTGTCAACTCGATCGCCAACACCGGCAAATCATATTCAGAATTCTCGCCGCCCTCCCGTCGATCATTTTTACAAACGTTATAAAATATAAATTTATTGATGTAAATAAAATTGATGAAAAAACAAAGTGTATACAGAATAAAACGGACATTTATGGTGTAAAACCAATCATATAGAGTAAAGTCAGCCGGATGTTCGAAAATCTTGATGTTAGCTATTTAGGGGCTATTCCAAGCTTTCGTTAAAATTTATCTGTTTAATGCACAAAGAAACACGCCCTCTTATTTTCACTGGGGCGACTCACATATTGGGCGATATATGCAGTACAAATTCACCCGGAAGTTCGAAGTTCTTTACATATTATTAAGTATAGCCCCCATATAGGGGAGAAGTATAGGTTCGATTCAACCCATTTTTGACATGCAGACAAACCATTATAAGAGAAGGATTATCCCTTAATCCAGGTATATATATCACACATTGAACGACATTTTCGATCAAAAGTCAACTATAGGTACTAGGATCCACATATTCGGTACATAGGGTCTTGAACAGTGTTCATTTATTTTGAACAAGTTTTTGTCATAAGGTGGCATACACTAAAGGCATTATTCGAGTAAAGTTTAATCTCATTGTATTAATTCCTTCTTTATTCGTGTACTGGAAAGTAAAAGAATCAAATGGAATTTAAAATTGTGCTATATAAGAACTACGCGTGTTTATTTTCTGATTTCATTCATTTTCACTATGTGACATAAGAATATGAAAAGAATGCCACGTTTCAAATTTTTTATTTACCAAAAAGTGGGCGGTGATATGCCCATCGTTAATTTTTTACCATGCCCAAAACCCCCTCTTGACTCCAAAAACCCTTGTCATACTAATTCGTCGGCAAATTTTTACGTTTCTGGCGGATTTAGTTATTGGTTTATCGCGCTTTTAGTAGTTTTTAACAGTACCGTTATTTGGAGCGGGGTTTTTATCCGATTTCATTCATTTTCTCACTAGTAGTTTTTATAATATTCATGCTGGGCGAATTTGGTTGTTGTAGCT
>NW_026089624.1:765352-816405 GCF_024586455.1 Bactrocera neohumeralis
AAATGAGAACACATGTGGTTCTAGTGGACTTTATTTCCAAAATACTAGTATTTATACATTTTGGTCTTATTTACTTAAAGTTAAAGCAAAAGCTGAAGTGTAAGCATCAGCTAGTGATTGAATCCAAAACAAAGGAAGTGTCAATTACAATGTTAGCTGTTTCAGAATATTTCGGCAGAACCTTAAGCGTTCTGTTTTTTTACAATTATTGTTGTTATGCCTTCTTGTGAGGGCGAGCGATATTGTTTTGATAAGAATGGATTATTGGATTCAGAACGGAAAAAGCATATCGAATTCTTAAATATTCAAAAACTTTCATTAAGATTTTTAATTTATGAGACTGTGTAATTGAAAAATGCAAAGATTCAATTTTATTTACAGTTATGTTAAGGTTGCTATGCGGAGGCTGTCATTAACTTACAAATGTACATATATGTATAAGACAAATGTATAAAAATTAATTCACACATATGTGCATATACATATGTACATACAAATAATTTTTTTGGGCTAATAAACTTTACCCTGAAAAATATATACCGCAATTAACACAATTTTCCAGATACTTATTACAATATTAATTAATTAAACGGATTTTGGCTTAATTTTAAACTTTTGTTTTATAACTTGCCAAGCGAGTGCAGCCGAATACGCTACAAACTAAAGTTTTGTTTTTATAAAAATTAAGAAGTTTTTTTATATCAACTATAGCTCTCGATTATATTGGAAATACAATAGCAAACTTTGAAAATGTATCTATTGATGTTAAAAAATGGACCTTATCGGTTGAGTAGATTTCTACATATGAAATTTCTCCAGGACATGTTGGAATAGGCTTTCACCAATTCCTGGGTTTGGGGGATGTGTTTGGTATTTGGCCTCACTATAAATTCTGCAACTTAATATTATTTCTTTTGTTTTTTGGCGTATGTAAGAAAAATAGAAATTTTCTAATATTTGTTCTCGCGTAATGAGCGATGAGCTCTCTTATGTTCTGCTAATAAAAACTCCCTGTGGTTGTCCTCGTTGAAGACATCTATGATTTGTTTTTTCGTAGGCCGGATTTTAACGGTAGGCATTTCGATGAGAATTCTATTTTGAATTTTGCAAAGATTGAAAGGTCACATAGTAAACAATTAACTACATTCGCAAATACATTCAAAGCTTGTATTAGTACTTCTATATTATTAAAAGTTATGTGGTGTCTCATTCTGGACTTAAAAATTGTTTTTGAGTTTTTGGAAAAGGTACTCTTTCTTCAATTATTATTTGGTTTCCAAAACAATTTAAAGGATTTTTTACCGCTAGGATGGTTTGTGTAAGGGATTCTTCACTATTTGCCATTCGTTGACTGCGTTTATACAAGGTGTGTTCCAAAGTAAACAGGACTTTTTGAATCTGGTGGCGCCATCTATAAGTCGACTGGTGCGTTAGAATCTGCTATCTTTATCGATCCAGTGAGAATTTCCTGATCACTATCTATTGAAAGTGAAGTTATTGTGTTTTAAGTGTCAGTATGTTTGTATTATCGGTGCGAAAATGAGCTTCGACAAAGAACAAACATAAATTTTTGTTTTAAAATTGGTAAAACTTTTACCGAAACGTTTCAATTGATGAAACAAGTTTATGGCGATGATTGCCTATCCCGTTGCAATGTGCACGAGTGGTTTCAACGTTTTCAAAGTGATCGTGAGGACATAAATGACGATCAACATGTGGGCCAATCAAAATCCGTGATCACCGGAAATTCCATCGAAACTGTGCGTGAATTCATCAAAAATCAACCAAATCAATCAAATTGATATGGAATTAAACATCTCCAAAATATCGATTTATCGCATTTTGACAGAGCATTTGGGCTTACGAAAGGTGTGTGCACGGTTTGTTCCGCATAAATTGACCGACGACCAAAAATTGCTCAGAGTCCAACATTCGAAGGATGATTATTTGACAAAAAATCACATTGTAACCATTAACCACTCCCCGTATTCACCTCATATGGCACCGTGCGACTTCTTTCTTTTCGGAAAAATGCATTTGCTCATGAAAGGAAAGCGTTATGCGCACATAGGGGCCATTCAAAAGGCTTGCACAGGCATACTGCCCGCCATACCGGCCAACGAGCTAAAACACTCATTCGACATGCTTTTGGACCGTGCAAAAAGCTGTATTGAAGCAGAAGGAGACTATTTTGAATAAAATAAATTGATTTTGCCGAAAAAACCATTTGTTCTGTTTTTTTTAAGTCCTCTTTACTTTTGAACGCACCTTGTATATTGTCTAGATAAAGCGTCTGCTACCAGGGTTTCCTTTCTAGGTTTGTAGTTAAATTGTGGAGAAAGTTCTTATATAAATCTTTGCCATCGTTTTAGTTTAGCTTTGGTTTTTTATCTGATATTGAAAATGTCAATGGTTGATGATCCGTAAAAATGTTTAAATTTTTTACACCGTATAAGTAGTTACGAAGTTTCTGCAATGCCCTGACTATTGCTAATAGCTCTCTTTCGTTTGTGGCGTAGTTTTCACCTGCAGATGAAAGGGTTCCAGAAATCATAGTAATAGGTCTTCCGTTTTGGGACGGAAGCTCCTATACTATGAGAAGAGGCGTCTGTTGTTAATTCGAATGGTTTGTCATAGTTAGGGTAGAGTAGAAGCACATCTTCGGAGGCAATAATTCGTTTAATTCCATTAAAAGCATCAATTGCATCGGTATTTAGTTTTATTTAAATTTTCTTGATTGATTAGCCCTAGTGTGGCCATTTTCACCACGTAAATATCTTATCAGTGGCTTTGCAATTGTAACAAAATCATTTACAAATCGTCGAGAATTACTTTCGAGTCCCAAAAATGAGGGAAAGGCTTTCGAAGATTTTGGTACTTCAAAATTTATTATGTCTTTAACTTTGTCGGGAGAAGTTTTTATTCCGTCTTTTGATTCAGTAAATCCCAAAACTCAACACTTTGTTGGAAAAATTTAGTTTTTTCCATCGACACTCGCATGTTAGCATTTAATAATTTGGTAAGAATTTTGTTAATATCCCTGATGTGTTTCTTAGCTGTCTTAAAAAATATTATTACATCACGATGGAAACATGACAAATTTTTCCAATTTCTTCTCTTAAAATGTCAGCAATGGCTCTTTGAGAAATGCTGAGAGCGTTCATAAGGCCAAAAGGAAATCTGCAGAATTCATACTTCGCATTATTGACTGATAAAGCTGTCTTTTCTCTATTCTTTTCCACCAATTTTATTTGGTGGAAGCCTGACTTTAAATCGATCATTGAAAAGAAAGTAGAGCTTTCCATATTTGATAGGATTACTCTTGTGTCTGGAATTAAGTATCTATCGCTTACTGGTTTACAATTTAGTTTTCTAAAGTCTATCACAAGTCGTGATTTTTTCTTGCTTTGTTCATCATGTGCTTTTTTATCTACAACCCAAATAGGATTGTTGTATGACGATCGGGACGGTCTTTTAATACCGTCATGAAATAAGTTAGAAATTTCTGCGTTTACAAATTCTGCTGCTGCCATAGAGTATGGATAACTCCTAGAGTAGGCCGGAAGGTTATCTACGGTTCTAATTGTGGCTACTATATTTGTGTTATATGGTCGTGCTTTATCAGGATCGGCAAATACCCTGGCATGTCGTTGAAAAATTTGTGTGTACATATCCGTTATTGATTCTGGATAATTTGCAACTTCTTTTTCAAGTTTATGAATATCGTGGCAACGATAATACGTCCTCTGTTATATTTAAAAATTCCCAGCTTCATGTCCATGTTGCCGTCTATTTTCTTAAGAAGGTCAAACCCTATAATGCCATCGAAATTTTTCAGACTATTTAGTATGAAAAATTTAAAAATATTAATTGTACAATAACGTTCTACTAATTCAGTACTGTGTATGGAATTTGCGTTAAAAGTATTTTTTAATGTTTCTATTCTTTTCAGGGAACATGAAACCTTAACATAGTTTTTTGCGTAATTATTCCCACTTGGTTTTCTCATATCAATATACTGTTGTGGTTGCTGTCTGGTTTATCAAAAACGAGAGAGCGATGGATCACAGTCCATTGGTACTGGTAGTTGGCGTGGTTGCTCATTGAAGATTCTACGGTACTACTGAGAGTATTGGTAATTATTGAGATTTGGTGGAGAGTTATTCCCCCTAACTGAGTTCATGAAGTCATTTTAGTCATTCTAGCTCGATTTGCTTCCAATTATTGATCTGATGCTAGTGCGGAGCTTAGATCATTTGGTCTTGACGAAAATTTAATGTCACACAATGGTCTATTAAGACCAGAAATGAAAACACGAAGCGCATCATAGCGATATTTCTTGCAGAGTGACTCAGTAAATGGTTTGTTGTCACTATGCGTCATCGTAGTTATATTTATTAGCATATTTAGTTTGCGTTCGATTTCATCATAATACTTGAGAACTGTTAGTGATCCTTGACTGAGTATTGAAAGCTCTTGTTCGATCAAATAGATCGCCTTTTTGTCAGAATAGGCGATATCTAGTCTCTCAATTATCGCGTGAAAATTTAGAACTGTATAAAATGAGGATAGTACCATATCCGCCGAAACTATAATCTTATTCCTAATTACGCCTACTTTTGGTCCAGGAAGCAGCGAAAGCTAGCCATCATTGAAGTGATTAGAAACGCCGACACTGCAACTCCACCCGACGTGTAAGAGGCACCCGAGGACGGTCGCTTTCAAAAGGGGGAGTAGTTAACACACATAGCCAAACCACCATCTGCTTATTCATTTCACCTGTAGTGCATCGAAGTGCTTACGATGCAACTTACCTTCCGCGCATGGCAACAACAGCAATAACAACAGTATGCGAAATCAGCGACAATAACATTCCCATAGGTACGGAAAGTGCTGACACTTTGTCTGCAGAGTAGCGTGTGACAGCAATAACGACAACAACGGCGAACCGCAGTGGCAGCGGCAGCGCCGCTTAGGGTAGCGTTAAGTTAGGAATTGGCTTTTGTTTAGGGAAATAGTTAGTCTAAGACCGACTCTGTAATCGAAAAGATTTGGCTGCTCCTGCATAGCAGGAGAAATAAAAGTTTAAAAAATTATAAGTGAAGAGACTTCATTATTTATATTCACGAAATTTGGTATATATTATTTTCTAAGGCAACAATGTAATCTCCGAAGAGATTGATCAGATCGGTTTACTATAGCTTATAGCTGCCATACAAACTGAACGATCGGAATCAAGTTCTTGTATGGACAACTTTCACATTTGACAAGATATATTCACGAAATTTGGTATATGTTATTTTCTAAGGCAACAATGCAATCTCCGAAGAAATTGTTCAGATCGGATTACTATAGCATATAGCTTCCATACAAACTGAACACATAGTTACTAAAAGAAATGCATCTGTGAAGGGTATATTAGCTTCGGTGCAGCCGAAGTTAACGTTTTTTCTTGTTTCAGTTTTTGTTTGGTTATTAACACACTTGTAGTTTTTTTATTATATTTTTAGTACAAGTTTTCTTTACACTTTTTTAGTCACTGTTATTTTTCTTAACACCAGTTAAAAATTTTTTTTCCTTATTTTTTGACACTGTTACTTTCCTTTTAAGTCTTTGGGAGGCACAAATAGTTTTATTAAACTATATCTTTTCAAAATAATTTTTTTTTGTAATTATGTTTATTTTTTTATTTTATTTTTTTATTTTATAAATTATTTGTACAATACTTAATATTCTACAAATAAATATTTAGCAGCACTGGCAGCAGAGGCCTTCGGCTGTATGTTTATTTTATTTTTCACTTTAGTAGGTACAGCTACTTTTTTTGAGCACTTTTTATTTCGTGTCCCAGGTTTGGCGCCAATTAATTCCCGCGACGAGGGAATTTTAAAAATATATATATTTTATATCCGCGAACGCGAGGATAAAATGAGAACACATGTGGTTCTAGTGGACTTTATTTCCAAAATACTAGTATTTATACATTTTGGTCTTATTTACTTAAAGTTAAAGCAAAAGCTGAAGTGTAAGCATCAGCTAGTGATTGAATCCAAAACAAAGGAAGTGTCAATTACAATGTTAGCTGTTTCAGAATATTTCGGCAGAACCTTAAGCGTTCTGTTTTTTTACAATTATTGTTGTTATGCCTTCTTGTGAGGGCGAGCGATATTGTTTTGATAAGAATGGATTATTGGATTCAGAACGGAAAAAGCATATCGAATTCTTAAATATTCAAAAACTTTCATTAAGATTTTTAATTTATGAGACTGTGTAATTGAAAAATGCAAAGATTCAATTTTATTTACAGTTATGTTAAGGTTGCTATGCGGAGGCTGTCATTAACTTACAAATGTACATATATGTATAAGACAAATGTATAAAAATTAATTCACACATATGTGCATATACATATGTACATACAAATAATTTTTTTGGGCTAATAAACTTTACCCTGAAAAATATATACCGCAATTAACACAATTTTCCAGATACTTATTACAATATTAATTAATTAAACGGATTTTGGCTTAATTTTAAACTTTTGTTTTATAACTTGCCAAGCGAGTGCAGCCGAATACGCTACAAACTAAAGTTTTGTTTTTATAAAAATTAAGAAGTTTTTTTATATCAACTATAGCTCTCGATTATATTGGAAATACAATAGCAAACTTTGAAAATGTATCTATTGATGTTAAAAAATGGACCTTATCGGTTGAGTAGATTTCTACATATGAAATTTCTCCAGGACATGTTGGAATAGGCTTTCACCAATTCCTGGGTTTGGGGGATGTGTTTGGTATTTGGCCTCACTATAAATTCTGCAACTTAATATTATTTCTTTTGTTTTTTGGCGTATGTAAGAAAAATAGAAATTTTCTAATATTTGTTCTCGCGTAATGAGCGATGAGCTCTCTTATGTTCTGCTAATAAAAACTCCCTGTGGTTGTCCTCGTTGAAGACATCTATGATTTGTTTTTTCGTAGGCCGGATTTTAACGGTAGGCATTTCGATGAGAATTCTATTTTGAATTTTGCAAAGATTGAAAGGTCACATAGTAAACAATTAACTACATTCGCAAATACATTCAAAGCTTGTATTAGTACTTCTATATTATTAAAAGTTATGTGGTGTCTCATTCTGGACTTAAAAATTGTTTTTGAGTTTTTGGAAAAGGTACTCTTTCTTCAATTATTATTTGGTTTCCAAAACAATTTAAAGGATTTTTTACCGCTAGGATGGTTTGTGTAAGGGATTCTTCACTATTTGCCATTCGTTGACTGCGTTTATACAAGGTGTGTTCCAAAGTAAACAGGACTTTTTGAATCTGGTGGCGCCATCTATAAGTCGACTGGTGCGTTAGAATCTGCTATCTTTATCGATCCAGTGAGAATTTCCTGATCACTATCTATTGAAAGTGAAGTTATTGTGTTTTAAGTGTCAGTATGTTTGTATTATCGGTGCGAAAATGAGCTTCGACAAAGAACAAACATAAAATTTTGTTTTAAAATTGGTAAAACTTTTACCGAAACGTTTCAATTGATGAAACAAGTTTATGGCGATGATTGCCTATCCCGTTGCAATGTGCACGAGTGGTTTCAACGTTTTCAAAGTGATCGTGAGGACATAAATGACGATCAACATGTGGGCCAATCAAAATCCGTGATCACCGGAAATTCCATCGAAACTGTGCGTGAATTCATCAAAAATCAACCAAATCAATCAAATTGATATGGAATTAAACATCTCCAAAATATCGATTTATCGCATTTTGACAGAGCATTTGGGCTTACGAAAGGTGTGTGCACGGTTTGTTCCGCATAAATTGACCGACGACCAAAAATTGCTCAGAGTCCAACATTCGAAGGATGATTATTTGACAAAAAATCACATTGTAACCATTAACCACTCCCCGTATTCACCTCATATGGCACCGTGCGACTTCTTTCTTTTCGGAAAAATGCATTTGCTCATGAAAGGAAAGCGTTATGCGCACATAGGGGCCATTCAAAAGGCTTGCACAGGCATACTGCCCGCCATACCGGCCAACGAGCTAAAACACTCATTCGACATGCTTTTGGACCGTGCAAAAAGCTGTATTGAAGCAGAAGGAGACTATTTTGAATAAAATAAATTGATTTTGCCGAAAAAACCATTTGTTCTGTTTTTTTTAAGTCCTCTTTACTTTTGAACGCACCTTGTATATTGTCTAGATAAAGCGTCTGCTACCAGGGTTTCCTTTCTAGGTTTGTAGTTAAATTGTGGAGAAAGTTCTTATATAAATCTTTGCCATCGTTTTAGTTTAGCTTTGGTTTTTTATCTGATATTGAAAATGTCAATGGTTGATGATCCGTAAAAATGTTTAAATTTTTTACACCGTATAAGTAGTTACGAAGTTTCTGCAATGCCCTGACTATTGCTAATAGCTCTCTTTCGTTTGTGGCGTAGTTTTCACCTGCAGATGAAAGGGTTCCAGAAATCATAGTAATAGGTCTTCCGTTTTGGGACGGAAGCTCCTATACTATGAGAAGAGGCGTCTGTTGTTAATTCGAATGGTTTGTCATAGTTAGGGTAGAGTAGAAGCACATCTTCGGAGGCAATAATTCGTTTAATTCCATTAAAAGCATCAATTGCATCGGTATTTAGTTTTATTTAAATTTTCTTGATTGATTAGCCCTAGTGTGGCCATTTTCACCACGTAAATATCTTATCAGTGGCTTTGCAATTGTAACAAAATCATTTACAAATCGTCGAGAATTACTTTCGAGTCCCAAAAATGAGGGAAAGGCTTTCGAAGATTTTGGTACTTCAAAATTTATTATGTCTTTAACTTTGTCGGGAGAAGTTTTTATTCCGTCTTTTGATTCAGTAAATCCCAAAAACTCAACACTTTGTTGGAAAAATTTAGTTTTTTCCATCGACACTCGCATGTTAGCATTTAATAATTTGGTAAGAATTTTGTTAATATCCCTGATGTGTTTCTTAGCTGTCTTAAAAAATATTATTACATCACGATGGAAACATGACAAATTTTTCCAATTTCTTCTCTTAAAATGTCAGCAATGGCTCTTTGAGAAATGCTGAGAGCGTTCATAAGGCCAAAAGGAAATCTGCAGAATTCATACTTCGCATTATTGACTGATAAAGCTGTCTTTTCTCTATTCTTTTCCACCAATTTTATTTGGTGGAAGCCTGACTTTAAATCGATCATTGAAAAGAAAGTAGAGCTTTCCATATTTGATAGGATTACTCTTGTGTCTGGAATTAAGTATCTATCGCTTACTGGTTTACAATTTAGTTTTCTAAAGTCTATCACAAGTCGTGATTTTTTCTTGCTTTGTTCATCATGTGCTTTTTTATCTACAACCCAAATAGGATTGTTGTATGACGATCGGGACGGTCTTTTAATACCGTCATGAAATAAGTTAGAAATTTCTGCGTTTACAAATTCTGCTGCTGCCATAGAGTATGGATAACTCCTAGAGTAGGCCGGAAGGTTATCTACGGTTCTAATTGTGGCTACTATATTTGTGTTATATGGTCGTGCTTTATCAGGATCGGCAAATACCCTGGCATGTCGTTGAAAAATTTGTGTGTACATATCCGTTATTGATTCTGGATAATTT
Source organism: Bactrocera neohumeralis (assembly GCF_024586455.1). Lineage (NCBI taxonomy): Eukaryota > Metazoa > Arthropoda > Insecta > Diptera > Tephritidae > Bactrocera > Bactrocera neohumeralis. The sequence continues at coordinate 774,976 of NW_026089624.1, forward strand.
GCAACTTCTTTTTCAAGTTTATGAATATCGTGGCAACGATAATACGTCCTCTGTTATATTTAAAAATTCCCAGCTTCATGTCCATGTTGCCGTCTATTTTCTTAAGAAGGTCAAACCCTATAATGCCATCGAAATTTTTCAGACTATTTAGTATGAAAAATTTAAAAATATTAATTGTACAATAACGTTCTACTAATTCAGTACTGTGTATGGAATTTGCGTTAAAAGTATTTTTTAATGTTTCTATTCTTTTCAGGGAACATGAAACCTTAACATAGTTTTTTGCGTAATTATTCCCACTTGGTTTTCTCATATCAATATACTGTTGTGGTTGCTGTCTGGTTTATCAAAAACGAGAGAGCGATGGATCACAGTCCATTGGTACTGGTAGTTGGCGTGGTTGCTCATTGAAGATTCTACGGTACTACTGAGAGTATTGGTAATTATTGAGATTTGGTGGAGAGTTATTCCCCCTAACTGAGTTCATGAAGTCATTTTAGTCATTCTAGCTCGATTTGCTTCCAATTCTTGATCTGATGCTAGTGCGGAGCTTAGATCATTTGGTCTTGACGAAAATTTAATGTCACACAATGGTCTATTAAGACCAGAAATGAAAACACGAAGCGCATCATAGCGATATTTCTTGCAGAGTGACTCAGTAAATGGTTTGTTGTCACTATGCGTCATCGTAGTTATATTTATTAGCATATTTAGTTTGCGTTCGATTTCATCATAATACTTGAGAACTGTTAGTGATCCTTGACTGAGTATTGAAAGCTCTTGTTCGATCAAATAGATCGCCTTTTTGTCAGAATAGGCGATATCTAGTCTCTCAATTATCGCGTGAAAATTTAGAACTGTATAAAATGAGGATAGTACCATATCCGCCGAAACTATAATCTTATTCCTAATTACGCCCACAGCTGGGTAGTGTCGTGAGTTTCCGTAGTAACCTTCGAAGACTTTGCACAAATCTATTTGTTAATTCGTTTATTTTTTGTTGGAAATCTTGTCGTGTGTGCTCAGTTGCAGTACACACTACAGAGTTAAGCATTTCTTGAATAGTTTGTGCATCCATTTGATAAATCTCACTGTGTATCCGTATATATATATATTTTCCCGTAGTTCCTAGGTAGAACATAGGGCCTCAATAAACATATTATAATTAATTTTATTTAAAGCTGTTAATTTTATTTCTTTCCAAGAATTGGCACTTCTCTGTGCTTTTGCTTCGACTTCCCGTCTCCAGGTGTTGGCTGGTCTAACGCGTCGTCGGCTTCCTTACGGATTCCAATCTAGCGCTGTTCTGATAATGTCATCGTGAGGCTTCCGCAGAGTGTGGCTTCGATATGGATCGGTAGCTGTTTGGTTACAGTCCAAAGGTTAGCATTGCTTATAACGTTAGGCCAGAATATCAGCATAATTTTTCAAAGACATCGATTAAAAAAGAATTGCAACGGTTGTAAAACATTCGCTGCAATATTCCACGTTTCGCAGCCATATAATTCAACGGATTTCACGCTTGAATCGAATATTCTCAGCTTCGTACGTAGGTATATATGTGTTGATCTCCAGACTTTATCCAACATTCCGAAGGCAGCGCGAACTTTGGATGTACGATGTCGTATATCGGTTCCTGATATACTACTTTTAGTTATGATGCTACCTAAATAGCAAAACTCGTCGACTTCTTCGAGACATGTTCCAGCGATCTGTAGTTTTGGGTGTGTTAATGCACATGAATTTTGTCTTCCCTTTATTATTTATTTTAAGTCCAGCGAGATCACTAACATCTTCAAGTTTCGAGGAGACGTGCGAATATTTATGGGACAATAAGCAGATATCATCCGCATAGTCCAAATCTTCTAGGCAACCGCTTAAACCCCAAGATATTCCTCTATTAGTCGCACACGCTTGACGCTTGACGCATCACCAAATCCAAAACCAAATTGAATAAAAGGGGAGACAGCACGCACCCCTGCCTGACATCAGTCCTAACTTGGATGCCGCTACTTAAAATACGTTTTCTCAAAATCGATAAAGCAGAGGTAGAGAGGAGTTTGCCACTCTACTGACAGCTCTACAATCACTCGTAAGGTGTTGATGTGATCGACACAAGAGCAATGGGGTCTGAAACCAGCTTGTTCTTTACGTAGCCCATGCATCAGCGAATCAGATAACCTTTTGTGAATTATGGGCGTTATTATTTTTTTACCATACTTAGTAGTGTTATTCCTCTCCAATTTTTACATACCGATAAATTTCATACAGGTCACGAGTGCGGTACGTTTCCGCGGCCTCCTGCGCTTTTCTAGTTAAATTGTCACTCCAAATTCGTTTATCCGTTCTCGCGCTTTTCTTTATCAGATTGTCGGTTTTGCTGTAGGTATGCTGTAGTGCTGTCTTCGCGGATCTCGTCTTAACGGAATTTAACTGATTTTTATTTCTCAACGTTCGTTTTTTAACCACCATGTGGAGTCTGAGATCCAGGATTTTCGTTTATTTTCTTTCAATCCAATACAATATTCCGCTGCTTTTAGGATTGTTTTATACTTTTCCAGTCGTTAGTCAGAGTGTGTTTTGTTTCGACAGTTGCGTTTAGCGATTCGATAAACCTTGCGCAGGTGGATGCATCTTCCAGCTTCTCTACGTCGAATTTTTTCTGAATCTTCTTTTCCGAGTCGCTAACTGCAGTCTGACTTACGCAATAAGGAGATGATGGTCACTTGCAATATCAGCTCCACATATATCCCGCGTGTCCGTGAGGGAACCGCGCCATTTACGACTCAGTGCTATGTGATCAATCTGATTTTCAGTCATCCGATCTGGAGATGTCCAAGTTATTTTGTGGACGCGCTTATGATTGAATAGTGTTCCTCCTATAACAAGATTAAAACTAGCGCAAAGTTCGGTAAACATCTCGCCATTCTCAGTCATCATGCCTAACCCGTGCCGGCTCATCGTCGCCTCTAACCCCTTATTGTGTGACCAACTTGTGCATTCATATCATCCATTAAGATGACTATGTCACCCTTATTGATTTCACTCATTACTTTTGTGAAGCAACTATAAAAGGCTTCCTTAACTTCCACTTCTGCTACATTCGTTGGAGCACAGCTTTGTACTATAGTCATGTTTCTAGCTCTTGTACGCAGCCTCACTGAGATGATTTTATCCGAGTGAGCTTTCCAATCTATAAGCGCCGCAGAGGCTGACTTAGAAAGAAGAAGAGTTTGTTTCCAGAGAAAATGAATTTTTCGCCAGAAGTTATTGTAACTTCGCCCGAGTCGGCCCATCTATCCTCGCAAAGACCAAGAAGAATGAGTTTTTGTTTAAATTATTTAAAAAGCTGCGGTAGCTTAGTTGGTTCCAACAATAAACGTACATTCCAGGTACCTATTCGTAATCCATTTTTCATGCTGAAGGTCGTCATCAATTTATCGTGCTTAATATTAACCTAATTTACTTCGGTTTCGGTAATCAGAGGGCTTAAGATGAGTACGTGATTAGCCTTCTTCTCGCAGGCGCTAAGGTTATACCGCCATCACTCGGTCATCAGAGCCTCGCTCGTTGTGAACAGGGGGTACCGCGCGAAGGTGAGGTTGACATTTGGGAGGGATAGGTTATATATCCGCATCACAAACCCCATTTGCCCATTTTTGGTATGAGCTAAATGGGCCCCCCACTGTGTCATTCCTTTTATTAATTTTTTACTGCTTAATTATAAAAAATTTTCGAAGTCTGGATCAAAGCAAAGCTTACATACTTGTATGTCTTACATTCATGTAACTGATTTTTCCCTTTTGGTTGTAGAGGGGGTTTTCAACAATTTTTTCCGATTGTTTCTCTTGTCTGAATCGTCCAAGTCTTCTTTTATTATTCTTATTCTTCTTCTTCTTTACTGTCGTAGACGAGATTATAGCCGAGTTAACAACAGCGCGCCAGACGTTTCTTCTTTTCGCTACGAGGCGCCAATTGGATATTCCAAGCGAAGCCAGGTCCTTCTTCACCTGTTCATTCCAACGGAGTGCAGGTCTTCCTCTTCCTCTGCTTCCCCCGGCGGGTACTGCATCGAATTCTTTCAGAGCTGAAGTGTTTTCGTCCATCTGGACAACATGACCTAGCCAGCGTAGCCGCTGTCTTTTAATTCGCTGAACTATGTCAATGTCGTCATATAGCTCATACAGGTCATCGTTCCATCCCACAGAGGAATAGATTAGAAGCTGGACGTGACGGAATGTCACGAGTCGTCATTTTCTAGTAATGTATAGAATTTGATATGCAGCTTAAGGAGTCTTAAGTTTTGAATTGAATAGACTGTTGCTAGACTAACATCATTGAGTGAAGACATTTTTGAGAGCTTATAGCTAAATAACATTACTGGCGCAGTCGAAGCGAACCACAACAAAAACTGCAGTTGAACAAAAATAAAATTTAAAAAAATATAATAATAACAATTTATTAACGAAACGCAATACTGAATGAGCGTATTAAAATGTATGCAAAGAGAGTATAAGCAAAAGTAAAAAAAAGGAAACCACAAATGAAAGCAGCAGCTATAACAAAACATCAACTTCAACAATAGCAACAACAGCAGCAGCGGCTTCCGAGAAGATGCAGAAAAGTACTGTACGATTGAATTAAATATTGAAACATAATTTTATATTATATATGTATATATAAAATAAGATAAGTCATCGAAGACCAAAACCCAGTAATTCTAAAATTGTAGAAAGTGGAACAGAGAACGTAAATTTATAGAGAAGGTCCAACAACGGACAGGCGTGTAAACTGTCAAAAGCTAACAAAATGCGATGAGTGCATTTCACCACAGCTAGCTAAGAAGGAGAAATCTTAACAGTGGCGCGTGAACAGAGCTGAGCATTTAATGAAAATTGTGCTCAGAAACATGCATTGCTATTACAGACGTATGTTGGCCTTTTGCTTATATTTTTATATGCTCATATGCCATCATGTTAATTGATGTGATAATCATTTTGCGTATTTCTGTGAATATATGCATAATTTATATCATTCTAATTAAATTATGCTATTTTCAAAACAATATTTGTAGTTAATGTGCAATTAAGAGTTATTTATTAAAATATTTCTTATGTTTGAGAATATATTATAATTTCATATGTATATGAAAATGTTTGTAAATATAATATACATATGTATGAATATGTATATGAGATACTATCATAATATCATAAAAACTTAATATACATATTACAATAATATGTCATTTAATTTTCATACGCATCTACATATCAGCGCATACATAATTACATATGCACATATGTATATAAGCACAATTCAAATTCAAATCGTAATATCATTTATCAGCAAAAGTGTGCGCGCAGTGCTCTATATGTGTGTATGTACATTGTACATACATGCATATGTGTACGACATTGCCGAACAAATGATGTATACCAACCAACATACAAATATGAGTACACATGTAAATATGTGCGCATGACATTCCCACACAAATAATGCATACACAACATACATACTTATACATATGTTCACATGTAGATATGTCACCCGCAAAAACTACGAATATTCTTCTACAAAAACAACAATGGTTTCAAATAGCATCAGCAGAGTCACAAATCAATATGGCAGCCAAGTCGATGCCCAAATTTGTAGAAGAACACACAACAACAATATTTTCATTCATGAACGCAAGCACACTTTCAACAGGCAAACTTGTTTCATTCATAAAAACAAATACCATTACATCTCCCCGAGCATGCCTTTGCAAACAAGCGTCTTTTCGCGACGATTGGAAAAGCTAAAAATCATAAATTGAACAATTTCTGATATTTGTATGAGAAGGAAAAAGCGACAACGAACGTATATTTATAGAGAAGGTTCACGATGTCAAAAATTTAGGGATATTTCAATTTTGGGATATTTACTGTTTTGGATGAGTGCGTTTCACCACAGAAAATTATTAGCGCGTTTCACCACTTAACATCAGGGGACACGAAAATAGCAGAATTGAGCATTTTCAGTGTTAAATGAGAAAAATTATGCTATTTGCGATGTTAAGAATGTATATTTGTAAATTTGTCTACATGCAACAAATGTATGTAAATATGTACATTCAATGCTTCATGCGAAATTTCCGTTGACGCGGACAACCAATGGCGAAGTTCATATTTTTTGCTTTCAAGTCAAAGAGTCAATGTGTCGAAAGAATGACGCGTCACAACATTGTGTTTTTGGTAGAAAATCCGAGCTGTGCTGAAAACACTAACGAACGATCGCCAATTGCCACTGCTTCCCTTGCCGCTGTAACAGCTTCTCCTACAGACCAGCGTAAATATGTATGTTTCTGTGTGAGCTTGCATACACATCGACGCAGATTTTTGCAAGCCGCGTAGCAATATTTTTTAAATTCCTTGACAAATACAGTCAATCCCGGTTATGCGCCACAATCAAAGATACAGATTTTTGTGGTTTATAAAAAAAAAATGTAATATGACACATAAGCGAGTGCTGATTATAATCGAGTGTACTTAAAACAATAATTTCTGTGTATTTTAAATAACAAATTGTGAGGTGCAGCACGATATAGACAGTTAAGAGGGATGATTTTCATTTAAGCGGAGTACTACTTAACCGGGATCCACTGTACGCACAAATCAGGAGAATATTGAATATTTTCTATGACACATTTCTTGCCTTGAAAATCGGCAAATAAACTATGTTGTCAATTTTATTCTAATATATTTGAATATTTATATTTGCGGGGTTGTCACTTTTACCTTCTCATACAAATATCAGAAATTGTTAAATTTCTGATTTTTAGCTTTTGCTATCGGTACGAAAAGACGCTTGTTCGGGGAGATGTGATAGTGTTTGTTTTTATGAATGAAGCAATATTTGTAATTTTTGTGGGGGACATATCTACATGTGATCGCATATATGTACATATGTTGGTTTGTGTATACATTATTTGTTGGGCAATGTCGTACGCACATATTTACATGGGTACGCGTATTTGTATGTTGGTTTGTGTATACATTCTTTGTTGGGCAATAGGGTGGGTCGATTTTGGACTATTTTCGATTCGGGATTTCTAATAGTGCGGAAAAGTTGCCTTGCAACTTTTTGTTTTGAGATCGGATTGCATCTTCAACCCCAACTCCGGCCTTGAAGTTTCGGAAATTCGCCTAAAATCGTGAAATTGTCTACATAGCGCCTGAAATACGCATTTCATGGCAAACTGTATGAAACAAAAGTTATTTGTCACGTCATTTGCTACCGAAATGGTAGAAATGATCATGGCCGTAGGACGAACCGTTCCCGAGATACGAGCGAAAATGCGGTGCGCCACAGCGCAAGGTGAAAATCGGTTTGCGTCCACACTTCTCGACGTTGATTTCGCCGAGTGCTATCACTCACATTCATTCACCTACGCCAAAGGACACGTTCGGATAGGTCACAACAATATTCACACAAATATTTTTTCATCGAGTTCCTTCACTCTTGTCGGTGATTTCGCCGTGTTCTATCACTTACATTCATTTCCCTGCGCCATACGACTCGTTCGGACTGGTCTCCACATAAATATTTTTTTATCGGGTTCCTTCACTCTTGTCGTTGATTTCAACAGAACACAGAACTCAAAATGTCTGGATCTAAATTTAAATTTAAACAGAAATGTCCTTTTACCTACTTAACAGGATGTTCTTTTGTGTTATCAGTTTGAAAGATTTCGTATAAGGCGACTCCGAGGCGACAACTATGAACCTAGGAGTAAAGAGGTTACAGAAATAGTTGCAAAAAAGGTTGAAAATACTTTCAAAAAGTCATCTATTCCGATAGTTTCACACACCAGAGTTGTACAAATGCTCTCCACATACCATAAGAAATTTCTGACTCTTAAACAAATGTTTTTAAGGAACCCAATAGGTTCGAGCTCTAAAAGAGACGACTTTGTCCCTTCTGCCGGAAAATTATTTGCCATCGCTGCTTGTAAATGCATTTATTTTTCTTCTTGCACTTGTTCAAAGGAAAGGAAAGTTCCTACAATGAACAACCATTTCTCTTGGACCAGAGAACCTGAAGAATTGGTCGCATTGGAAGTGTTGATCTACCTGAAACAAAAAAGATTACAAAGAAAAATGAACATAAAGAAAAGCTTTCAAAACGTCATTCAACATCAACACTTACCAGAAAAGTATCAGCTAGAGCACGTGACCATTCAGATCAGCCAGACTCTCATACACACGACAACAATGTAGGTGCGTCGCACATGGATTCTTCCAAAAACGATGCTGATGATGAATTTTCTCTTCCATCCTCTAAAACCAAACAAAACACACTAGTATTAGAACACACTGCTTTAGCAGCCCAAAGATTTGGAGTAAGTGATACAGCAGCGGCCTTCATTGTTTCATCTGCTTTTCTGGATGCCAAAAAAGCAGATTTGATAACAGAGGATCAGGCTAGCTTTGTCACTGACAAATGCAAGATTAGTCGGGCAAAAAAAGTGTTGGAGTTAAGCTTCAAAACACCGAAAGTATTGACTCTGTATATGGGCTGTATTTTGACGGCCGCAAAGACAATACACTTACACAAGTCAGCGAAGGTGAAAAGTACTACCGCGACACTGTCAAAGAGGAACATAATTCTTTTATAGCGGAACCTGGTTGTCATTACTTCGCCCACGTCACCTCTCCTTCCGGGTCAGCTGAGGATGAGACGCAAGCTATATGGCAACATTTACAAGACAATTCAGTAGATGTGGAACATCTAGAAGTTGTCGGTGCTGATGGCACCAACACGAACACAGGTTGGAAAGGTGGAATCATTCGGAAACTAGAAGAAAGAATAGGTAGGCCATTACGGTGGGTTGTTTGTCTTCTACATTTCAACGAACTTCCATTTCGTGCTCTTTTCGAACACATAGATGGTGTCTCAAAGAGTCCAAATACATTCTCTGGCGACATAGGTAAACTGCTCCCTGATTGTGAGAAATTGCCTGTTGTCAAATTTGAAAGTTTTCCATCCTGCCAATTACCTTCTGAGGTTATTAATCCGACCCAACTTAGCACAGACCAAGCTTATCTCTATAAAATATCAGAAGCTGTTATTTCCGGTCAATGTTCCTCAGATTTAGCGTCGATGCATCCAGGTAACATGTGCAAATCTCACTGGCTCACCTGTGCAAATAGAATTCTGAGATTATACATTTCTACTGACAAACCAACAACGGAAATAAGGATTTTGGTCAAGTACATACTTACAGTTTATTCACTTTTGTGGTTCTCAATAAGATTCAACAGTTCAATCAAAGATGGCTCGCGCCATCTCTATGCTGCACTTCAAAGGTCGAGATACTTACCTGCTAAACTGCGCAAGGTTGTCGATTCATCCATTCAACATAATGCTTTCTTTGCTCTTCCAGATAACATTCTCCTTAGTATGATGACCGACGAACGTATAGAAGTCAGAAAGTTGGCCCTTGACCGTCTTCTGGCAGCCAGAGAAGCAGAATCTGACACTGTAAATGGAAGGGTTAGATGTAATAAAGTGCCAAAGCTGAATTTCAAAGCTAATAATTATTACGATATGATTAACTGGAAGACTATTACCTTGACTGTTCCACCAGTTCTTTGTTCAGTTTCTAACGAAAAACTCATAAAAGGGCTGTCGGGAGACACTGCAGAGGTATGGAAATTTAGTGAATTCCCCTCTCACACCGTGGCAGTCGAGAGAACCGTCAAACTGGTGACAGAGGCATCTTCTAAAGTTATTGTCCCCCAATCTCGTGATCGTTTTATACGCTCTACACTGAAATCTAGGCAACAAGTGCCAAAGTTTAGTACAAAATCTGATTTTATCAATAAATTTGACACAGATTCAGACTAAAACAAGCCTGACCTATGGTTGGTTGGTTGGGTTGGGCTTGGGAGGAACCCGAAGAGCAGCCACCTCCACGGGGTGGGTTCTGGGTGATCAATACAGGTTAGCTGAGAGCTGCAACAATTTTCACCTTGCGCTGTGGCGCGCCGCCTTTTCGCTCGTATCTCGGGAACGGTTCGTCGTACGGCCATGATCACATATACCATTTCGGTAGCAAATGACGTGACAAATAACTTTTGTTTCATACAGTTTGCCATGAGATGCGTATTTCAGGCGCTAGGTAGACAATTTCACGATTTTAGGCGAATTTCCGAAATTTCAAGGCCAGAGTTGGGGTTGAAGATGCAATCCGATCTCAAAACAAAAAGTTGCATTGGAATCAGGAAGTACTAAGGCAACTTTTCCGCACTATTAGAAATCCCGAATCGAAAAAAGTCCGGAATCGACCCACCCTATTGGGCAATGGCGTACACATATGTACATACATACATATGCATGTGTATCCCGAAGGATGTGCTTGCGTTCCACGTACTTTGTGTGCAGCTGCAGCACATCACGTACTAACTTTATAGCTGGGCTCTAAGCTACCGGGGGGGTCGGCAGGTCGCGGATAGCCGGACGGCCTGTAGTAGCAGGTTAGTTGCGAAATAAATTTAAATGAATAAGCAATCCCCGACGATGAGCGACAGGAGTGGAGGATGCGGTATAAAAGCTAGCAGATCCGTTGAAGCTTCTGTGACGGTGGCGAACCGACACCGCCTCTTAGAAATATGTGTCCCCCTCAACACGCATGGGCGTGATGAGTAATAAAAAAACCCAGGCGCGACGGACCCATAGTGGGCGGCTCCCTGGTCAGCGTCTGTTCACCAGGTTATGTGCGGCTGTTAAAAGAACTAAAGTTGACCGGTACACAACTTGGCGCACTGGGAGTCCCTCGAAACTCTAACAACACGTTGTTTGCCTGTAACCAGCCCCTTCCGGCTCTGGTCAAGAAGTGTGCGTTGGGCGTAGGATTAGTAGCCTGCGTTGCCCCGGGCGAGCGCTGGTCCGTCCGTGTTTTCCGGGACCGGCTAAGCGAAGGACAGGCCTCAGGGAACTGGGGTAGGAGCATAGACACCGAAGATATACCCGTTTCTGTCTATTCCGGCCCGCCCGCCTACACACGATGCGCTGGTAAAACAAAACCGAAGATAATGAATAACTTACTGAGAAACAATACAACCAACGCTACGAGCAACAGTGATAACAGTAGCAACATCTATGCCGAGTAGCGGACCTAGAGCAATGAACAACGGAATTAGCGGGGAGCTAGATATAAACTCCTCTCCGGGAACACCAAGTTCGGATATAGACCAATTTAAAAGGGCACCGAGATTAGGTAGATCGCCCACAAATGCGCTAAGTGTCGAAAAGCTGACAAGGGCAAGATCATTACCACCAGCCCTGCAAGATAGCACACCACAGGCTAAGCAAGCACTCTCATGTGTAGACTACATGTGAGAACTAGGAGAAGAGATTAAGAAGCTAACGGAATTGATGTGTCCACCCCAGCGAACCGTCAATAATAACATAAGGGACCTTCTTAGTAACATAAGAGTACTATATGGAAAAGCACAGAGTGAGCACATAAAAATGAAAGAAAGAAGAAACTTTCTGAATATGCCCCCGACCACGGATGTAACACCAAAAAGACACCGTGATGAAAAGCAGGCCAAAAGACGGACCCCATCGAAGAAAAACAAACCCACCCATGCCGAGAAGTCAAGGCAGCCTAAAGAGGGGAAAACATATAAGCCTACCATAGGTGCTCCAAAGGATGATTGGACCGAGGTAAAACGGAAGAAGAGGACGACATATAAGCAGCCGCGATGGCCTGATGCCATCATAATTGCGCGAACAGGGAATATGACCTACAGCGACATTCTCAGGGCAGTTAAGAAAGAAGATACTCTCCAGAAGCTGGGTGAAATTGTAACCCGAATTAGAAAGACGGCCAAAGGCGAAATGCTGCTAGAATTAAAAGATGCGCAAAAGGAAAATACAAGCGACTTCACAAATGATGGTAAAGTTCTGGGGAACCAGGCAAAAATTAAAGCACTTACCCACGAAACAACGACAGAGATTCGGGATCTAGACGAAATAACCTCTGAAGACGACATCTGCAGTGCTATACGTGCACAAATAAAAGAGCTAGATGACATTGATAAAGCATCAATAAAAAGCATCAGAGCGGTATATGCGGGCACGCAAACAGCCGTGCTAAGCCTCTCTGCTCACCAGGCGAGATTCCTACTTGACGCGAGAAAAATAAAAATAGGATGGGTTGTTTGCCGGATCAGGGAAAGACCGACCCTTAAGAAGTGCTATAGGTGCTTGGAATATGGCCACCAAGCGAAGAGTTGTAGCAACCCAGCTGACAGAAGCTAGTGCTGCCTTAAATGTGGAGAAAAGGGGCACTTTGCAAAGACGTGCGAAAAAAAACCATCCTGAGACGCGTGTAAAAAAAAAAATGGTCGAGTGAGCACAGACCACCAAATTGGGAGTAAAAAATGTCATATGTACATAGAAGCGTGCAAAAAAGCGAAAACATGAGAGTCTTGCAACTTAACCTCAACCACTGAGAAGCAGCGCAAAAGTTACTCACGCAAACGTTTGAGCAAAAAGTGGACTTAGCAATAATATTAATTATTAATAATAGCGAGCAGTACAAAAATCTGGGTACTGAAAACTGGAGCTCCGATCAAACAAAAAAGGCTGCTGTGTGGGCCTGCGGGAACAAGCCATTCCAAAGCAAGCCATTATCAGGACAAGCCTACTACACACGTGCAAAAATTTGTGGCATAAACTTTTACAGCTGCTACATCCCACCGTGCGTTCAACAAAACGAATACGAAAGAGTTCTAGATAATCTGGTACGAGACATTGCAAATACAACAATGAACATTGTAGCAGGAGACTTCAATGCGTGGGCAATAGAATGGGGCAGCACCCACACAAATAGGAGAGGGGACGCGCTCCTAAAGGCGTTCTCAACGCTTGACATTGTGCTGTCAAATACTGGTAACAAGAACACCTCCGTAAAGAACGGACGCGTTTCCGTAATTGACATAACTTTTGCCAGTAGCTCACTGGTGCGGAAGATTACGTGGCAGGTAAGCGACCTATTTACGCACAGTGACCACCTGGCCCTCTTGATAGAAATATACAACCCCACGCCGTTACAAGGATTCTGTCCATCAAGAAAAGCCCAAACCAGAGGCTGGAAAGTCGACACCCTTGATGAAGAGGTATTCAAGTTGATATTGGATAGCAACCCGCACAGGCGGAACACTTAATACGACACATCAGCAAGGCATGTGACGCCGCTATGTGTAGAAAAAGGCAAGGCACGCACAGGAAACTTGCATACTGGTGGAATGACGAAATTTAAGTCCTACGAAGCGAATGTCACAAAGCAAGGCGCCTGTGCCAAAGAGGGCGACAATCGACGAATTACGCAGTGCTACAGGAATGTTTTAAGAGGAAGCGAAACGACCTCAAAAAAACTATTAAAAGGAGAAAGGCCTGCTGCTTCAAAGAGCTGTGCAATAAACTCGACGAAAATCCATGGGGTGATGCCTACAGGATAGTGATGACAAAAGTCCGAGGACACAAAGGCCAAGCTCCAACCTGTTCCAAACTACTAAAGACTTTAGTAGAAACAACCGTCAGAAAAATAAGATCAGAAGAAACCGGAACAATACCTACACCAGTCACTAACAAAGAGGTTGTGACCCGTTCAATAACAAGACTGCATTAACAGGGCCCTAAAGATAGCCATTAAACACAACACTGACCCGTTCACAAGACTGTTCGAAAAGTGCCTACGAGAGGGCTTATTTCCAAAAATTTGGAAAATGCAACGTCTGGTTCTAATTCCAAAACCAAACAAACCGCCTGGAGAACGAAACTCGTACCGACCACTCTGCATGTTAGACACGGTGGGGAAAATACTAGAACGAATAATAAGAGTACGCCTGGAGCATCATCTCGAAAAAGAGCAACCCGGATTGGCCGATAACCAATATGGATTTCGCAGACACAGGTCAACAATAGACGCAATCAAAAAGCTTACTGACGTCGCAAGTAAAGCTATAGAAGGAACTCGGTGGATGTATGGCTCCAAAGAGTACTTTCGATGTTAAGAATGCCTTTAATTCAGCCTACTGACCGCATATAATAAGAGCTCTCCAATTAAGGAAAACACGACCCTATTTGTTGAATATCGTCTCCAACTACCTGTCGGACAGGGTCCTGCTATACGAGACAGACGAAGGGCCACAACGCTTTACGGTGACGGGCGGAGTTCCACAAGGCTCAGTCCTAGGCCTACTTCTGTGGAATATCTTATATGATGGAGTGCTGCGTCTCCCATTACCCAAGCAGGTGCAAATAATAGGATACGCGGATGACATCGCGGTGACTGTGGTAGCAAAAGAAATTCACGAAATAGAGCGTTTGTGCAATCATGCAGCGGAAAAATCAAAGAATGGCTTAGGGTAACAAAGCTCTAACTAGCTGGCCAAAGGACGGAAGCAATACTAATCACAAGCAGGAAGAAATTAGAGGTCGTTACACTCAATATTGACGGATATACCATTACCACACAGCAATCTCTGAGATATCTAGGAGTGATGATAGACTCGAGGTTAAGTTACAAGACGCATATAGACAAAGCTTGTGAAAAAGCATCTAGGGTGACGGCGGCGCTAACGAGCATAATGGCCAACATTGGTGGACCAAGTAAGAATAGACGAGTCCTCTTGGCCAAAGTGAGTCAGTCTATACTTATGTATGCTGCACCCATATGGGGGATAGCGCTGTAGCAGAAAACATACGCAGAAAAGGCGAAATCAATAGTACGACAGAATGCAATCAGAGTTGCATGTGCCTACCGCACTGTATCATATCAGGCGGCTGGAGTTATATCAGGCTTCATGCCACCAGAAATAATGGTCATGGAAATGAAGCGAGTATTCGACAAAACGAAAAGCACTGGCGCTCGCTTAACGAATGAAGAGAGGAAGCAGGAAAGACAAAGGAGCCTAACCGAATGGCAGAAACGATGGGACGAAGCAACTAGGGGATGATGGACGCACAGGCTTATTAGAAGCATACAACCATGGATAGAACGGAAACACGGGGAAACTGATTTTTACCTTTCGCAGTTTTTAACAGGTCATGGATGTTATAGAGAATATCTATACAAATACAGACATGACGACGGAACAAACTGCTCCTACTGCAGAAACAGCAATGAAAACGCATTACATATCTTCTTTTTCTGCCCAAAATATGAAAAAGAAAGACTAGAAATAGAGAATGTGATAAACGATCGCGTGACTCCGGAGAACATAGTGCCTTACATGATCGAATCGAAGGTGGTCTGGGACAGAATGAGAGCGTGGGCAGCTATAGCTATGCAAGAGTTAAGAAAAAAAGAGTGGCAACGCAGCGAAAACAGAAGGATTAATCGGAATCAGACCGAAAATGTGTGAATGAAGAGCCGAATGGCTAAGCTTGGTCCCACGATGTAATGCCTAACGGCGGTTCCGTGGGCCAAATACAAGCAAAGACGACGGAGTTCAGGGTTTAGTACGTAGGCGTACTGTGTCGCAAGTCCAGCTTGAGCGTGCGGCCAATACGAATCGTGCATATCGTCAGGAAAAATGACGATATCTTTGAACATTCCCCCTCCGAAACCAAAAAAATATGCATATGTATGTACATATAGAGCAGTGCGCGCACACTTTTTACTGATAAATGATAATATCACGATTTGAATTTGAATTTTGTTTAGATATGTATGTATGTAACTATGTGCTAATATCTAGATGCGTATGAAAATTTAAATGAAGAAATGTAATTTACATACAATATTATTGTAATATATTAAGTTTTTTAAGATAGGATAGTATCTCATATACATATATAGCATATACACAAACATATTCGTATATGATATTATATTATATTACCAAACATAAGAAATATTTAAAAAGTAGCTCTTATTTGTACATTAACTACAAATATTACTTTGAAAATAGCATAATTTAATGATAATGTTATCAATTTTGAATGAATTCAGAAAAATTCGCAAAATTATATTCATATCAATTAATATAATTGCATGCAAACGTATAAAAATATAAGCAAAAGGCCAACATGCGTCTGTAATACCAATGTATATTTCTGAGCATAGTTTTCATTGAATGCTCAGCTCTGTTCACGCACCACTTAACATTTCTCCTTCTGAGCTAGCAGTGGTGAAACACGCTCATCGCATATTGTTAGCTTTTGACAATGCTTGTCCGTCGTTGGACCTTCTCTATAAACAGAGAACGTCTAGCATAGATAAAGTTCACGGCGCGACGAACGTAAAAATATTTTTCGCTAACTCGGTCGACATGGAAGTGTTGCACCACTGCCAGCTCGGCAGGAGAAATTTTAACATTTTCGCTTGAACAGAGCTGAGCGTGGAATAAAATTATGCTCAAAACTATATATTGCTCTAACAGACGTATGTTCGCTCTTTATATACAAACTTGTGTATTCGTATGAATTCTTTTTGTGCATATTAATGAAAACATGTGCAATTGAATACATTTAAATTAAATTACTTTTTCAGAGCAATATTCGTAGTTAATGTGAAAATAAAGCCTTCCTTTTTTAATTATTTTTTGTATTTGATATATTCCTACTTACATATTTATATAACAAACTATCATAATATTATTTAAAAAACAAGAAAAAACTTTAACTTCGGTTACACCGTAGCTAAATACCCTTCACAGATGCATTTCTGTTAGTAACTATGTTTTCAGTTTGTATGGAAGCTACATATATGCTATAGTCAACCGATCTGATCAATTTCTTCGGAGATTACATTGTTGCTTTAGGAAATAATATTTACCAAATTTCGTGAATATATCTTGTCAAATGTGAAAGTTGTCCATACAAGAACTTGATACCGATCGTTCAGTTTGTATGGCAGCTATATGCTATAGTCAACCGATCTGATCAATTTCTTCGGAGATTACATTGTTGCTTTAGGAAATAATATTTACCAAATTTCGTGAATATATCTTGTCAAATGTGAAAGTTGTCCATACAAGAACTTGATACCGATCGTTCAGTTTGTATGGCAGCTATATGCTATAGTTAACCGATCTGATCAATTTCTTCGGAGATTACATTGTTGCTTTAGGAAATAATATTTACCAAATTTCGTGAATATATCTTGTCAAATGTGAAAGTTGTCCATACAAGAACTTGATACCGATCGTTCAGTTTGTATGGAAAGGAGTACTACGCGAAAGTACTTCAATCACCCCGGGTATTCGCTCGGCCAGAGTTATTTTTTTAGAGCCCGGCCGAAGGCCGCCAACGCAGAAAGGAGTACTACGCGATAGTACTTCAGTCACCCCGGGTATTCGCTCGGCCAGGGTTATTTTTTTAGAGCGCGGCCGAAGGCCGCCAACGCAGAAAGGAGTACTACGCGATATTACTTCAGTCACCCCGGGTATTCGCTCGGCCAGGGTTATTTTTTTAGAGCGCGGCCGAAGGCCGCCAACGCAGAAAGGAGTACTACGCGATAGTACTTCAGTCACCCCGGGTATTCGCTCGACCAGGGTTATTTTTTTAAAGCGCGGTCGAAGGCCGCCAATGCAGAAAGGAGTACTTCGTGAAAATACTATAGTCACATAAATTACGTATTACACATATACATATGTAGAAAGTATTTTTTTATAGTTAATATACAAAAAGAATCACGCGATAAAACAAACAAAGAAAAATTGTTAAAAATCCTACATATTTACTGTTTAAGATGTGGCAAGGTTCGTTTTCCTCATAATTGTAAACAATCTAATTTCGTCTATCTTGAAACCAGCGTAAACACCACCAACAATGTTAGCCTAGAAATCCAACGCAGAATAACTCTTGCCAACAGGTGTTACTTCAGACAGAGTAGGCAATTGAGAAGCAAAGTCATCTCTCGACAAACAAAAACCAAACTCTATAAGTCACTCATAATTCCCGTCCTGCTATATGGTGCAGAGTCTTGGACAACGGATGAGTCGACGTTGCGAGTTTTCGAGAGAAAAGTTCTGCGAAAGATTTATGGTCCTTTGCGCGTTAGCCACGGCGAATACCGCATTCGATGGAACGATGAGCTGTACGAGATATACGACGACATCGACATAGTTCAGCGAATTAAAAGCCGCTGTGGCTACGCTGGCTAGGTCATGTTGTCCGGATGGACGAAAACACTTCAGCTCTGAAAGTATTCGACGCAGTACCCGCTGGAGGAAGCAGAGGAAGAGGAAGACCTCCACTCCGTTGGAAGGACCAAGTGGAGAAGGACCTGGCTTCGCTTGGAATATCCAATTGGCGCCACGTAGCGAAAAGAAGAAACGATTAGCGCGCTGTTGTTAACTCGACTATAATCGCGTAAGCGGTGTCTACGCCAATTAAGAAGAAGAAGAGTGTGTATTTTAATATACAAAGTAAAAAATGTGAAAAAATTTTGTGAAACATAGAGAAATAACATGTTTTCTTAGTGCAAATTTTTGAACTTTTAATCGTGAATATTTAAAAAAATATATGTAATTTTTAAATTATTTTTGGATATTTCTCCTCTGGAGAAGCTCCCCTATCCGTACATACCCCATTTATACGGAAATTCGGTTTTTTACCCCTCCGCCAAAGTAATCGGGATCGTGCCAAATAAACGAATCTGTAGAAGTAAATTTTTTTACATTGGAATTAGCATTATTTTTCTCACTTAACACTGAAAATCCTCAATTCTGCTATTTTCGTGGTGAAACACGCTTATAATTGGTCTGTGGTGAGACTCCTCCATCTCTGCCGAGTACCCCTTCGAAAAGTTACGACATTTTAAACGTTAACCTTTTCTATGATAGACGTTCTCTGCTGTAAATATACGCTCTCTGGTCTAAGTGTGAAAAGAAAGTGTTACAAAAAAAGCAAAACGAAACACACAAAACAAAAACGTGAAAATAATTATATTTTAACAAAACAGAAGTTCTCGGAAAAGAAAGATAAACCAATTTAAATAAAATGGCTCATAATAATAGGAATTTAGAAAATTGTGTAGAAACAGTTACACAATTGTTAGAATTAAATCCAATACATGATCAGAGGTCAACGTATTGAAAAAGCTATAAAATATGTAAATTCTTTTGAGGATGATGCCGGGCAAATGCCAGCATTCATTGAAGCAATAGATAAGATTCTGAGGGACTATCTAAATCAGGAACAAGGAGTTTTTAAAGTAGTGTACGATTTAAAAATAAGTGGGAAAGCAAAAAATTATTTGCAACTGGCCCCACCAGCTAGTTAAGACGAATGCAAAATAAAATTAAAACAACATTTTAAGCCTAGGAAAGATCAAATGACCATAACTAGGGGAATAAATAAATTATGAGTAGGTAGCATTAGTGAGTTAAAAAGCAGAATTGATGCTATAACTGAATTTAGAGCTTTCAACGAAAACAGGGGCAATGAAGGAAACATTTTCAAGAATCTTTATTCAACGTATTAAGCAAATCACATCAGCGACTTGTGCTTATGCAACAAGGAACTCAATTTCATTGTCTCAGGAATTATATATAGCTTTATAGGGTTAGACGATGGTAATTTAAATCCTTCATTTAACCCATTTGGCGCCACTGTACCTGATCGGGTACAGTAAAAATATTAAGGGTATTTGTAAAACTTTTAAAACTATTGTTGTTTGGTTCCATTTATTTTAATACAACATACATGGTGCGCTAAAATAAAAGGAATTTAGGTGAGAATATCCACAATATCTGTCACAAAGTGGGTTATTATTTATCAGTCTGAACGCTTATAAAGGTAAGCATACAATTTAATTATTTTTTTGTTGATCTACATTTATAATTGTTAATTTATGTATGTCATTTTGTAGTTTGTACCTATACTTGTAATATAAATAATGAATTAGAATATTACAGCTCATAGTTATAAAAAAATCGTAGTTTAAACTTTATTGTACCTGGTTGTGTACAGCGGCAGAATCCATATAAGATTTTCACTTTTCTTTTAGGATTTCGTGACAATGAATTCAAAATGTTTTAACTCTTCTAACTGCTAAAACGGCTTAGCAGAAGCCGTTAACGCCATTTTAGAAGACAGTGACAATGACGGTGATTTCGACTTCGCGATCATACCACGAGAACCTAGCGTGGTGACGGATGAAGAAGAAGGTGCCGATGAGGATATGGTCACAGCCTCTTTACCACAAGACATTCCTGGGAATATAGAAGTATTTAGATGTGACGAGGCCTCAGTTTCCAGCAGTGGCAATGACAGCAGCAATGATGAGCCGTTATCCGAAAAGGCAAAGATAAGTCGTCGTCAGCTGCCAGATCAACCAATATGGCGAAAGTGTTCACCAATATATTCTTCTATAACTCAAGAGACAAGTTATGTCACCAAAAGACAAGAAGAGGTAAAAAAGGTGTTTGAAAATCTCACACCAGTTGAAATATTTGAGAAAATATTTGATGAAGACGTCATAAACTTGATCGTAAATAATACAATATTATACGCTAATCAAAATAACAGACACACATTTCAATTAGATTCTGTCGAGTTGAAAAAGTTTATGGGCATATTGATACTATCAGGATATCATAAACTA
Organism: Bactrocera neohumeralis; assembly: GCF_024586455.1. Lineage (NCBI taxonomy): Eukaryota > Metazoa > Arthropoda > Insecta > Diptera > Tephritidae > Bactrocera > Bactrocera neohumeralis. Next base: position 795,590 of record NW_026089624.1, read on the forward strand.
CCAAGAGAAGATTTGTATTGGTCTTATGATGAGGACGTAGGTCTTGAAATAATATCGAAGTGTATGCCAAGGCAAAGATTGCGGTATATAAAAAAAAACATTCATTTTGTGAATAACGACGAAGCTAGTTCATGGAGGGATAAAATGTTTAAAGTTCGTTCATTAACTAATATTCTTATGAGGAAATTTCAACAGTGGGGTGTAGTGCACGACCATATTTCAATAGATGAGTCCATGGTGAAGTATTTTGGTCATCATTCTGCTAAACAGTTTATCCGTGGAAAACCAGTGCGTTTTGGTTATAAAAATTGGGTAGCTGCAAGTTCCATAGGATACTGCTATGCTTTTGATTTTTATTGTGGAAAAGCCGTCGAAGCTTCTACTGAACCCTTAGGATCAAGAGTTGTTAAAACGTTACTTCAAAGGTCGCAGACTGATCCATCAAGGCACCAGATTTTTTTGATAACTTTTTTACTAATTATAATCTCTTGGTAGACCTCAAAAAAGAAGGATATCGTGCAACTGGAACGATAAGAGAAAATAGAAAAAAGAAATGTCCCATGAGAAGTACTAAAGAGATGAAGAAAGAAGACCGTGCCTCGTATGATTTCAGGTTTGATAAGCAAAACGAAATTCTATTAGTGAGATGGAAGGATAATAGTGTTTGCACTATGGCGACAAATTATGACACTATTGAACCTTTGGGAGTTGTCAAGCGATGGTCGTCTCTGCAACGTAATAAAACAGATGTTAACATACCAAAGGTGTTTCAAACTTATAACAAACACATGGGTGGAGTGGATGAATTGGACCAATCAATTTCTCTTTATAGGATTGCAATTCACGGGAAAAAGTGGTGGTGGGTTTTATTCACATATGTACTAGATATGCCAGTTGCAAATGCTTGGCGTTTGCATTTAATGAGTCACAGTGATAGCATGGATCAGCTCCTGTTTCGACGTTCTATTGCGAGGTACTACTTACGCCAAAAACCCCAACATAAGACTCGGCCTTCCTCTTCATTGGTCCCAGGTTTGCCACAAGATGGTAAAGGACACTACCCAAAAAAGATTGCAAAACCATTACGGTGTGTTATGTGTCACGCTAGAGTTCGGTGGCAATGCAAAAAATGTCTTAAAACATTATGTGTCGAAAAACAATGTTTTAAAAATTTCCACCTGTAATACGCCGCTGTACTCAATTAAGTACACCCCCTTATAAGGGGACCTAATTATTATTTTTTTTGTTTTTCATACTTACGTGTTTATTCTGATTGTAAACAATAGTAAAATAAGTATTTTGCAAAAATTACGCTATTCATTTTACTTTGGCGGCTAATGGGTTAAAAAATCCAATAATCTAGATGTCAATAGGTTCCAAAGAAAAAATCAAGATTATAGGACACAAAACATAGCGCCAAGTAATAGAAATAATTTTACAATTTTAGGCCTAGATATGCTAATAGGTTTAACAATCAACAATATTACAGGCCAATACATACAAATAATTCTGCAAGTCAGCAACAAATTAATAGAACTAATAACACATACTATTTTCGAGGTCAAACAAATGGATCGGGTCAACATAATAGCAGACTATAAAATACAAATAATTTTTCTAGGCAATACTCTAGGAATACCTGGATCCACAATTACAGTGTATAATGTCCAGGAACAAGAAAATTCTATAGGCCTACTACCATGGAAGTATGTAGATATTATGAGTCGGGTTGAGGAACCGGAAGAAACAAACGGTTTTTTTTTGACGGTTTTTTTTACCAATTAACCTCGGGATGTTATGATAAAAAAATAGTTATAATGCTAACACTGTTTGGGAAAAAGTGGTGCACTTTAGTAGATCCAGGTTCCACTATTAGTATAGAGGTTTGAAGATTTTTATTTGCCCGTTGCTGAGTGAGAGAGTAAGGTTATAAGTACATTAAATGGTGATATTGAGAATCCAAACATTAAAGTAAAAAGACCTTGCCGTGCGGAATTCAATTACAAAAAAAATGCTATGATTAGATAGCTATTGCTAGATTTCGACAAGCCATATGATTTGTTATCAGGAAATGATTTTATTTTTAAAATATTTAAAATTATTGATAAAGAAAAAATGAATATCTTCTTCTTATTAATTGGCGTAGACACCGCTTACGCGATTATAGCCGAGTTAACAACAGCGCGCCAGTCGTTTCTTCTTTTCGCTACGTGGCGCCAATTGGATATTCCAAGCGAAGCCAGGTCCTTCTCCACTTGGTCCTTTCCCCGGCGGGTATTGCGTCGAATACTTTCAGAGCTGGAGTGTTTTCATCCATCCGGACAACATGACCTAGCCAGCGTAGCCGCTGTCTTTTAATTCGCTGAACTATGTCAATGTCGTCGTATATCTCGTACAGCTCATCGTTCCATCGAATGCGATATTCGCCGTGGCCAATACGCAAAGGACTATAAATCTTTCGCAGAATTTTTCTCTCGAAAACTCGTAACGTCGACTCATCGGTTGTTGTCATCGCCCAAGCCTCTGCACCATATAGGAGGACGGGAATTATGAGCGACTTATAGAGTTTGGTTTCTGTTCGTCGAGAGATAACTTTGCTTCTCAATTGCCTACTCAGTCCGAAGTAGCACCTGTTGGCAAGAGTTATCCTGCGTTGGATTTCCAGGCTGACATTGTTGGTGGTGTTTACGCTGGTTCCAAGATAGACGAAATTACCTACGACTTCAAAGTTATGACTGTCAACAGTGACGTGAGAGCCTAGTCGCGAGTGCGACGACTGTTTGTTTGATGACAGGAGATATTTCGTTTTGCCCTCGTTCACTGCCAGACCCATTTTCTGTGCTTCCTTGTCCAGCCTGGAGAAAGCAGAACTAACGGCGCCGGTGTTTAGGCCGATGATATCAATATCATCGGCATACGCCAGCAGCTGTACACTCTTATAGAAGATGGTACCTTCTATATTTAGTTCTGCAGCTCGAACTATTTTCTCCAGAAGCAGGTTGAAGAAGTCGCACGATAGGGAGTCGCCTTGTCTGAAACCTCATTTGGTATCGAACGGTTCGGAGAGGTCCTTCCCGATCCTGACGGAGCTTTTCGTGTTGCTCAACGTCAGTTTACACAGCCGTATTAGTTTTGCGGGGATACCAAATTCAGACATCGCGGCATAAAGGCAGCTCCTTTTCGTGCTGTCGAAAGCAGCTTTGAAACCGACGAAGAGGTGGTGTGTGTCGATTCTTCTTTCACGGGTCTTTTCCAATATTTGGCGCATGGTGAATATCTGGTCGGTTGTTGGTTTGCCAGGTCTGAAGCCACACTGATAAGATCCAATCAGTTTGTTGACGGTGGGCTTTAATCTTTCACACAATACGCTCGATAGAACCTTATATGCGATGTTAAGCAGGCTAATCCCACGGTAGTTGGCGCAGATTGTGGGGTCTCCTTTTTTATGGATTGGGGATAGCACACTTAAATTTCAATCGTTGGGCAGGCTTTCGTCCGACCATATTTTACAAAGAAGTTGATACATGCTCCTTATCAGTTCTTCGCCGCCGTGTTTGAATAGCTCGACCGGCAATCCGTCGTCCCCCGCCGCTTTGTTGTTCTTCAGGCGGGCAATTGCTATTCGAACTTCTTCATGGTCGGGTAATGGAACGTCTGCTCCATCATCATCGACTGGGGAATCGGGTTCGCCTTCTCCTTGCGTTGTGCGTTCACTGCCATTCAGCAGGCTGGAGAAGTGTTCCCTCCATAATTTAAGTATGCTCTGGGCATCGGTCACTAGATCACCTTTGGGGGTTCTACAAAAGTATGCTCCGGTCTTGAAACCATCTGTAAGCCGCCGCATTTTTTCGTACCCCTGTCGGCCAGCTTATCAAGCTCTTCGTTCTCACGCATTTCAGCCTCTTTCTTTTTCTGTCTGCAAATGCGTCTCGCTTCCCTTTTCAACTCTCGGTATCTATCCCATCCTGCACGTGTTGTGGTCGATCGTAACGTTGCGAGGTGGGCAGCCTGTTTTCTCTCCGCTGCGACACGGCACTCCTCGTCGTACCGGCTGTTCTTTTTCACTTTCCGAAAACCAATGGCTTCGGTTGCAGCTGTACGTAAGGAGTTTGAAATTCCGTCCCACAGTTCCTTTACACCGAGTTGTTGACGAGTGCTCTCAGAGAGCAGGAGTGCAAGCCGAGTAGAAAATCGTTCGGCTGTCTGTTGTGATTGCAGCTTCTCGACGTCGAACCTTCCTTGTGTTTGTTGGCGTGCGTTTTTTGCTGCACAGAGGCGGGTGCGAATCTTGGCTGCAACAAGATAGTCCGGGTCGATGCTAGGACCTCGGAGCGCACGCACATCTAAAACACTGGAGACGTGTCTTCCGTCTATCACAACATGATCGATCTGGTTGGTGGTTTTTCGATCCGGAGACAGCCAGGTGGCTTGATGAATCTTTTTATGCTGGAATCTAGGACTACAGATAACCATATTTCGGGCCCCGGTGAAGTCAATCAGCCTCAACCCATTTGGGGATGTTTCGTCGTGGAGGCTGAATTTACCGACCGTAATGCCAAAGATACCTTCTTTGCCCACCCTTGCGTTAAAGTCGCCAAGCACGACTTTGACATCGTGGCTGGGGCAGCTCTCGTAAGTGCGCTCCAACACTCATAGAAGGCATCTTTTGTCACATCGTCCTTCTCTTCCGTCGGGGCGTGGGCGCAAATCAGCGATATGTTGAAGAACCTCGCTTTGATGCGGATTGTGGCTAGATGCTCATTCACCGGAGTGAATGATAGTACTCGGCGACGGAGTCTCTCTCCCACCACGAATCCAACACCAAACTTGCGCTCCTTTATATGGCCACTGTAGTAAATGTCACAAGGACCTACTCGTCTCTGTCCTTGTCCCGTCCATCGCATTTCTTGGACGGCGGTGATGTCAACCTTATTTTTCCGAGGGCATCAACCAGCTGGGCAGCGGCACCTTCCCAATTAAGGGTCCGGACATTCCAAGTGCATGCCCTCAAATCGTAGTCCTTATTTCGTTTGCCATGGTCGTCATCAAAAGAGGAGTCTCTCATCCGAGGCTGATTGTTGATTTTCATTGGTAAGATTTTTTACGTGGCAGGTCCCAAACCCAGCGCACAACCCTGCGGAGGGGATGTTTCGCCTTCTCACATTAGCTCGCCTTCGAACGGATGTTCTTAGGCTACCCAGAGGATACTTGGTCAAAGACTGGAAGTAGTGAGCTGCTTGAGCCATATGTAAAAGAATCGTTTCTGGCCACTCCCAAGTGAATGGCGATCAGAGAACTTTCCTCACTTGCGAGATCTTCTACACATGACTCCATCCTCCATTATAATATAGTTATAATGCTAAAACTGTTTGGGAAAATGGGTGCTTTTAGTAGATCCAGGTTTCATTATTAGTATAGAGCTTTGAAGATTTTTATTTGCCCGTTGCTGAGTGAGAGAGTACGGTTATAAGTACATTAAATGGTAATATTGAGAATCCAAACATTAAAGTAAAAAGACCTTGCCGTGCGGAATTCAATTACAAAAAAAATGCTATGATTAGATGGCTATTGCTAGATTTCGACAAGCCATATGATTTGTTATGAGGAAATGATTTTATTTTTAAAATATTTAAAATTATTGATAAAGAAAAAATTAATATAACTTTGAAAAATGGAACAATGATTCCTTTCCTTTTGAAAACTATTCAGGAACAGGTTTATTCATTGGAAGTGAGTGTACAAAAAAATATTGATGATCAGATGAAAAAAGCAAAACTGAAATTCTATTAAACCGATTCTACAAATTATTCACCAACACAAAAACTGTGGTACATGAGATTAAGACCACAACCTACCAACAAATAAATTAAAGAATCTATAGACTACCTAACACGAAGAAGAGGTAAGGAAGCAAATTTATGAGTTAAAAAGTCAGAGAGTACTCCGAAAAAGAATGAGCAGGTATAGCTCACCTATTTTATTTGTACCAAAGAAAACGGAGGGTTCAAATATTAAAAAATATAGATTAGTGTTTGACTATAGGAGACTTAACTAACTGACTGTCGATGATAAATACCCTCTGCTAAATATTAATGGGATTTTGGATAAATTGGGCAAAGCGCAGTACTTTAGCACCATTGATTTAGCCAAAGGTTATCGCCAAATATTAATGGCAGAAACGGACATCCAAAAAACAACTTTCGTTACTCCGGCAGAATTGTATGAGTACGTCCGTATGCCTTTTGGGCTTAAAAATTCCCCAACCACGTTCCAAAGAATCATAAATGAGATTCTAAAAGAATTCATAAACAAAATTTGTGTTGTCTATCCGGATGACATTTTGGTCTTTTCCACGTCCTTGGAAGAGCATATTCTATTACTTGAAAAAAATCACAATTTAAGAATTCAAGCAAGCAAGCTTTCTAAAGAAAGAAACGAAATTTTTAGAGCATACTTCAACAAAAGAGGAAACTAAACCTAATACAGGAAAAGTTATGGCAATCAAATAGTTAGAACTTCCGAAAACAGAGAGACAGATTAAAGGTTCTTTGGGAGCTACAGTGTATTATAAGAAATTGATTAAAGACTATTCGAAAGTAGCATATCCCATGATAGAATATTAAAAAAAGGTTATAATATAAATCCAAGGTATCCGCAGTACATAGCTAGTTTTGAAAATTTGAAAACACTAATTTCATCACATCCAGTTTTAAAAGGCATCGAATATAACAAAGAGTTTACTATTACAACTGACTAAAGTGATTACGCAATAGACGCAGTGCTTTCTCAACAAGGTCAGTCAGTGTGCTACATTTCTAGAACATTAAACAACCATGAAAAGAAATATGCTACAACAGATAAAGAATTTCTAGCCATTATATAGTATATTCAATAACCCATTTCAAGCCGTACATATATGGCACAAAATTTTAAAATATTACCTATAAAATATCTAGTTAATAAATATAAAGGAAAGAATTTTTAACGCCGCAATTTTTCAACGCCATCAGAGGTGGTTATTGAAAATATAGGAATACAATTTTAAAATTGGAATTGTCAGACATAATGCATTCAGCAGAAGAACAACTGCCTGCGCATTTTCCAATTAAAGAAGAAGTTGTAAATAAATACAAAAATCAAATCATATTGACATATAGCCCTCAAGCTCAGATGCAAAGACTCCATGGAGGGAATAAACCAAATAGAAGAAAAAGAAGAAAACAAGGAAATATTAAAAAGATATATAATAGGAAACGGAATAGTGGGAATATTTTCCGAAGTATCTGAGGCGGTCTACCATAAAATGCAGAAAATACTAATTGAAATGTTTGCTAAAGATATAAATTTAAAATTTGTAAAATGCACAAACAGAGCCTCAGAAATAGAAGAAGAAGAGGAACTACATAAAAAAATACTACTTTAAATACAGGGTGGGCCATCTAATGTTTTAAATTTGAATTATAAATATTTCGACATTGGAAACGTCAAATACCATTCGGAAAGTGATAGATACTCAGTAAAAAGTTTAAAATTTACGAAATGGGTCGCTATTCACTAGAAGAAAACTGGGAAATATTGAAAATTTGAAAGTTTGATTGAGGATGGTCAATTTTACCAAAAAATCATCTTCTCGGACGAGGCTCATTTCCACCTCGATGGTTACGTTAACAAGCAGAATTGTCACATTTGGGGCGCTACGTGCCATACAGCAAACGCTACACTCAATCTTTTACACCCTATCTTCGAAAATAGCATAATCAGCAAAAGAGGTGATGTGAATTGGCCTCCGAGAAGCTGCGAGTTAACTCCGTTGGACTATTTTCTGTGAGGAGCTGTTAAAGATAAATGATACGCCAACCATCCAGAAACAATTCAACATCTAAAGTACGAGATTCAAGCTGCTGTAGCTGCCATAAGGCCTGAGACCATCGAGAAAGTACTCCAAAATTGGGTGGATCGGATAAGCTACTGTAAACTCAGCCGTGTTGGTCATTTGTCCAAAATTGTTTTCCACAAATAAATTTCATAAAACAACCTTTTAAATTAATGTTACACCTTTGAAAAATATAAATCCGTTTTTTCTTTATTGACTTTTTAAATTTAAAATTTTATATGGCCCACCCCGTTATATGTACTATATACATATATAAATGAAACGTATAATTCACTAAAAGATAAAATTACCCTGAATTTAGGGAACATATTCAACTACTAATAAACAACTGCGTAAGCCGCGTATCGAGTCGCCGCGTCAAGAGGGCGAAAGTGAGGGAGGGAGCGGGAGTTGTGGCGGGAGTGCCAATGTGGTCACGGAAACGACAGAAGGAGCAGTAGTGGTAGTGGGAGTGCCACTGTAGCCACCGCTGAGAAAGCGGTTGCGCGTAAGGGGTCGCCCCGTAGTGTGTGCGCTAACGAGGGAGGGAGCGGAAGTTGTGGGGGGAGTGCCAGTGTGGCCTCCGCCGAGAAAGCGGTTGCCCAACCGTCAAGGACGGTATCTACCGCTTAGAGAGTTAGAAGAGTTGGGGGTGGACGAGCAAATTGCTCGTCTATATGGGGTAGTTTTGGTTAAATGATAGGGTACTTAAAAGGTGTGAAAGTTATAAGACTAGTAAGATTATATGGTGGACACGTGAGTTAACCTTGAAGAGGAGGACTGTCAGGCGATAGAGGCGAAAGTTTCAATGCGCTCGACGGTCCAATTCTGATAGGCTGCCCCAGCTTAAGTATAAATTTAGTTGTGCGGATATGAGTATAAGAAAATTATAGTGAAATTTAAAGAGGAAGATTGGAGGAGTTTTGTTAGGGAGAATAAGAACGACCCCTTGGGTCAGGTCTATAGGATCTGCCGTAGTCGTAGGAGGGAGGATGTTACCTCTCTTCACGTCGGTGACACTCTGTTATCGTCGTGGAGAGAGTGTGCGGGGGTTCTGTTAGGTGCGTTCTTTCCCAAGTCGGAGGTGGAAGTACCTAAAGCACAAGAGGTGCCTGTCTCTCCATTAGATGATGGCGAGTTGGGGTACGCCTTTGGTCTGGTTAGGACTAAACGGTCCCCAGGTTTTTATGGTTTCAACGGAGAGATATGTAAAAGCTTGTGGAAGTTCATTCCGGAATATCTGGAGGCCCGCCTGAGAGGGATACTTTCCACGCGAGTGGAGAAGTTCCAGGGTTGTTCCTCTCCTGAAGTCCTCGATCTTATCGGGGCATCAGCCTCCTTCCAGTACTTGCAAAAGTACTGGAAAGAGTCATGGTGGAACGGCTTCAGGAGCAAACGCATGGTATATGGTCGGATAGGCAGTTTGGGTTCAGGGAAGGACGCCGTGTAGAGGATGCATGGTTTTATGTTCAGAATGAAGTTAGGGAGAACGTCAACACATATGTCCTCGGCATATTTGTTGCCTTCAAGGGAGCGTTTGATTACCTAGGCTGGTGCAACGGCCAGAGGAGCTTGGCTGTCCGGAAATTACTCTTTGGCGGACTTATTTTTTGGACAGAAAGGCCTCTCTTGTCACCATGAATGGGAGTGTGGAGATTGAGTTGTTCGTGGCTGCCAGCAGGGTTCCATCTGTGGTCCATATATTTGGAACCTTATGATGAACACTCTGCTTGTGCAGCTCGAGCCACTATGTAAGTTTTGTGCGTATGTGGACGACCTTCTTCTTATGGTCGAAGGTTGCTCGCGGTTTGAACTAGAGAGGGCGGGAGGAGATCTCTTAGAGATCGTGAATTCTTGGGGTGTAGGTGTGGGGGTTGACATATCGAGGAAAAAAACGGTGGCAATGCTGCTTAAGGGCAGATTGTCACCGGTTCGTCCACCGATTGTCCGTGTGAATGGGGTCAGCATCAGATATGTGACGCAAGTCAAATATCTGGGGTTGACCTTGAATGAAAGGATCTGGTTTACTTCACACTTGGCGAATGTGAAGGAGCGACTGCAGGCAACAAAAGGCAAAACACGCTGCATTTTGAGGAGGGATTGGGGGACGTCGCGCTGTCCGCACCATATATCGTGGCTTGTTTGTGGCATGTGCCACATATGGAGCCGTTGTATGGTGGGTGGTAGTCACGACTGTCCAGGGGTTTCAAAAACCCCTCTCAATCCAGCGTTTTATGATGCTTGCTTGTTTGCCTGTATGTCGCACCGTCTCAACGGATGCTATGCAGGTTTTGTTAACCTGATTGTCATACAGCGCGCTGTTGCATTCAGGTTAAGAAGGGGCTTGAGTGTGTCATTGCTGCGGAATGACTGGATTTCCGACGGTGATGTGGGGAGGGAGGGATATCTAAGGAGCAAGAGGCTTCGAGATGATAGGTTTAGGTGTAGGTGACAAAAACGTTGGGACAATAGTCCTAACAGCCGAGTGACGTACGAGTACATTCGGGACGTTGGGTTCGTTGAGGATAACCCAGACTTCAGATTCTGTTTGAGTCTGGATTTTCTGCTTACGGGGCATGGGCCTCTGAATGCACTTTTGCATCAGAGGTACGTATCGGATAGGTCGGGGTGTTTTTGTGGGGCGGGGGTAGAAGGTTGGTCGTATTTAATTGCAGAATGCCCGATTTACTCAGACATTAGGGATTTGGGTGGTATGGGGATTAGTTGGACTGATGGACGATTAGATGAGAGTGGTGTGATCACTATTAGTCGGAATACCGAACAGTTAGGGTGGTTTGCGCGTGAATTTTTTAAGCGGCGTAGGCGTTTAGCTTGGAAATAGGGTTAGTTTTTTATGAGTGGTGCGTGTATGTGATGTGTGTATGGGTTCCAACCCCTGGCCACCAGTCCAGAGCCGTATGGAAGCTCAACAGGTAGTAGATTCGGCTACGCGGTCTGGCCAGAGACTTAATTCTGGGGAGCAGGAGTCCTTGGAGTTTACTCCAACCTGCTCATACGGACTGGTCCCTTGGTGAATATCGGATGGTTGTGGTTAAAACCCAAATGCGGGAAGAACTGACTTTGTCAGTTGAATGTGGAGTTGCATTGTAACCAGGTGGCGGACCCAAAGCACGGCAGAGATTTTAGATAGGCCTCGAACCCGACCAAGGTGCTTAGTGTGTCCATTCCACACTGCCAATTGGTACTGAAAATGCCTAGCATTCTCAGGGTGGTGATCAATGCATTAATTTGATCCGCTGTGGATTTGAGCGCCGTGGGGTAAGGCTGTCGTCAGCAGGTACCCACGTTAAACACACTTGACGTTGTCAACAATGACGTGATAACCAAGTAGCGAGATTATTTTGTCTTGCCCTCATTCACTGCCAGACCCACTTGGTTTGCTTCCTTGTTCAGTCTGGAGAAAGCAGAACTAACGGCGCGAGTGTTGTAGCCGATGATATCAATATCTATTCTATCGTAGACTAAATTAATGGGTAGAGCGCCCTAGTATAACATTTTATTTAATGCCGTAATTACTTTGAAAACTTTAATACTTGACCGTATGGGCCTTAATTTTTTATAATTCTCTGGAGGGTCCCCCCGAATTTGGTGAATCGCAGAGGATTTAATTGTAATAAGCTGGAGTTTTTTTTATTTTAATTATTAGCTGCACGAACCGTTTTTAATTGATTTTAATTCTAAGATACAATTTAACATAATTAACCATTGAAAGGCGCAAAAATAAGTAAAGTCAAGGACTTTAAACACTCTACTTGCAATTCTTGATACATCTTTTCCTTAACTTATTAAGTATTCTTCGGTGGGTGAATTGTTTTTTGTTTTCCCTGTTTACTGTCAGTGATTGTTGGTCCCTCGATTGCTATGCGTCGGCTTGGCGTGCAATGCCTAATAAGGCTTCCTTTGTTTTCTATGAGGATCACTTTATTTATCCTCTATGAGGAACATTTCTATTTTTCCTCGCTGAGGATCACTTTAGTTATCCCCTATGAGGAGCACTTCCCTTTTTCCTCTATGAGAATAACTTTTATTTTCCTCTATAAATCTCATTTTAATTATCCTCTATGAGGAGCACTTCTATATTTTCTCTATGATCTTTATGTGTGAGGCCGTACCCACGACCACGATCACGTATCCTTTTCCGAGGATATTTTTGCGTGGTTCCACGTTGGGCGCCAATTAATTAAACAGATTTGGATTAATTTTAAAATTTTGTTTTATTAACTTGCCAAGAAAGTGCAACCGATCGCGCTAAGTGATTTTTTACAACTAATTTAAAATATTACATATTTGCGGCGACCACGCCTTGACTTCCCTAAACACTAGCATTTGCAGCCGCGTGATCAATGCTCTGTTACAAAATTTGACTCCAGAAGTTATTTGTTAATCAAGCAAGCTTTCGGACGCATTGTCTGCGACTCGATGCGAATGAAATCAAAATTAAATCGAATATGCGATCGCAAATCCTATGTGTTTGTTGATGGTTTTCTCCTACGTTGACCTGTTGACACATGCTGAGCACTTTTAGGACATTATTGATGATGTTTTACAAATCACTTTGATTATGTTTTTGCTGGTGTTGATCGCTGGTTTTAACTTATACATAGACTTATGGTACATACATAATTCTACAGCAACTAAAAATTATAAATAATACTGTTCTTCAACTACCTGCCTTGTAGCTTAGTTCGTAATTCCAAATACGCTACGAAAAGTAGTAGTTCTTAAGTCAAGCATTTCCACTTGCAACCTTTTATGCGATACCTCTTAGGCTAACAAAGCAACAAAAAGGAATGTTATAATCAGGGATGAGCAAAACGTTGGCATGCGCTAAACGAGCGTAAGGAATCGTATACGTATACACACCGATTTTCACTAACACGCACAATTTATAGCGAAACCAACTCCTTTTCCATCTGCTCTTTCCAACGGCGTGGAGGTCTTCCACTTCCTCTGCTTCTCCCGGCGGGTACTGCGTCGAATACTTTCAGAGCTGGAGTGTTTTCGTCTTGACCTAGCCTGCGCAGTCGCTGTCTCTTATTTCGCTGAACTATGTCAATGTCGTCGTATATCTCATATAATCATATATTTAGCAGAACCTTCTCTCGAAAACTCGTAACGTCGATTCATCAGATGGTGTTATCAACCATGCCTATGCACCATATACCAAGCCGGGAATAATGAGTAACTTGTAGAGTTTGGATTTTGTTCGTCGAGAGAGGATTTCACTTCTCAATTGCCTACTCAGTCCGAAGTAGCACCTGTTGGCAAGAGTTATTCTGCGTTGGATTTCGAGGCTGACCTTGTTGTTGCTGGTCAAAGGTAGGCGAAATTATGTACAACTTCGGAGTTATGACTGTCAATAATGACGTGCCTAAAGGGTACCAGTATCTGTCCAGCGTTGGAGATTGCGACTCCTGTGAGGACCAACGGTCGTAACAGCGAACCGTTCAGCCCACGGTGCGATTCGGTTCAGCGCCACATCGGTCGACTCAGGACCGTTATGGAGAGCTTGTCCGGCCGGTGGCCAATAGAGTGGCCTTAGTCCGACCACTGGTTGGGTTTGTGGGCTGTGCCACGGCGAGCACGCAATTATCGACCGCTTAGTTGGCCACTGTTACTGAGCGGGCCTTTGCGTGAGTCGCATTTTCCATCGCGTTCAGACGCACGCACCTGGAGAGCAGCTACTCCAGAATCCTCTCTGTCCAAGAGCCTTCTGCGTTAGTGGTACGCCGGCAGATCAGAGATCCGTTGTGGTTTTATGTGGGATCCTTCTGTTGACAGCCTAACTCCACAGTGCTTTCTATTGCTAGAAGCACGTAGATAAATACAATGCGTTGATCAGCGCCCCAAAGTATAAGAGCATTCCTCAAACACTCATACCCTGGAGAACCAAAACACGAGAGCCAGCCCTTAGGGGAAGTTGTGGAAGGCACTCCTAGACGCCGAGCAGGTGCTGGAAGCAATCGCACCGGTGACGCCGAAGCCTGTGGAGACCTGGTCGGTCGTGGTCATGAGTAAGGGAGCTGCAACTTCCTCTTAGGAAGTGATAAAAAAAGGTGGTCAAGGAGGTGGGTCCCTCACTTGGAGGGTATGTGTCGCGACAGAAGGGGAGTTCGGTAGGATGATTGTCGCTACTTTATATTGTAAATATAGCGAACCCCTGGGCTACATGGATAAGCTACTACTATTTGCGAGTAGTAGCCCATTTATTCAAGGGCTGGATGCGAATGCCTCGTCTTCGATGTGGTTTAGCAAGTTATCCCGACATTCGTCTTGATATTAAAGCCACAGTCGAATCGAGGCATTAAGCGAATGGGTGGTGACTAATGGCCTCCACATTGTGAATGAGCCGAGCGAATGTTATATCGATGGACCTGGGGGCGTGAGCGACATTGACGTGACGCTTATGAGTGAGGCAGAAAGTAGGGCTTTCAGCGTTAGATACGAGGTTAAGGGAGGGTGGGGATTGAGTGATCATAATTTGTTTCAAATTATGGTTACCCCTCACTGGGGAGAGTCCATTGCGGCGATGGCGTACCACTGGTACTAACTGGAACAAATGTGGACTCTCGGTTAGGGAAGCGGTACCTAGTATACCGCTTAGAGAGTTAGAGGAGTTCGGGGTGGACGAGCAATTTGCTCGCCTATATGGGACGACGGTCCAGTTCTGATAGGCTGTCTTAGCTTAGGTATGAGTGACGTACGAGTACATTCGGGACGCTGCGTTCGTTGAGGATAACCCAGACATTAAATTTTGTCTGACTCTGGGTTTTCTGCTTACGGCGCATGGGCCTCTGAATGCATTTTTGCATCAGAGGCACCTAACGGATAGGTCGGGGTGATTTTGTGGGGTGGTGGTAGAAGGTTGGGCACATTTTATTGCTGACTTCCCGATGTACTCATTATGGATCTGGGTGGTATGGGGATTACCTGGACTGATGGATAGTTAGTCTGGCAGTGAACGAGGGCAAGACGAAATATCTCCTGTCATCAAACAAACAGTCGTTGCACTCGCCACTTGGCTCTCACGTCACTGTTGACAGTCATAACTTTGAAGTCGTAAATAATTTCGTCTATCTTGGAACCAACGTAAACACCACAAACAATATCAGCCTGGAAATCCAAGGTAGGGTAACTCTTGCCAACAGGTGCTACTTCGGACTGAGTAGGCAATTGAGAAGCAAAGTCCTCTCTCGGCGAACAAAAACCAAACTCTATAAGTAACTCATTATTCCCGTCCTGCTATATGGTGCAGAGGCTTGGATGATGACAACAACTGATGAGTCGACGTTGCGAGTTTTCGAGAGAAAAGTTCTGCGAAAGATTTATGGTCCTTTGCGCGTTGGCCACGGCGAATATCGCATTCGAGATATATGACGACATTGATATAGTTCAGCGAATTAAAAGACAACGGCTACGCTGGCTGGGTCATGTTGTCCGAATAGATGAAAACACTCCAGCTCTGACAGTATTTGACGCATTACCCGCTGGGGGAAGCAGAGGAAGATGGAGGTCTTCATTGGAAGGACCAGGTGGAGAAGGACCTGGCTCCGCTTGGAATATCCAATTGGCGCCACGTAGCGTAAAGAAGAAACGACTGGCGCGCTGTTGTTAACTCGGCAATAATCGCGTAAGCGGTGTCTACGCCAATGAAGAAGAAGAAGATGGATGATTAGATGTTAGTAGTGTGATCTCCACTAGTCGGAATACCGGACAGTTAGGGTCGTTTGCGCATGAATTGTTTAAGCGGCGAAGGCAGTTAGCTGGGAATTAGGGTTAGTTTTTGTATGAGTGGTGCGTGCATGTTATGTGTGTATGGGGTAGTAGCTTCGGCTAGAAGGTTTGACGGCAGACTTAAATCTGGTACCTCGGGGAGCAGGAGCCTTTGGAGTTTACTCCAACCTGCTCATGCGGACTGGCCCCTCGGGGAGTATCGGGGTGATTGTTGTTAAAACCCAAATGCGGGAAGAACTGACTTTGTCAGTTGAATGTGGAGTTGCATTGCTACCGGTTGCCGGATTCAAAGCATGACAGAGGTTTTAGATGGGCCTCGAACCCGACCAAGGTGGTTAGTGTGTTCATTCCACACTGACAATTGGTACTGAAAATGCCTTGCAGTCTCCATCGCGGCCCATCTGCTTCGCTACCTTTTGAGGCCAATTATATCAACATCATCGGCGTACGGCAGCAGGTGTACACTCTTATAGAAGATGGTACCTTCTATATTTAGTTCTGCAGCTCGAACTATTTTCTCCAGAAGCAGGTTGAAGAAGTCGCACGATAGGGAGTCGCCTTGTCTGAAACCTCGTTTGGTATCGAACGGCTCGGAGAGGTCCTTCCCGATCCTGACGGAGCTTTTCGTGTTGCTCAACGTCAGTTTACACAGTCGTATTAGTTTTGCGGGGATACCAAATTCAGACATCGCGACATAAAGGCAGCTCCTTTTCGTGCTGTCGAAAGCAGCTTTGAAATCGACGAAGAGGTGGTGTGTGTCGATTCTCCTTTCACGGCTCTTTTCCAAGATTTGGCGCATGGTGAATATCTGGTCGGTTGTTGATTTGCCAGGTCTAAAGCCACACTGGTAAGGTCCAATCAGTTTGTTGACGGTGGGCTTTAATCTTTCACACAATACGCTCGATAGAACCTTATATGCGATGTTGAGGAGGCTAATCCCACGGTAGTTGGCGCAGATTGTGGGGTCTCCTTTTTTATGGATTGGGCATAGCACACTTAAATTCCAATCGTTGGGCATGCTTTCGTCCGACCATATTTTACAAAGAAGCTGATGCATGCTCCTTATCAGTTCTTCGCCGCCGTGTTTGAATAGCTCGACCGGCAATCCATCGGCCCCCGCCGCTTTTTTGTTCTTCAGGCGGGTAATTGCTATTCGAACTTCTTCATGGTCGGGCAATGGAATGTCTGCTCCATCATTATCGATTGGGGAATCGGGTTCGCCTTCTCCTGGTGTGGTGCGTTCACTGCCATTCAGCAGGCTGGAGAAGTGTTCCCTCCATAATTTAAGTATGGTCTGGGCATCGGTCACTAGATCACCTTTGGGGGTTCTACAAGAGTATGCTCCCGTCTTGAAACCTTCTGTAAGCCGCCGCATTTTTTCGTACCCCTGTCGGCCAGCTTATCAAGCTCTTCGTACACACGCATTTCAGCCTCTTTCTTTTTCTGTCTGCAAATGCGTCTCACTTCCCTTTTCAACTCTCGGTATTTATCCCATCCCGCACGTGATGTGGTCGATCGTAACGATGCGAGTTAGGCAATCTGTTTTCTCTCCGCTGCGACACGGCACTCCTCGTAGTACTAGTTGTTCTTTTGCATTTTCCGAAAACCATTGGTTTCGTTTGCAGCTGTACGTAAGGAGTTTGAAATGCCGTCCCACAGTTCTCTCATACCGAGTTGTTGACGAGTGCTCTCAGAGAGCAGGATTGCAAGTCGAGTAGAATATCGTTTGGCTGTCTGTTGTGATTGCATCTTCTCCACGTCGAACCTTCCTTAAGTTAATTGATGTGCGGTTTTTGCTTCACAGAGACGCGTGCGAATCCTGGCTGCAACAAGATAGTGGTCCGAGTTGATGTTAGACGTCTTCCGTCTATCACAACATGATCGATCTGGTTGGTTGCTTTTCGATCCGGAGACAGCCAGGTTGTCCTTGTCCCGTCTATCGTATTTCTTGGGCGGCGGTGATGTCAGCCTTCACACTAGCGAGGACATCAACCAGCTGGGCAGCGGCCTAGGTCGCCTTCAAACGGATGTTCTTTGGCTACTCAGATAATACTTGGTCTAGGACCGAAAGTCGTGAGCTGTTTGACCCATATGTAAAAGAATCGTTTCTGGCCACTCCCAAGGGAATGGAGACCATATAGCTTTTCCCAACTTCCAACGAGCACTTGCTATGGAACAAATCGACAGTGCAAATCAGTCTGCAATGAGAAGTCAAGCTGATTGGGTCCAAGCGCACGAATTTGTATTTTATGAATGCGAGTATATACAAGTATATGCAAATATGGCAAAGCCAATTTCTTTCCAAACAGAGTGGGAATTCGAATGTTTTTTTTAAATCAAATGACTCTCATAAGATCTGTGTAGCTCCGCAAATAGCAAATATCTCTTTTGTCAAATTGCTGTTTAGCTATCACCACTGCTACTTCACTGGTGGAAGGCACATTGTGTCGCGCTCTGTGTTCTCTAACAGGAATTTTATTTGCATGGATTACGACATTAAAGTCAGGAGTATCTGCTGGAACACTCTCAATCGCAGTGTTGAAAGACTGTTTGTAGCAGTTATGAGAATGTAAGATATTAAATAGATGTAATCAAATCTCTATCAATTGGCTGTGCAAAACTTGAACAACGCGTAGATGGTTGCGTATCTGGATCTGCAATAAAATATATTTGCAGAAACTTGTGATCATCGCGTCGAAGTGGTAACAAGCTCCCACCTAAGTGGTACACTTGCCCTTGAGTTTTAAATGTAGGCATGAATCCATACTCAACGACTTGCTTACTCTTAAAACAGGTCATTTGAAACGGCATATGTTGCGCATGGATTGTTTGGATTTCTGATGATCACCCGTATGAAGAGAGGTGGAGAGAAAATTTCTTCCAATTTGATCTTGTAAGCAACACATTCCTTTCGATTCGTCTTTGAATCTTAATGTCAAGCAGTGTTCATACACTACTGATATAGTACCAATTGATACTATATGCTCTACTGAAGATTCTCTCTCTCTCTCTCTTAGTTCTGTATCTATCTCGAACCTGACTGAGGGGAGCCTCACGTTCCATTGACCATTCTTCATCTCTAGCTGAACGTACTGTTTTCGCATGCACTGGCCTATGACCTATGTTCGACTGACGACATCTTCGAGAAATGACTTTATATTTTCTGCACAAATTTTCATATTATTAGTATTTGCCGCAGCAAAAAATATCTAAATACTTACCATTAAGAAACAAATGATCATCAATAGACAAAACAAACAAAAGATTTTTGTTTTTGAATGAAATATTATTAAATTTAAATGACAGAAAATAGAAAAGCCAGAAAAAACAACAAACACTTACGGAAGCCGCAGAACATGAAAATTTTAAATAGCTCTGCTCTCATATCGCTCTCAAGTAATAGCGTAGCTCTTCAAACGCTGCTTAGTACGTTATTTTGATAAATCTCGAAGGGTTCAGGCAGAGAACGTTTATAATAGAGAAGGTTCACGGCGCGAAGAACGTAAAAATATTTTCCGCTGACTCGGTCGAGATGGAGGAGCTTCACCACTGCCAGCTCGGCAGCAGAAATTTGAACATTTTCGCTTGAACAGAGCTGAGTGTGGAATAAAAGTTATGCTCAAAACTAACAGACGTATGTTCGCTCTTTTGCTTATACATATTTTTATACGTTTATATGCAAACATGTGTATTCCTATGAATTCTTTTTGTGCATATTAATGAATACATGTGTAATTGAATACATTTAAATTAAATTACTTTTTCAGAGCAATATTCGTAGTTATTGTAAAAATAAAGCCTATTTTTTAACTGTTTTTGGTATTATTATAGATATATTCATACTTACATATTTGTATAACAAACTATCATAATATTATTTAAAAAATTAAATATACTACAATACTGATAAATGAACATTAATCGTATATTTTATCATTCAAAACTTATATATATTCATATTTGTCATGACCATATGTGTTTTTGTTCGCTTTACATTGCTTTACAAAAACAACAATCGTTTGAAATGGCATCATACATACTTATATGCGTACACATGTAAATATGTGCGTATGACATTCCCACACAAATAACGCATACACAACATACATACATACTTATATGGGTTCACATGTAGATATGTCGTCCGCAAAAATAACAAATATTGTTCTATCAAAACAACAATCATTTCAAGTAGCATCAGCAGCGTCACAAGTCAATAGGCATGACAGCCAAATAGTCGATGCCCAAATTTGTAGAAAAATACACAACAACAACTTTTTCATTCATGAACGCAAGCTCACTATCAACAGGCAAACTCGCGTCATTCATAAAAGCAAACACCATTACATCTCCCCGAGCATGCTTTTGCTTACAAGCGTCTTTTCGCGACGATGGCAAAAGCTAAAGATCATAAATTGAACCACTTTCTGATGTTTCTTCACAGAAAGAAGTGAGAAAAGTGGCAACATAGCTGTTGTCGATTTATAATATTTGTCAATTCTAAAATATTTTTCCTTGCTCTCACAAATCTGCGTCGATATGTATGCACCAGTGATCTGCAGTGAATGAGTTAAACACAACTTTGAGCCACTTGCGAAAAATTGAGTATGAAGCAAGCAAATTATTCACAGAATGAGTACAACTGTGATTACTGCTCACTTGCGATTATGAGAGAGAGAGGTTTGGCTTGTGAGCTACTTAGCTTGTATGAAGCATATATTCACAAGTGTTTGGTTATGAGCTCACAATACTTTTGAATCTTTGCTTATGATTCTCTGACAATTATGAATACAAAACACTTGTGAATATACGAGGAAGCTCAATTATGCGCAAGCCACTTGAGCCTTTAGAGCCGTAACGCTATGAACCAAATGCTAAGAAATCCATTACGAAAGTACTAAGAGTTACAATAATATTATTGTACAACAACAAGGATTTTGTAACTGGTTCTAATAATGACTAGATATAACGAAATAAAAAACGGGGTTTTCATATTTTGTATTAATTTTCTCTATTAAAAAAAATCACATACTTACATTCATGTTATCACTTATAATATTACATTTTATTTTATAAAATGATATTTCAGTTCCTTTCAATGGAATTAAAATTAAAAATCACGTCAGTTTAATGGTATAAAAATTACATGAATTATTAACAAAAAACAAAATAACACACTTCAGTTAAT
>NW_026089624.1:816505-830061 GCF_024586455.1 Bactrocera neohumeralis
ACTTGATTTTTTCTGTGTACTAAAATTATTTATGATTTGAATAAAACCGTATTAAGATAGATAATTTTGTGGCTAAATAGTACAATTGGGACAAATGGATTACACTTCATTACACACACTTACTTCATATAATGAATTAATTTTAAACGCCAACTTTGAAATGCTATATTTTTTGCGAAATTATGCTATATTTTTTAACTTAATTGAAATTGTGGTGCAAGGTTTTTCTAAAGTTTTTGATTTTCGTAAGTATTAGCATAGTACGATAATTGTATGTCAGTAGGTTACTATTTAAAACGATTTTGACTATTATTTATTTAATGATTTTTACATGTTCTTCTTTAATATGCAATTTAATGAATATAGCAGCGTCGTTTTTCTTAGAAGCGCAGCAAAAATCGTCCGCAATTCTCTCTTTCATAACATATGTATAATGCATAAAATTTAATTCGAAAAAATGTTATGTCAATGGTTTTGGCTTTAATTTCGGTGACTTCGTGGTTCATTTATTAGAATAATTGAAATATCTTACAATTTTAATAATATATACTTGGACTCAGTGATCAAAGTATGTTACTATGTCAACACCGGCACACAAAAAAATGTTGCTTGTACACCGCAGCTATCGGCATGTATTATGAATATCAAGTAAATTATAAAAATAGAAAACATTTTTTAATTGGAAATACAAAAAAACGAAATAAATTAACATTATATTTTGTTTAGAGTTTTCAAATTAGATTCGCCAATTTATTATTATGGTGAGGAAAATCAGTTTTCTAATGTCTCTAATTTTCATTTGAAATGGGAGTAAATTTTCATGTCGAAAACCTACGCTGTGAAGAAATTCTGTGTGATAAATGAAGTATGACTAACATTTTGCATATTTGGAGGAAGACAACTTGAGTTTGATGAATTTGGTAAAATGATTCTAGTAATAAAACACATTGTAAATCTAAACCGAGGATATTTGGTATGTACTATATCGGAGTTTATACTCTCGTAACATATTGCTACAGAGTATAATAGTTTCTTTTTCACCTCACAGTTTTTTGTAGCGCCGAAAACTAATAAAGTAAGATATAGAATAACGTATACAATCATAAATTATGGGGATAACAAAAGAGCTAAAATCTGTGGGACTATGTCTGCCCGTCCAAAGTAGCAAGCTGCTACTTCCGTAAAAATTAGGATATCTTAATGAAACTTGATACACAAGATCCTTAGCATCATCTGAAGTTTTTTATTGTAGATGGGCGTAATCCTATCACTACCAGGCCCCGAAACATCATTAATCGAAAACATGTAAAGTGCCATAACTAAATCTCAAATTAAGACAAAACCTTATTTAGTACAACGAATTGTATTAGATATGGTCACCTGTAGTTTACAAATCTTAAAAAAATGGGCGACGCGCGCCTCTTAATAGGGTTAATGTATATGTTTACCAAATCACTTTATAAAGGATGATTTCGAGGTTTCCTACTTTTTTGCAGAAAAAAAAACACAGAAACTTCAAATTTAATGGGGAGTGTTTATCATCATTCGAAAGAACATTTTTATGCCTTTGAAACTTGTTGCTACAGGGTAAAATAGTTTTATTCACCTAACTTTTGTAAGTTAAAAACTACTAATTACGCCAGAGACGTTAAATTTTACCTCCGAGATGGTGGGAGAAGGTTTTATGAGAGCATTTTTATGTCAAAGTGTGAAAATGGGCGATATCGGACTACAACCACGCCTAATTCCCATATAACGAAGTTTTAAATTCCATTTACATAATTCTTTTTCTTTCCCGTACAAAAATCAAGAAGAAATTTTTATAATGGGATAAAAATTGTATAATAATAATTTCTATAAAGTATGCCATCTTATGACCCGGCCCCTAGGTACCGAATATGTAGATCTCAGTATCTAAAATTGACTTTTGACCGAAAATAACGGTAAGTGTAAGATATACAATTGAAATTCAGATATAATTTTTGTGATAACAGCAATTCTGTGTATCAAAAATGGGTGGAATTGAGTCAATACTTCCTGTGCCCCCTATAATCAATATAAAGCTTTTCGAACTTCCAGGTGACTTTATGCTAGATATAACGGCAAATATTTGAGTTATCTTGATGGAAATTACAGAACATGTTTTCCCATAACAATATATCTTTGTGCCTCAAATAGAAACAATTGGGTGAAAACTTGATACCATTACCAGAATTTTCAAACATGTGAGACACCCTAATGAAACCCAGTGAACCTTTTTTTAATATGGGGAAGGATAAAAGTTAAAAGATAAAGTCGGGTCGATACTACTCCAACTCTCATATATTACGTACTATTATGATTTTCGTTTTTATAGCAAACCTTATACCGAATAAGTTGGTCAGTGTACGAGTTATATAGAGTATATGTATGTATAAAACTGCTTAGATTTCGATCCTCTGGTTGACGTTTTACAGCTTAAGGTATTAAGCTAGCTTCGAGTCTTGCAAATTGCTAGAGTATAAAATGTTCGGTTGCTACTGAACTAAGTCCTTTCTTACTTGTATGGCATTTAATTTTTGAAGATGATCTGTTTCAAATGTTGGTCGCGGCTACGTCCCATATGGTCCATCAGTTGAGTCCAATTTTCGATGACTCGTTCGAGCATTTCGACTGGTAGCTGGCGACTCACACTCGTGATGTTTTTCTTCAAGGCCTAAATTGAAACGGGATTATCCGCATAGACTTTAAACCTTACATATCTCCACTGAAAAAAGTCTAAAGGTGTGATATCTACCGAACTTGGTTTACAATCGACCGGCCTAAAACGTAAAGTTATCCGCTCACCGAAGTGTTGTCTCAATGAATCCATTGATTGATACGATGTGCGGGAAGTGGCATCGTATCGTTGAAACCAATTGTCGCCGAGATAATAAGCTTCAATTGCCGGTATCAAATAGTCGATTGTCATGGCGCGATGACGGTCGTCATTGACGGTTATGTTCTTACCGCCATCATTTTTGAAAAAATATGGACCGATGATTCCATCGACCCTCAAACTACGTCAAACCGTTGTTTTTTCTGGATGAGAAGGCAGCTCTTGAATCCCTTCAGGTTGTCAGGTTCGTCTCAAATGTGACAATTTTGCTTGTTTACATATCCATTTAGCCAGATCGTGGGAGTATAAAAAAGCTTTTAGAATAATATCAGAAGGAAGACATCAAAATTATTAGGATGAAGCGCACTTTCAACTACAAAGAAAAGTTTGAAGTACGAAACCGACCGCTATTTATCAGTAAAATTAAATTTTTTTATTCCTTTAACTTTACTTAGAAATAATAGTGCTTTTTATTGGCTTTTAGTTTATATATACACATATTTAAACACTTTTTAATAATGGTGATTATTGCTGATAATTTAATTAGATGGTTAATAAATTATGTAGACTTTTGAATTATGGCTAATTATTCTCAATAAAATATTTTTTGACACTATATTAAGCCTCTAATAAGGTTTTGGTGCTAGTGTTACAGTTAGTTACAATTATTATGTTATACCGACGTTTATTACTAACGTCCCTTTTATATGTGTAAGGTGCTGTCGTAGTCATAATAAGTCATTACTACCAATTGCTTGAATTTACTCATTGTCCAGTACTTCCATCGTTGCTGCTGGTGGAGTATACATACTATTAATAATTATAAATAACGGTATTTACCATAGTATAATTTTATTAGTGTTCACATTCTAGCATTAATCTTTTGAAAGAACAGTTCTTATTCAGGCGCGAAAAAATAACTCGATATTCTCTTAAATAAAGCATAAATAGAAAACATATTACTAGCTTTGCAATCTATCTAAGCCATCTACGCCCAATGATAATTCAGCAGACAGCGTGTTATCAAATTGTTTTATATTTTTTCTTAGAAAGGAGTTAGTTTATTTATACATGTACATATATGTATGTTTCGAACGCGAGAACTGAAAAATGGTATTTTTGATAATTTTAATTTAAAGCATGGTTGAGAAAATCTCTTTCCCATCCATTCTAAAATGCGCTTTAGCGTACGGTATGTGTTCATTGTGATTGATGAATAGACTATTCAACACTGTTGAACCACCTGTCCACAAAATAATAGTTGTTTTTTTAATATAACTTATTGGGAACGCTACTTGTAAAAACTTGATTTTTTCTGTGTACTAAAATTATTTATGATTTGAATAAAACCGTATTAAGATAGATAATTTTGTGGCTAAATAGTACAATTGGGACAAATGGATTACACTTCATTACACACACTTACTTCATATAATGAATTAATTTTAAACGCCAACTTTGAAATGCTATATTTTTTGCGAAATTATGCTATATTTTTTAACTTAATTGAAATTGTGGTGCAAGGTTTTTCTAAAGTTTTTGATTTTCGTAAGTAGCATAGTACGATAAATTGTATGTCAGTAGGTTACTATTTAAAACGATTTTGACTATTATCTATTTAATGATTTTTACATGTTCTTCTTTAATATGCAATTTAATGAATATAGCAGCGTCGTTTTTCTTAGAAGCGCAGCAAAAAAAATCGTGTTAACAATTCATAACATATGTATAATGCATAAAATTTAATTCGAAATGTTATGTCAATGGTTTTGGCTTTAATTTCGGTGACTTCGTGGTTCATTTATTAGAATAATTGAAATATCTTACAATTTTAATAATATATACTTGGACTCAGTGATCAAAGTATGTTACTATGTCAACACCGGCACACAAAAAAATGTTGCTTGTACACCGCAGCTATCGGCATGTATTATGAATATCAAGTAAATTATAAAAATAGAAAACATTTTTTAATTGGAAATACAAAAAAACGAAATAAATTAACATTATATTTTGTTTAGAGTTTTCAAATTAGATTCGCCAATTTATTATTATGGTGAGGAAAATCAGTTTTCTAATGTCTCTAATTTTCATTTGAAATGGGAGTAAATTTTCATGTCGAAAACCTACGCTGTGAAGAAATTCTGTGTGATAAATGAAGTATGACTAACATTTTGCATATTTGGAGGAAGACAACTTGAGTTTGATGAATTTGGTAAAATGATTCTAGTAATAAAACACATTGTAAATCTAAACCGAGGATATTTGGTATGTACTATATCGGAGTTTATACTCTCGTAACATATTGCTACAGAGTATAATAGTTTCTTTCACCTCACAGTTTTTTGTAGCGCCGAAAACTAATAAAGTAAGATATAGAATAACGTATACAATCATAAATTATGGGGATAACAAAAAGAGCTAAAATCTGTGGGACTATGTCTGCCCGTCCAAAGTAGCAAGCTGCTACTTCCGTAAAAATTAGGATATCTTAATGAAACTTGATACACAAGATCCTTAGCATCATCTGAAGTTTTTTATTGTAGATGGGCGTAATCCTATCACTACCAGGCCCCGAAACATCATTAATCGAAAACATGTAAAGTGCCATAACTAGATCTCAAATTAAGACAAAACCTTATTTAGTACAACGAATTGTATTAGATATGGTCACCTGTAGTTTACAAATCTTAAAAAAATGGGCGACGCGCGCCTCTTAATAGGGTTAATGTATATGTTTACCAAATCACTTTATAAAGGATGATTTCGAGGTTTCCTACTTTTTTGCAGAAAAAAACACAGAAACTTCAAATTTAATGGGGAGTGTTTATCATCATTCGAAAGAACATTTTTATGCCTTTGAAACTTGTTGCTACAGGGTAAAATAGTTTTATTCACCTAACTTTTGTAAGTTAAAAACTACTAATTACGCCAGAGACGTTAAATTTTACCTCCGAGATGGTGGGAGAAGGTTTTATGAGAGCATTTTTATGTCAAAGTGTGAAAATGGGCGATATCGGACTACAACCACGCCTAATTCCCATATAACGAAGTTTTAAATTCCATTTACATAATTCTTTCCCTTTCCCGTACAAAAATCAAGAAGAAATTTTTATAATGGGATAAAAATTGTATAATAATAATTTCTATAAAGTATGCCATCTTATGACCCGGCCCCTAGGTACCGAATATGTAGATCTCAGTATCTAAAATTGACTTTTGACCGAAAATAACGGTAAGTGTAAGATATACAATTGAAATTCAGATATAATTTTTTTGTGATAACAGCAATTCTGTGTATCAAAAATGGGTGGAATTGAGTCAATACTTCCCTGTGCCCCCCTATAATCAATATAAAGCTTTTCGAACTTCCAGGTGACTTTATGCTAGATATAACGGCAAATATTTGAGTTATCTTGATGGAAATTACAGAACATGTTTTCCCATAACAATATATCTTTGTGCCTCAAATAGAAACAATTGGGTGAAAACTTGATACCATTACCAGAATTTTCAAACATGTGAGACACCCTAATGAAACCCAGTGAACCTTTTTTTAATATGGGAAAGGATTAAAGTTAAAAGATAAAGTCGGGTCGATACTACTCCAACTCTCATATATTACGTACTATTATGATTTTCGTTTTTATAGCAAACCTTATACCGAATAAGTTGGTCAGTGTACGAGTTGACGTTTTACAGCTTAAGGTATTAAGCTAGCTTCGAGTCTTGCAAATTGCAAGAGTATAAAATGTTCGGTTGCTACTGAACTAAGTCCTTTCTTACATGTATGGCATTTATTTTTCGAAGATGATCTGTTTCAAATGTTGGTCGCGGCTACGTCCCATATGGTCCATCAGTTGAGTCCAATTTTCGATGACTCGTTCGAGCATTTCGACTGGTAACTGGAGACTCACACTCGTGATGTTTTTCTTCAAGGCCTAAATTGAAACGGGATTATCCGCATAGACTTTAAACCTTACATATCTCCACTGAAAAAAGTCTAAAGGTGTGATATCTACCGAACTTGGTTTACAATCGACCGGCCTAAAACGTAAAATTATCCGCTCACCGAATTGTTGTCTTAATGAATCCATTGATTGAGACGATGTGCGGGAAGTGGTTATCTTCTTACCGGCATCATTTTTGAAGAAATATGGATCCGTCGACCCTCAAACTACGTCTAACCGTTGTTTTTT
Organism: Bactrocera neohumeralis; assembly: GCF_024586455.1. Taxonomy (NCBI): domain Eukaryota; kingdom Metazoa; phylum Arthropoda; class Insecta; order Diptera; family Tephritidae; genus Bactrocera; species Bactrocera neohumeralis. The sequence goes on from NW_026089624.1 coordinate 823,562, forward strand.
CTGGATGAGCAGCCAACTCTTGAATCTCTTCAGGTTGTAAGTTTCATCTCAAATGTGACAATTTTGCTTGTCTACATATCCATTAAGCCAGATCGTGGGAGTATAAAAAAAGCTTTTAGAATAATATCAGAAGGAAGACATCAACATTATACACAAGATGAAACCAGCTAAAAGAGATTACTTGGACGAAAACATAAATATATGAAGAACTATCTTTAGTAATAATTACAATAATGCTAATAACTCGTTTCATGGAAAGACATGTACCAATATTAGCGACAGGCCAAACAACAATTTTGAAATTCAACAATTCATCTCAACGAAGCTAACACATCCCTAATATAAACCATAACAGTTCTAATAACGAACAAAGAAATTCAAGTTTTTCAAATAAAACTAATTACTCGTGCAATACTAGCAGAAACACTTCTCAATCTCATTCCGATACCAATTTTAATCAATCTAGGCAAGCGAATTCACAAAACTTTGACAATTTGCAGCGATAAGATGAGCGAATGGAAATAGGCAGTTACATATGTATAACGTAAATTGTCCCATATCACCCGTGCAGGACTTAAAAATCAATAATCCTATTAAAAAATTTAAATTTATTAATTATACTGGGGTTTAATTTAGCATAATTAACATCAATATTTCTCACCCTAAATACAATTTCAATACCACACTTTGTAAAATCTTATATATAATGAATTTAATTTAATTCATTATCATTGCGAATGTTTAGAATAATCACTCCGTGAAAAATTTTATAGACTTATAGGAAATAATATTTTCTAACAGGCAACTTATTAATTATACTGCTGTTATAAAATTATGGTTGTCTAAGGAAGAAAAAATGCATAAGGATTTGACTTACAAAGATACTTATTTTTTTAATTGCGATGTTGAAAAATACAGTATCATGAAAAATATAAAAAGAAAGTTACTTAAAATCATCAAAAAACATAAACATTTATCTTATGACAAAAATGACAACCTAACTTTTACTAATAAAATAAAGAGCAGAATTGTGACGAAGCACGATATGCCAAATTATTAAAAATTGTATAGATATCCGAAGGTCCACACAAATGAAGTTAATAAACAGATTCAGAATATGCTTAAACAAAATATAATTAGACACTCAAACAGTCCCTACAATAGGCCGATATGGATAGTTCCCAAAAAGTTATATTCGTCCAATAAACAAACTTGAGAGATAGTTATTAATTACTGGAAATTAAACAACGCTAAAGTTGAGGACAAATTTCCCATGCCGAACATTGATGAAATTTTCGACAAACTAGGGAAAAATCAATACTTCTCTATCCTCGACTTGTCTAACGGATTTCATCAGACTGAAGTTTAAAATTAATTTTTGGGAATAACAGTTTATTACGTCTCTTTATCAAAGATTCTTCGAAAATTGGCCATCACCTCATTAAATAATTAAAAAAGGGGCAAAAATTAAAATTAGCGATAAAGACTGTGAGCGGTTTTTGAAAACTTTAAAACGAAATTATCCTATACTGACCCATCCTAAGTTTAACAAAATATTCACGCTTGTTACCGATTCAAGCTTAGGATCAGCCCTAATGCAGTGTAATAAAGTAGTTTCATGAAACAAACTACCGTACGCTTGAAAAAGAATTGCTGGCAATGTGTGGGCGACGAAATACTTCCGTCCATTTCTTTTCGGCCGCACATCCGTTATCAAAACAGATTATCGTAACTTAATTTGTCGTCAAAATATAAAAAAACAGATGCTTAAATTCGGCGGTGGAAAATCAGGCGGAATGAATTCGACTTTGCGATTAAATATATTAAGGAAAAGGAAAATGTAATCACCGATAATGAAAACCTTTAGTATATTATGAGAGGAAAAATACCTGACAAATAACTATGTATAACTATAATATGAAATAAAAATATTAAAAGCAAACTTATTTATACAAGATCTATTGGAGAGAGAAAAGCTCTTACACCTAATAGAAAAAAACATTTTAAATATAATCACTGAGGAATATACAAGGTGCGTTCCAAAGTAAACAGGACTTAAAAAAAAACAAGAACAAATGGTCGATCCATGAGGCGGCGCATTATCGTACAACAAACGCCAACTTTCATCTTTGCGATATTCGGGCCGTACACGTCGAATACGGCCCAAATGTTCGACCAAAACGCGACAAATCGAATCGAATCGATGTTCAATTCCATTTTCATGAATTTCAATGATGATTTCGGCTGATTTTCGATGAACTCACGCACAGTTTCGGTGGAATTTCCGGTGATCACGGATTTTGATTGGCCCACATGTTGATCGTCATTTATGTCCTCACGATCACTTTGAAAACGTTGAAACCACCCGTGCACTCTGCTACGGGATAGGCAATCATCGCCATAATCTTGTTTCATCAATTGAAACGTTTCGGTAAAAGTTTTACCGTTTTTAAAACAAAATTTAATGTTGGCTCTTTGTTCGAAGCTCAAACATACTGACACTTAAAACGCAATAACTTCAATCAATGAAATGTCAATTCTCACTGGACAATCGATAAAGATAGCAGATTCTAACGCACCAATCGACATATAGATGGCGCAGCCAGGGGCCGCTAGATTCAAAAAGCCCTGTTTACTTTGGAAAACTCCTTGTATGAAGTTTGTGAGGAATTAAGAAAAAACTATTTTTAGCCAAAATTGGTGAAAGAAACCAAACACACTCATTTATAAAACTTATTAATTGTTAAACATTTAAAAACAACACACGAAAAGAAAGGGAAACGAATAATTAAGTTAAACAAAGAAACCAATAAGGTTTAGATCAATGGTATTGTCAACAACACTGTGACTAATAATAGAGTAAGTAAATCACAACCCCTGATAGAATCTAATGAGAAATTTAAAAAAATTAATAAATCACAAGTAAAAAATAAAACGCGAATTTAAAAGAAAAATAAGAATATGCATTCATATAATTGTAGTAAAGCAGCATGAAAGTAAAGGAACACACAAGAAAAAAATTGTAAAACTCGAAAACTGAAGAGCAGAAAAACTAAAGATGTTTAAATGAATATGAATAAATTTACATATTTATTTTATTTTTAATTATTATTAAATATATTGTATATCTAAATAAATAATTATCTACATCCTGAATAATCAGGGACTGCTTATTACGGTGGTGGAGGAGTAGTGTAACACTCCACTGATACCCATGTATTTTGCTCACTTGCTCACTCTCTTAATATCTTATTACATATATACATAATTACACTCCAACACATTTTGTAATACCTTCCAATACAATTATCTTAAGTGAGCAAGAAAAATCCGAAAAAAGGATTTTTATGTCATGTAAATTTGATCAAGGGAAAATAAATATATTCAGTTCTAACATATACAGCGAAGAAGGCTAAAGGATGATCCATGACGAGGTTCTTTTCTTTTTTAAATAAAAAACACAGCAACTTTATTTTTTTTAAATGTTGGCCGTGACACGTCTCAAATGGTCCATCCTTTGAGTGCAATTTTCGATGACTCGTTCGAGCACTGTGACTGGTAACTGGCGATTGACGTTCCTGATGTTTTTCTCCAAGGCCTGAATCGAAGCCGATTGACCGCGTATACTTTATACTTTACATATCTCCACAGAGAGAGTCTAACGGTGTAATATCATGCGATCTTGGTGGCCAATCGACCAGCCTAACACGTTAAATTATCTGCTCCATTTTGTTGAAACTAAATGTCGCCGAGATCACAAGCTTCAATTTTAGGCCTCAAAATATTTTTTTATCATGCCCCGATAACGGCTACGTTTTCCCCTACATCATTTTTGAAGAAATATGGACCGATGATGCCACCGATACACAAACCACACCGAATAGTTGTTTTTCCTGAATGAAATGACAGCTCTTGAATCTCTTCAGGATGCTCTTCATCCCAAATACGACAATTTTGCTTGTTAACATACATTGAGCCAGAAAATGACTTCATCGCTGAAAAAAATTCGGTTCGAAAATGTCGGATCATCTTAGAACTCGACATAAATTGCGCCAAATCGTTGCATACGTCGACTCTTCAAAGTGATCGTGAATGCTCTCAACTACGGCTGGTATATTTGTTTTTACTGCGTGCTTGACGCGGTTTATTCGGTCGAATATTATTCAGTCTTGAATGCTGGACCTCAATATAAGTGCTGAACATAAGTTGAGAGAAGCGCGTGAAACACATTCTTTACAGAATGTGAATTTTTGTAATAAATTTGAACGATTTGTAAACGTTGTTTGGCCGTAAGCCTTTCCATAATGAAACTCCAAACAATACTGAACAAAAGTAGCATAACAGCTTGAATCGACTCACGCGAAATCTGTTAAAAAAGTCTACTGAAAAAGGTATTTTTGTTTGGATAACCCGTTATAAGTTACATATACATATCAACTATGTAAATTAGCATCGTAATAATCTTTTCTGCACTTCCTACAATGGTGTGAAATAAGATGAAATCGGAGGGTTATATCGGTAATGCCTATATAACGGTTTTATTGAGAAGTACTAAAATTATGATAACTCATTAACTTAATATGTCAGAAATATAAAATTTGACACCAGCGACTGGACGAACGAGCTTTATAAGGGTACACAATGAAATAAATTCTACAACCACATCTACTTCCCGGTATTACTATTTTAAATTCCATTTCCTTCTTTCGCTTTACAGTACAGTAATCAATTACAAAAAAAATATCTCAATACAACTTTGAACATAGAGTGTATTTAAAATGCTGCATCTTACGTTTAAAAATACCTCAAATAAAAATCTTTGAACTTGCCTTTTTATACGGTATACGTATATTGCTCAATATGTCAGCTATCTTAAAGAAACCAGGAAAGCATATTTTTCTAATAACAATGCATCCTTGTGTAACAGCGCGTCGATCGTTTCTTATTTTCGCAATTTGGCGCCAATTTGAGATACCAAGTGCAGACAGGTATTTCTCCACCTGATCTCTCCAACGGAGTGGAGGTCTTCCTTTTCATCTGCCTTACCTGGCGGGTAGGCGTCGAATACTTTCAGAGCTGGAGTGTTTTCGTCCATTCGGACGACATGACCTAGCCAGCGTAGCCGCTGTCTTTTAATTCGCTGAACTATGCCAATGTCGTCGTATATCTCATACAGCTCATCGTTCGGGAAAACTGAGTGACTTATAAAGTTATGCTTTTGTTCGTCGAGAGAGGACTTTACTTCTCAATTGCCTACTCAGTCCGAAGTAGCACCTGTTGGCAAGAGTTATTCGGCGTTGGATTCCGAGGCTGACATTACTGTTGGTGTTAATACTGGTTCCAAGGCAGACGAAACTATCTACGACTTCAAAGTTATGTCTGTCAGCAGTGACGTGGGAGCCAAGACGTGAGTGCGACGACTGTTTGTTTGATGACAGCATATATTTCGTCTTGCCCTTCTTGTGTATAAAATAAATAAAATCAGGTGAATACTTTCCCTAGCTCCAATATACCAAATAATGGGTTGTCAAAAAAGTCTTGCGGTATTTTTATTGATTTTTTTATTTATTTTAATTGAAATTGAAATGAATTTTTGATGACTCATGCCCAGCTCTTGTCCGATACTACGGCTGCTACTATGCCGGTCTCTTTCGACCAATTCAGCGATTTTATCGCAATTTTCGACGACAAGCCTTCCGGAGCGTGGCGCATCTTCGACCACCTCTACACCAGAACGAAAACTTTGAAACCATCGTTGTGCGGTGTAAATGGAAACTGTATCGGGTCCATAAATTGCACAAATTTTATTGGCGGCTTGAGATGCATTTTTGCCTTTATCGTAGTAGTACTGTAAAATATGCCGTATTTTCTCTTTATTTTGCTCCATGTTTGCGGCGCTATAACTCACGAACGACTTAAAAGAAACGACAATCAGTCAAACAGATGTTAGCGCGCGAAATAATAATCCAAAATAGTATAGCATGACCCGATGCGACGAATAAAACTAGAACTACGCACTTTCAGCGCCAACTAGCGAAAATACCGCAAGACTTTTTTGACAACCTATTATAAGATATTACAAATATGATCTTACGCTTTATATATTGGACAGTAAGTGAGATTGAAAGTTTGCGAACATCTGTTGCCGTTAATAGTTTGCTGTGATGCCAAAAATTTTTAAAAACTGTGGCACATGTTATACAACCCACATAACATACAGCCCGTAAAACACTTTAGCATGAGCCATGTCCAGGTGGTGTACTCTCGTTTAGGTTATCAGAATCGTGTGATTCAAAAGAATTAAATTTAATTTTATGAGGTTATTTAAAATCATAGGTCGATAGCAACAAGTCCACAACCACGCGTGCTTTAAAGATAATATTCAGCGTTGTATCAATGAAAAACTAGTAATCCAAACGTTACAACAATCAGTCGAAATCTTCCCCTAACCATAATATACCCGATTGCGTGATTTCCAACTTTCCACCTTACTTGATCCG
>NW_026089624.1:830161-955663 GCF_024586455.1 Bactrocera neohumeralis
CAGGCGCAGCTGACTTGCTGACATGATGTTGCCATGTTGTATTAAACGTTGAAATATTATATTATAATATATTGTGGCTCGTCCCACATTTTTACTGCAAGATAATGGCGTAATTCCTTTAATGCCCAAACTATGGCGAATAATTCTTTTTCGTTTGTTGCGTAATTTTGCTAAGTAGAATTAAGTGTCTTTGAAATAAATTTAATTGGCTTTCCATCTTGAGATAAAACTGTACCTATAGCAATGTTAGATGCATCAGTAGTTAAAATTAATTTTTTCTCAAAGTTGTGTTGAACTAATTCAACTTGTTCTTGTAACGCTCTTTTTAAGGTTTTACAAGCAACTATTTTTTCGTGATCAAGATCAATAATTATTTTTTGGACATATACTGCGATATTTTACCATTTTCTTTCATTAGGTGGTTTGTTAGTGATTTAGCTTTATTGTATAATTTCCTATAAATTTCTTCGGTTTCTATAAATTCTGATTTTTCTATAGATATTGTTTATTTATTAATTAGGTTGATTGATCCACTTCCATGGGTTCTAGATGATATTCGTTTGGGGGTACCTTAAGTTATTCTGAAAATTCGGATATCTCCGATTAGCTTGAGGCTGGTTTCGTGAACCAATTTTATGGTTGGTTTTAGTAAATTGAAAAGCAAATTGTGATCGTATTCGATTTGAATGAAGTTCTTGTGCTTTAGCAAGAGCATTTGGCAAATAGGTAGGTGTTAATGTAAATAGTATTTGGTTTAGGGGGTAATTTAAACCAGCCATAGAAGTTTTTAACGCGGTTTCTCGATTCTTAATACTTAATTATTTTGCAATATCTGATATGGTGCCGTACGTCATTATAGTTTTATTTATTCGTAATGTCAATTTCTGATTGAATGCATTATAATAATCAATTAAGAATGTCGATCCTTGTCTCATAATACTCATCTCTTGATCAATTACGTGAATTGGTCGTCTGTCGGCGTAAGCAAAATCTAACCTTGCAAATAATGCTTCTAAATTCAAAACTGTGCCATTATTAGCTAAAATATCATTGGCATTACTTACAATTTTATTTCAGAAGATAGCTAGTGCTCCGAAATACCTTCTACTTCCTTCAATATGCAGGCTCATCGAATTGTTAATGACATCTAAATTTTCGTTTCATGTTATAGAATCATTAATTTCTTGAGTTTCATACTAAGTTACTTGTGCCGCATTTGTTAAGGTTTTGATTTTGTTACTCAACTGAGCTATCAGCTTCTTAAATTTGTGGTTTGTGTAGCTGATAATCTAGATAAAGCGTCTACAGTAAAATTACTGACTGCCATTTTTGAAAATTTTAAAATTATTTTGTCCACTTTGAAAACTCCGTATTTCTTTCTTTTCTTATATATTTGATATACTAATACAATGTATCATAGTGAGATCAAAATTTATTTTGTTTTCTTTTTTCTTAAATTAGGAAAGTTGTGAGTGACATGATTACATTATATAATACTAGATGCTTGCTGCTATATTTCACTAGCTATTTGGTGTTGCTGTTTTTATAGTTTTATCATATAAAGTTTTTACACCAATCTTAGCGATGTATATTGCAGTATGTTTCTTTGTCTGTTTGCCTTAGGGCTTGTGTACAAAATTTTTCTTTATGTATGAATGTTTTTTGCTTGTTTTTATATTTTTCTTCAATTTTTACTTTTATATAAGTTAACACATTAGTCTGCTAGTTCGCCCACTGTAGCGTTCTTAGAGCTACTCCACACCAGCCAGTAAGCGTAGGAATAGTCCGCGTCAGCATTTTCACATCAACTGGCAAATTCTTCGCTACTAAAATATCAGCGCGGTAGCAGCAATTCAATTGTTGTCTAAACGACAACAACAGCAACAGTATCAAGTGCAGTAACAGCAGAATTGCCGAAATTGTGCCAAAGCTTAGGGAATCAGGCAGGGCTCATATTTTTTAAGTTTTAGTCTTAAGCCAGACTTTGAGAGAACCACATAGTGCTTAATAAAATTAAATTGAAAAATATTAAAGTTTAAAGTGAAGAAGCAATTTAGTTAATAAAGATTATTGAATTAGAAAACTGGAGAAACAATTTTTATTCAACGTAAAACAGCCGTAAGGACTGGGGGAATAATCAAAACAATTTTCATTTCCTGGACAACAGCCGTAAGGACTTGAGGATTAATTGGCGCCCAACGCAGTTAGAACCAGAATAAAGAATATTGAGGACTACAACTACAACTCCAAGGAGCCAGCATGATTTATAGTATTATCATGTAAGTACACAGTGATCAATATTAAAAAGAAGAAATAAGAAAATAAATAAATGAATGAATAAACAAAACATTAGTATATTAAAATTATTAAATCTTCTAAAGTGTAAACAAAATTTTTAAAGTGGCCCATAAGGGTAAATTGTCTTAGTTTGTTTAAGTAACCATAAAGGAAAAGTGCGCTAAAGAATTAAGTAAAATAAAATAAATAGTAAAGGATTAAAAAAAGTAGGCAGTTTATAAGTGACAGCAAAATGAATGAGGAGACATTAATGGTAATAGTGACAGCTGCCGTCACAGCAGCTACAGAAAGGACTAGGGCCTCCTTCGAGAGAACAATAGCACAGCTGACAGACAGACTAAAGGCTTTAGAAAGTCCATTAGAAGTGGAGGAATATGAAGCGGTGACGATAGACCCGACTGTTCGGTGTGAAGAATCTTTAGAGATTATTAAATCTCTGCCGGAATTCAGTGGCGAAAGGTCACGATATGTTAATTGGCGGCAAGCTGCATTTGCTGCCTATAAGTTTTTTGAAAATTACGAAAACAGTTCAAAACACTACCAAGCGGTAGCAATAATAAGAAATAAAATTGCCGGTTCGGCCGACCAAGTGTTATCGTCATTCAATACCGTGCTGAATTTTAAGGCGATCATCGCGCGGTTAGACTTTACTTATGCTGACAAGCGACCAGTCTATTAGACTGAACAGGAAATGTCAACTCTTAGGCAAGGGAAATTATCAATTGCCGAGTTTTACGACGAGGTCGAAAAGAAATTGACCTTGATAATAAATAAAACTATTATGTTAAATGAGGGCACAAAAAACTGATAGAGTCACTTTGCCAGTAATATAGGCAAGATGCTTTGAGGGTTTTTGTTTCTGACTTGCGGAAGCCAATAAGCGACATCATGTTTTCGTCGCAACCCTAAAGACAGGTCTAGTTTCTTGGCATTAACACAAGAATTGGAAGGCAAATCATGCCCGATATTCGTTTGCAAATTCTTTTTACAGTAAAATGGATTCAGCTCAGGGGGGAAAAAATGGTGGAAGGACATTTACTCCATACCACTCTCCTCATTACAAACAAGTGGAAAAAAAACATGTAGATGCGGCAACCCCTATGGAGGTTGATCCGACTCTATCGCACTACAGGCAAGGAGGGAATTAGAATCCAAATTGAAGAGTTGGGCGGGATTCTCAGAGAAACCGAATGGCATCCCAAAACTTTAATCAAAGGCCGACAGCCTATAATAATAACCTACACTCTCAAGAAAGGGAAACTATGAAAAGGCCTCGCGAGAGCGATAGGCAAAATATTTCGAAAATACAAAGAGTTAGTTACTTAACCCAAGATTCAGTTGAAGATTTTAATGAAAACGAGTCACAATGTGAATTTTTGGAAGAAATAAATTTTTTAGACGTAGGTCGCTCCTGCCCTATGTAGATACAACACTGGCAGAGCGACCGATGAAATTGTTGATCGATACCGGAGCGGGAAAAAATTTTGTGAAACCGAATGAAAATTTAAAAGGGGTAAAGAACATGGAAAACTCATTTAACGTTAGGTCCATCCACGGTACTGCCGTGATTAAGGAAAGGTGCTTAATTAACGTGTTCGGAAAGACGGCTCCATTTTACCTTCTTTCCGAACTTAAAACATTTGACGGTATTATTGGGTTCGACTTCTTAAAAGAGGTGGGCGCAAAAATAGACTTACAAAAGGGGACCATTCACTGTAAAGGTGGTGAGCAAAAATTATCTTATTATGATTGTAAAAGTGTCAACAAAATAGTCGGAAATGGGAATTCCACTAAGGAGCCAGGGAATACGGAAAAGATATCTTTTGTATTGGAAAAACATGCAAAAGTCTTCGCACACCCAGATGAGACTTTGCCGTTTAACATTAATGTGGTAGCCGCCATTAGAACAGTCGATAACGAACCGATTTATTCAAAATCATACCCTTACCCGTTAGCCGCTTCAGAATTTATTATTTATTTATTCTCGATCTCCATATAATAATCCTATATGGATTGTCGATAAAAAAAGGGATAGATGAGAACGGGAGGAAGAAGATGAGGATGGTAGTTGATTTTAGGAAACTGAACGTCAAAACAGTTTCGGACAGGTATCCCATTCCAGATACTTCAGTCATTTTAACAAATATGGGAAATCAGCATTTTTCACGACACTTGACTCAAAGTCAGGGTTCCACCAAATTAAGTTGGCGGAGAAGGACAGGGAAAAGACTGTTTTCTCTGTAAATAATGGAAAATATGAATTTTGTAGACTTCCTTTAGGGCTGCAAAATGCGCCCGCAATTTTCCAAAGGGCAATTGATGATGTTCTCAGAGATGAAATAGGGAAATGCTGTCATGTTTACATCGATGATGTAATCATATTCTCAAGCAACGAAGAGGATCATTACAGAGACATCGAAAGAATTTTAACGAAACTTTACCAAGCCAACATGCGAGTTTCAATGGAAAAATCAAAATTTCTGAGGGAACAAGTGGAATTCCTTGGATTTATTGTTTCGAAGGAAGGGATAAAAACATGCCCTGATAAAGTCAATGACATTCTGAATTACAAAACGTCTAACACTCTTCGTGGTTTACGAGCATTTTTGGGGCTATCTGGTTACCATAGGAAGTTTATTAAAGACTATGCCTCCATAGAAAAGCCTCTGACAAGATACTTAAGGGGAGTAAATGGTCATGTGGGAACGAATCAATCAAAAAATGTTAAAATTGAGTTGGACAACGACACGTTGATGACTTTCGAAAAAGTTAAGAGAATTTTATCTTCTGAGGACGTATAGTACTTCTACTATATCCTGATCACAATGAACCATTTGACTTAACAACTGACGCTTCAGCACACGCTATTGGGGCGGTATTATCTCAAGGCAATAGGCCTATAACCAAGATTTCCAGAGCTGGCGAGCAGTTGTGGAGGAGTTTTCACCTAAATTTCATTATAAACCTGGTATGGATAATCATGTTGCAGATGCATTGACACGACAACACATTAATGCAATAGAGCAGGAATCCTCATCTGTTACAATGCATAGTGAAGAATCTCTAACAGAAGTTATTTTAAAAGTGGAAAACCCGCTTAATTCATTTCGCAATCAGATAATTCTAGAAGAAGGAAATGTCACAACCAAGAAAACAAGAATTATATTCAAGTCAAGGATAAGGCATAAAATTACATTTAAAAACCTTCAGGGTCTACTAGAATTGATTGGTGAGTGCGTTAATCCTGATGTAGTTAACGTTATTCATTGCAGTTTGCCTATTTTGGGCAAAATTCAGGACGAGATTGTAAAGAAATTCCCGTCAATAAAATTTCTTTATATCTACAATGAGACTAGTTAATGATATTTTTTAATGAAGACGATCAGAATGAAATACTGGCAATGGAACATAGTAGAGCACATCGCTCTGTCCGAGAGAACATTAAACAGGTATTGAACTACTACTATTTTCCAAATATGCGGAAGAAATTAAAGGAAATTACTGTCAAATGCAAAATTTGTAAAGAAGCCAAGTACGAACGGCATTCGCTTAAGCCAGAGTTAGGAAAGACTCCGATACCATCCCGCATAGATAAATTTTCAAAATTCGCCACAGTTATCCCAATTGCATCAAGGGCAATTATTGACGTAAAACAAGCTTTATTACAAATCCTTTATTCTTTTGAAAATACGAGGAATGTGACGGCTGATAACGAAAAGTCACTGAACTCACAAACAAAAAAGTCCCTGCTTAAGCACCTTAACTGAAATCGCTAGATGCACTAAGCTAGAACAAGCTATAAATGATACCAATGAACTAATACTTCTTGCTACTGCAAAATACAATAGATCAATTCATTCAGTAACTGGATGGAAACCTATCGAGCTGAGTTTTTCCATGCCTTTGGACCATAAAACCGAAATAAAAGGCAAATTAATTAAGGCCCAGGAAAATGAGTTGGGAAGGAACAATAGCGCCAAACTTACGAGGTTTTGCAAGCCAGGGGATAAAGTTTACGTTACGACCAATAAAAGAATTGACAATAAATTTACAAAAGTTTTTACGGAAAAAACGACACAAAAGGATCTAGGATCCACAGTTTTAATAGATGATAGGAAGGTTCATAAGAGTAACCTTAGGTAATAATTTTTTTTTATTTCTTTCACTTCTACAGATTTATTTTACCACTTTTGCGTACTCAGGGATCCGTCAGCAAAATTATTAATTTTACAAAATCTAACAACATACCAGTTATTGACGGAAATGTAGCAGTTTGGGACAAATATGACTACTTAACGCATCGAACGAATTTGACTAATTACCTCACCGTCTTGCGGGAAACAGAAAACATATTTCATGTTTTTCCCCACATAGTTCTTCAAGCGGGCATTAACCAAATTTATCGATTGATTGACACGGTGAAAATTCATCATAGACAAGCGCGAAGTATAAACATGATTGGCACTGCACTAAAATACATAGCGGGAACTCCAGATTTCGACGATTTTAACGAACTTAAACTTAAAACACAGGAACTTATGGAATCCAATGACCGTCATTTTTTCATGAACACTCAGATACAACAGCAGATCGACCAATTGACTGAGACTGTTAACAAAATTATTTCTAATACAAAAAAAACCGACATTGATACTGGTCATCTTTTCGAATTACTAATGGCCAGAAATAGGGCAGTTATAACAGATTTGGACAATACAATTTATTCCATAGTTTTAGGTAAATTAAATGTTGTAAATCCTATAATTTTGGATACAAATGAAATTTCGAAAATATTGATCACTGAGTGCACTAAAATACCTCAGTTCCAACTTCCGGTACTAAACGGAACAACACTCACTCTATTCCCCACAGCTAAATACTTGGGGGTGGAGATTGACACCAAACTGTCCTGGAAAATAAATATAGAAAAAAGAATAAACAAAGCTTACATGGCCTACTATACTTGTAAGAAAATCGTCAACAGGAATTGGGGCCTTAAGCCAAGTATAATCATGTGGATGTATACGGCTGTCATAAGACCTATACTTACATATGGAGCTCTGCTGTGGTGGCCAGCGCTAAACAAACAATACAACATTAGAAAATTAAATGGAATACAAAGAGCAGCATGTGCGGGTGTTACTGGTGCAATCAGGTCATGTTCGACTGATGCGCTCAATGTGATCCTGCATCAACTACCAATGAACATTTTTATTGACAAAACAGCAGCTATTGCGGCGATAAAAATAAAAGAATTGGGAGGTTGGAATCAGCAGAACTATGGACACAGTGTAATTTAAACAAGCTCACCACTATCAAATCAGACTACATTCTCCCAAAGCTGGATTTCAATAGACACTTCCAGGTGAGGATACCATCTAGACGAGAATGGAGAAGAGGTTCAATAGTAGAGGAAGATACCATCTCAGTCTATACCGACGGGTCCAAAATGGACTGCGAAATAGGCACGGGGGTATTCTCCGCTGATCTAGGCATATCTCTCTTTATACGTCTACCGAACTCGGCTAGCATCTTCCAAGCAGAAGTACTGGGCATAGAAAAAGCCTGCGAAGTTCTATTAGAAAACCACGGGAATATACATAAAGCAACTATATTTACGGATAGCCAGGCGACCCTCCTGGTATTGTCTTCACCCATGACAAATTCCAGTACAGTTCACAACTGCAAGAGAGCTCTAAGCTCAATAAAAGACAAGTCCTAAACTTGATCTGGGTTCCTGGTCATTGGAACATTTTCGGTAACGAAAAAGCAGACGAGTTGGCAAAGGCAGGAGTTTCTCAATTAATCCGGAAGTGAGCCAATAGCCCGCTAGGGATCGATAAAAGGAGAGATCAATAGACAATTCCAACAAATTGCAAACAACAGGTGGAAAAACATTAAAAAATGCGTCATAACTAAACAATTATGGCCAACATATGACAGTAAAAGAACTGTGACTTATTACATAGGAACATGCGTCCAAAATGGGTATGCCCTACAACGACATCTGCCGTGGCTGCGGAGTAACAGGGAACAAGGAAACAATCTTCCACTTTCTCTGCGAATGCCCAGCTCTAGCACAGATCCGACACAAAACACTCGGAATCCACCAAGCACTAAACCTTGAATGGATTTCTACCAAAAGCATATCGGACATAAGTAGTTTCATCGAAACCTCAATATGGTTTGAGAGAGAAAGTGAAGCGTAATAGCAGATACAAAAGGTTCTACGAATAGTGTATCAAAATGGCAAATCAAGTGCTAATTGAGCCCGATAGGGCTGCACTCCTACCTACCTACCTACCTACACTTTACAGTGATATAGCGCTTGCAGTCACACTTTATTTTTACATGAAATTATTGAAACTTTAGATCGTGTCAATCATTAGCTTTGCCAGGATTTGGAAAGTCAATCATATATCGTTGGATTCGTAATAAAATTCTGAATATTTACATATTTAAAGAAAAAGAATGAGGGTAAATCACTACACCCGCTGTTTAGACCTGGTTGACACGTATTGTTGCCTAAAAAAAGGTAGTCAAACATTTATGGCAGTATGGCATTTTCTATATAATTTTTTTTTTGATTGAGACTAAATTTATAAAGGCAAATACTGAGGGTAATTAAGAAAAAAAATGAAATTAATTAATTTTTAATTAAAAATAGCCTTGCTAAGATATAGACTGTCAATCATTTCTCATTTGATTAATCAATAAGTTTTATTATTAAAAAAAATTATTTGATCACGGAAAAGAATGAGGGGTGTTGTTATTAAACCGGATCCTGTAAAAAGTTCGGTTACGATATCCGGCACTTATTTAGTGACATTCGAAGGAGAAGTCTGCATAAATGGTCCAACGTTTTTCAATGAAAAAGTGAAGGCAACGCTCCGACCTGGGATTCTTTCAACACAGTTTGTTAACTTGACTGACCATTTGGAAATTTTAAGCCTAACTTATTTGCGCAAAATTAATTTGAAGAACCTGGGACACATTGATAAGCTACTACATGAAATGGTCCATAACCGCACTAGCCTCTGCTTGTTAGTGATACTGGCCGTTGCTATCATTATAGGTGCAACATTAGTATTTTGGATACGCAGGACGAGTAAACGCATGAAGGACGCAAATGACAAGAAGGAAGCGCTAGCCAAGATCATGCAAGCGGCCGTGGACGGCCTCGATTTAGGGGCAGTTAACACATTAGTCTGCTAGTTTGCCCACTGTAGCGTTCCTAGAGCTACTCCACACCAGCCAGTAAGCGTGGGAATAGTCGGCGTCAGCATTTTCACATCAACTGGCAAATTCTCCGCTACTCCAATATATGTTTATATATATAAACGACAACCACAACAACAGTATCAGGTGCAGTAACAGCAGAATTGCCGAAATTGTGCCAAAGCTTAGGGAATCAGGCAGGGCTCATATTTTTTAAGTTTTAGTCTTAAGCCAGACTTTAAGAGAACCACATAGTGCTTAATAAAATTAAATTGCAAAATATTAAAGTTTAAAGTGAAGAAGCAATTTAGTTAATTAAGATTATTGAATTATAAAACTGGAGAAACAATTTTTATTCAACGTAAAACAGCCGTAAGGATCAAAACAATTTTCATTTCCAGAACAACAGCCGTAAGGACTGGAGGATTAATTTATATTATTTGGTTTGCTTTAGAAATTTAAAAGTTTTTCAATTAATCAATTTTTTCATTGCCTTTTGCCTTTATTCTTATTCCAATCTGTGAAGAGAAGAGGTTTATATATAAATTTACTCAGCTCTTTCTACCCCGTAACTTTAAATTTATAATTTTACGCATACGTTTCCTTCGTATTGCTTTTGCTTCTTTTTTCGCTTTTCTTGCACTTTTTGCTATACTTGTTTGTGATTCTTAATGGTAACCAGAGATTATTTCAACTACTGGCAGGATCGCCAATTAATATTCACGCGAGATTCTCGTGAGCCTCGTTTTCTTTATTTTGTCTTCTTATACGTATATACAATATTTTGCTTAAGTCTAGATACAAACATTAATCTAACTTTCTAAGAAGTATATCTTCCACCCACTTAAAACAGACCATATATTATAAGTAGAAAGGTTCATCTTACAAACTATGAATTACATCTTGAGTTCACTTAAAGCGGACCGTATTGGCAAAGTACAATGTTTCATCTTACATTCGAAAAACTACATATCCAATCCACTTAAGACGGACCATATGGGTCGTAAGTGTCAGGTTACATACGTATGACAAATAATACATAGATATGTTTATATTACATATCACTGATGACATAATGATACGGGATGAATCAGCCTGTGCTAGCATACCCTACACTGGGTACTAAATATCAAATTATTAACTTTTAATTAACTTTCAAAATAAAAAGTGCGATCGTATTTTTTTGTAAATAACAAAACGGTTCAATAAAGTAGCACTGAATATTACAAAATAAATTTATTAAAACGAACACAGAAAATCAGTTAAACAAATATTATACAATTTGTGAACACTGTACATACAAACACACATGCATATATTAAAATACGGAGGCTGCTAAATTTATTTCTGGCCTAGGCAACACTAAGTGTTGCCAGGTGCAATCTGACATTTCCATTAGAAAACTTGACATTTTTTAGCATAACATCACTCAGAACGTTATGTCATTTAATCGTGAATTGTTTTATTTACAGAGAATTAAAAAATTCATCTCGGCCAAAAAATGGAATTAACACGTGAACATTTTCGTGCGATCATTTTTCACAACTTTCGACGTGGATTATCACAACAAGAGTGCATCGATGAACTAAAATCTTTGCATGGCTATGAAGCACCATCCTATAGCACTGTGAAAACCTGGTACAATGAATTCAATCGTGGCCGCCGCTCGCTCAAAGACGAATTCCGTGAAGTCTTCCAAAAACAGCCGTTGTGCCAGAAAACATCGATGCCGTACGTGAACTGATAATGCAAGACCGTCATGTAACATACATACCTTCAGATAGAGGCATGCCTATGCATTTCTCCCACCAGCATACATTCGATATTGCATGAACACCTGGCCGTAAAAAACGTTTGTTCTCGTTGGATCCCGCAAAATTTGACAATCGCTCAAAAAAAGGCTCTTGTAGATTGGTGTAAAGAAATGCTGAAAAAATACGATCGCGGTGCTTCAAAAGACGTTTATAAGACCGTCACAGGTGACGAATCATGGATCTATGCGTTTAAACCCGAAACAAAACAGCAATCGACCGTGTGGGTCTTCCAAGACGAGCCAAATCCAACGAAAGTTGTTCGTAGAAGAAGCACTTCGAAGCAAATGGTCGCCTGTTTCTTCGGCAAAACTGGTCATGTGGCGACTGTTCCGCTTGAGCAACGTAGGACGGTCAATTCTGGGTGGTACACCACCATTTGTTTGCTGAAGTCTTTGGAGGAATTCGAAAAGCGAACAAGAGAAGACGAATCATTGTGCACCATGATAATTTATAAGAGTGCACAACTGCTGGCGTATACCGATGATATTGATATCATCAGCCTCAACACCCGCGCCGTTAGTTCTGCTTTCTCCACACCGGACAAGGAAGCAAAGCAAATAGGTCTGGCAGTGAGCGAGGGCAAGACGAAATATCTCCTGTCATCAAACAAACAGTCGTCGCACTCGCGAGTTGGCTCTCACGTCACTGTTGACAGTCATAACTTTGAAGTCGTTGATAATTTCGTCTATCTGGGAACCAGCGTGAACACCACCAACAATATCAGCCTAGAAATCCAACGCAGGATAACTCTTGCCAACAGGTGCTACTTCGGACTGAGTAGGCAATTGAGAAGCACATTCCTCTCTCGACGAACAAAAACCAAACTCTATAGGTCACTCATATTTCCCGTCCTGCTATATGGTGCAGAGGCCTGGACGATGATAACAACTCATGAGTCGACGTTGCGAGTTTTCGAGAGAAAAGTTCTGCGAAAGATTTATGGTCCTTTGCGCGTTCGCCACGGCGAATATCGCATTCGATGGAACGATGAGCTGTATGAGATATATGACGACATTGACATAGTTCAGCGTATTAAAAAACAGCGGCTACGCTGGATAGGTCATGTTGTCCGGATGGACGAAAACACTCCAGGTCTGAAAGTATTCGACGCAGTACCCGCCGGGGGAAGCAGAGGAAGAGGAAGACCTCCACTCCGTTGGAAAGACCAGATGAAGAAGGACCTGTCTGCACTTGGAATCTCCAATTGGCGCCACGTAGCGAAAAGAAGAAACGACGGCGCGCTGTTGTTAACTCAGCTATTATCGCGTGAACGATGTCTACGCCAATTAATAAGAAGAACTACATACCCGTACAAGTACATAAAAAATATGATAAATTAAATGTGCGGTTTTAGAAAAAATATAATAATATTAAATAAATAAAATTAAATTCATTTTTAGACTAAAATATGAGTAAATAATATTATCTTGTAAAAATTGTTAATAACGACACTAATCAAAACGCCCAAAACAAGTTGCTAAATTTATTGCAGAAAGTAACAGTTTAACAAGATACTGCACTAGATTTGCCTCTTCACCGATTCAAGAAAACTCTGAATCTGACGATTCAGTCCTACCACAAAATTTTAAATCATCGGCTAACGCAATATACGAAAACTGCTTAGACCAATACGAAGAAACAAAAACTATGATCTCCAATCAACAAAAGCTTATAAAAGCAATTGCACCTACTCCACATCCGAGAGTAGACACAGAAACCTTTTACGGAGGTTATGAAGAACATGTTCACGGCCGTGTACATAAACTATCCTTAATTTTCACAAGCGCAAAAATTGTATCACCTTAGACACAAAACCAAGGTCAAGCAGGCGTAATAGTCAAACAATTCGCATTAAATGACGATAATTTCAATTTGGCTTGTTAAGCTCTAAAAGCTAGATACGAAAACGAAAGAATAGTGGTCAATAAACAAGTCACGACCCTAATGAACTTGCCAAAAGTTAAGAAAGTAACAAGTCGCTGGCTAAGGGTGCAAAGTGCCCAAGTCCAGTTTTTGAAATTTTTCAGGAGAGACGAAAAACATTTTAAATATTATTTTTGTTAATATTTTTTAAAGCTCTATAACACAATGTCTTTTTATATTCGTAATTGATGACTCAAATACAATTTTAATTCGAAATAAGCATAAGATACTTGTTTATGCCTATTTTTTGGACGTAGCCCATTTTCTGTAACAGAGTTTTATTTTTGTAATGGACTTAGCTCTTTTTATTGTTAAACACTTTTGTATTTTCTCTTCGCCTAAAAAGAAAACACCACAAGTTTTGTTTAAAGTTCATAGAAACTTTAATTGTTTAACCAAGTTTAATTATATTTCACTTTCTTTTTTACATTTTTTAAAACTAAAAAAAAAATAAATATCTTAAATATATCGGGTGATTTTTTAAGAGCTTGATAACTTTTTTTTAAAAAAAAACGCATAAATTTGCAAAATCTCATCGGTTCTTTATTTGAAACGTTAGATTGGTTCATGACATTTACTTTTTGAAGATAATTTCATTTAAATGTTGACCGCGGCTGCGTCTTAGGTGGTCCATTCGGAAAGTCCAATTTTGGGCACGTCGAATTTTCAGTGAATGGGCCATAGAAAAGTTGGCAGAAAATCCGCTTTTTTATCGACAAATTTTGTTCAGCGATGAGGCTCATTTCTGGTTGAATGGCTACGTAAATAAGCAAAATTGCCGCATTTGGGGTGAAGAGCAACCAGAAGCCGTTCAAGAACTGCCCATGCATCCCGAAAAATGCACTGTTTGGTGTGGTTTGTACGCTGGTGGAATCATTGGACCGTATTTTTTCAAAGATGCTGTTGGACGCAACGTTACGGTGAATGGCGATCGCTATCGTTCGATGCTAACAAACTTTTTGTTGCCAAAAATGAAAGAACTGAACTTGGTTGACATGTGGTTTCAACAAGATGGCGCTACATGCCACACAGCTCGCGATTCTATGGCCATTTTGAGGGAAAACTTCGGAGAACAATTCATCTCAAGAAATGGACCCGTAAGTTGGCCACCAAGATCATGCGATTTAACGCCTTTAGACTATTTTTTGTGGGGCTACGTCAAGTCTAAAGTCTACAGAAATAAACCAGCAACTATTCCAGCTTTGGAAGACAACATTTCCGAAGAAATTCGGGCTATTCCGGCCGAAATGCTCGAAAAAGTTGCCCAAAATTGGACTTTCCGAATGGACCACCTAAGACGCAGCCGCGGTCAACATTTAAATGAAATTATCTTCAAAAAGTAAATGTCATGAACCAATCTAACGTTTCAAATAAAGAACCGATGAGATTTTGCAAATTTTATGCGTTTTTTTTTTTTTAAAAAAGTTATCAAGCTCTTAAAAAATCACCCGATACAAAAATCAGTCATATTATCCAGTTATCAAAATCTTAAGCTCTAATTATTCAAAATAAAGAACAATTCATTGTCAAAATAAAAAAAAAAAATCACTCATACATATGTTCCAGTTATCAAAATCTTAAACACTAATTATTCAAAATAAAAACAATTCATTCGTGGGGCAACTCGTCGTAAAATTTATGGTAGTCTTTTGGCAATGTTACTTTTAAAGATTGTAAGTCTTCATATTTCCTTTTTGAAATAGGCCTTTTTTCATGGTAAAGCTGATCCAGGTTGGACCACATTAATTGGGCTAAATATTCTCAAGAGTTATTTCTCATTGATAGCTTGCTTGGTCTCAATCTCCTTTGTTCAATATCAGCACTACACAAAACTGTTTAAAGAATTGGATAAGTTCCTCTATAAAAGGTTTATTAATAATACGGAGTCTACAATTAAGTCGAACCCTTAGTTCTTTTGGAACTTTGTAAAATCTAAAAGAGCGTGTTCGGCCATTCCCTCTGCTTTACGCTGGGGTGATAAGTCGGCATGCACTTCGGTCGAAATCTCCAATTTGTTCGCTGAATTTTTCAAATCAAACTATGTTCAAGATGATCCTGGTACTAGTTCCACTTTTTCAGCTGATAACTTCCCATCCATAAATTTTGGCTCACTGTGTCTTTCACAGGACGATATTGCCAAGGCTATTTGTGACGTTAAGTCTTCGTCCAAATTGGATTTGGACGGGCTTCCGCCCGTATTTATAAAAAATTTTACTGCCTTATTATATCCTCTCATGCTTATCTTCAATAAGTCTCTTGCCACCGGGGATTTTATTTCTTACTGGAAATTGACACGCATTACCCCTATTCATAAAGGTGGTAGAAAGGATGATGTCTCCAATTACAGGCCTATTTCTAAACTTTCTACTAA
This sequence comes from Bactrocera neohumeralis, assembly GCF_024586455.1. NCBI lineage: Eukaryota > Metazoa > Arthropoda > Insecta > Diptera > Tephritidae > Bactrocera > Bactrocera neohumeralis. The sequence goes on from NW_026089624.1 coordinate 845,786, forward strand.
TTCGAAAATTTTTGAGTGTTCTGTTAAAAATAAATTATTTTTTGCAGTAAAATCAATAATTAATGTCAATCAACATGGGTTTGTCCCTGGGCGCTCCACTGTGTCAAACTTAGCAGTTTTTAGCGATTATTGTATGTCTGCATTTTCCGCTGGATTTCAGGTAGATTGTGTCTACACAGATTTCTCTAAAGCCTTTGATAAAGTATCACACAATATTCTAATTAAAAAATTATCATCTCTAGGATTTCACTCGGCCTTCTTGAGGTGAATTAAATCATATCTGCAAAACAGACGATGCGTAGTCACTGTCGATGGAGTGTCATCTGATTCATTCATTGCGTCTTCGGGAGTCCCACAAGGAAGCGTCTTGGGTCCACTTCTCTTTGTGCTGTTTATCAATGACATCTCCTTTGCTTCTCTTTCGCCAACTTTCTGTTATATGCAGATGACTTAAAAATTTTTGCATTAATCAATAACACACAAGATGTACTCAAACTTCAATGTGATATTGATACTTTTCATAATTGGTGCCTGAAATCAAAACTTTTTCTGAATGTAGATAAATGCTCACAGATCTCCTATGGTAGGGGACGCAACATCTTATCTTCCAGCTACAGTATTTCTAATTGCGTCCTAAAATGCGTTACTGAAATCAAAGATCTTGGGGTAATCTTTGACCACAGATTTTCTTTCAGTAATCACATCAACTATATAACTTCAAAATCTTTTTCTGTACTTGGTTTTGTCCGTCGGAATTCTACAAATTTTTCCTTCCCCTACACGTTAAAATTACTGTACACATGTTTTGTGCGGTCCATTTTGGAGTATGCTGTGTTTATTTGGAGACCATATTGCATATCGTCAATTAACAAGATCGAGCGTGTTCAAAAGATCTTTCTTAAATATGCTATCCGCTCCTTAAAGTTTGTTGACCCAAAACCATCGTATACATACATCGCGTTTATTGCTTTTACATCTTAAATCACTGGAAAATCGAAGGTCCGTTCTCTCACTTTCATTTGTCTACAATATAATTAACGGGGAAATTGACTGTCCTTACTTATTAGGGAAACTTAACTTCAATACTCCCCAGCGTTGTCTCAGATCCAGTTCGCCATTTTATTACAAAAAGGAATGTAGTAATTTTGCTGAATATGCTCCCCTCAAGAGGGCTATGCGGGAGTTTCGATTTTCGAGAAAGTTCTACTTGATTTTTCTCACTCTAGGGTATCCTTCTTTAATACCCTCAATTCTGTTTTTTAGTTTAAGTTATCTTCTCATGTTATTGTAATTTAATTATTTTAGAATTCTAATATGCATCCTAGTTTTTCATTAGTCTGTAAGAATCATTGTTAATAGACTTTACTAAATAAATAAATGCATACATTTGCACTGTGGAAGAATTTTCCATTCATGCGGATATCTTAATTTAAAAAATATTTCTCCATCTGGAGTATACTTCAGTGCTCGAATATCTGTCACTTTCGAATCACCTGTACCACGACCAGGACATATGGTTTTAAAAAACGATACATTTTTAAACGATTTGAAAAATGTATGATCTAAATAGGTCACATCATATGGTTCTGGTTTCTCCCACGCACTTTTACACAAACCAATATAGTCGGCTGGTACATAAATGTCTTTATTTTTTAATGCACGTTTAACTACAGAATTTACGCTATCAGCTTCCATTTGCGTATGACCTATTTCAAGTATTTTTTGCTCAATCGTATTTTTATTATTTATCGATGTATTAAGCAAAGCTATTGACATGTATGTTTTGGTATTAACACCCGTCACTGTAAAAAATAATGTTAACCGGGTTATTTTTGTTTTCCAAATTATGCAGAATATTTTTGTCAATGAAATAAGTTCAAATACTAGCGAATTCATCAGCAGTTATTTCGCCTTCGACCTCGTGCCATAAAAAGCAGTACGCTTTTTGATTTTTCAAATTATAAAATACTAAGTTATGAACTTGCAACTTAGAGCGGTAATAAAATGTACTGACATTTGATTTCGGTGACATTAAAACAGCTTGAAGATCAACTGTAAATACGAATTGCGCGGCATTTTTATCTTTGGTTTTTTTCTTTTCCTGATGGAGCAAGTTATCTTCCTCTGAAATATTTCCGACACGATAACGCGCGCAAATATCGCACTGATCTTTTCTTGGCGCATATAAAGATAATTTTTGGTTTTCAAAAATGTCATTAAAAACTGTCATAGAAAGAGGTTGCTTTCCGTGTTCAGTACACCAATTATTTTTATAGAAATCATAAAGCTTTGTCTTAGACTGCCATTCTGATAATAGATATTTTTTTGTGGTTGTAGCTCGACAATAATGAGATTCTGTGGCTGGAAGACTGTCGAAAAACATACTTAGTTCTTGCTGCTGTACACTTTGGGTAGCCATTCTTCGGATGTGTTTGTTTGAATTGGAATTGGATGGAAAAGGGCGTTTTCAACCATTTCAAAACAGTTTTTCCGCTTATGCCCAATGTGTTTAAGAAGAGAGTGCGACACACACTCAAAATTGTATTATTGGCTTTAAGGTGATACTGCAGTGTTTGACTTCTCTTGGATGCGTTTTCTATGCGACGATTTCGAGGTCTTTTAGTTTGAATACACTCTATCAAAGTATTAACGCATTTTTTTTTTTGTTTCCAACACATTTTCCAAAATTCCTTAAATATTTGTTCTCTACATGATTCTGACAGTAGTGCGCATTTGATGATTGCAGTCTCACCTTTGTCCAAACAATTACATCTTTGCTTGAGAGTTCTAGCGTCTCTCACGTTATTGTATTGCCAAACGTTACCTGTTTTTTTTGCCGAGGTATTTTTTACCACTTTGGCGAAGGACTTTATTTTTTTCAGAAAAGGAGGAACTGGATTTTGTTTTTAGTCTTCGTTTACGTGTTTTACTCTGCTTTGGTAACTCAAATGAATTGTCTGAACTGCTGTTAAAACCATAAGGCACTAGTCCTACAACACCATCATCTGCTTCAATTCCAAAATCAGGGCACTCTACTGCATTCGGTTGAATATTATTATCTTTATCAGCACACATTATCTGATATAATAACAATAATTAAACTTTAAATATTAAGAAAAAATAAGTAACCGTATTCACCATCCACTTATGAGCAATTTTATAAAACAAATAAACAAACTTTACTGAATGTTGCGCCAAATTCCTATGAAACAGCTGATGCTGTGTACGTTCAGTAGACTTAGCGCGCGCTTTTTTGACAACTACGGACTTAAGACTTTTGCTTACTAACACTATACAACTTAAAAAATAAAAAATCCCTTTTTTTGTTTCTTAACCCATGTATTTTCGAATTATCTTTCGAACTGCTTCAAAATCTCATTTTTGGAAAAAATGGACTTAGGCACTTTGCACCCTTAGCCAGCGAAGTGTAGAATTTATCAAACTAGAATCCACTGTTTCAAATTTTTGTCAGTTCTATCGACGCATAATATTCCTACAGACAATTGGGACCTTATTCTGGTAAACATATGCACCGCAGCATTACCAGAAAAATCATTACTTTTGTGGGAGCAATCGCTCTCATTACGAAAGAAGTGCCCAACATGGCAAAAAATTAAAGATTTTTTGACTACTCAATATGAAATCGCGGAAAGAGTAGAAGAAAAAATAGTCAGAACAAAAAAAATTCAACACAACCTCAATATAAGCTTAAATAGACCCCAAGCTAGAAGCAAAAACATTTCAAACAAAATTTTTTTACAAAGCACAATCTTTCACATCCGAACTAAGAAAACATACGTCATACGAACTATGCCCAAGAGGGCATACACTTATATCTTGCGAGAAACTTAAAAATAAAACTAAATATCTCCCTTCCGCCTTTTTGTCTTTTGAATTTCGTGACTATGTACAAAGCGCTACAGAGCTCGTATCTGGCAATACTATACATCTTTGAAAGGTCTTGATATAACCTACAAAACGACGCTATGCATGATTAGTTTGGATATTGCGTTCATAAATTATGGACGTATAAATATGGACTTCACTAACGCCGAATTTCGCGCTGTTTTAAAAATTCGATAGAGAAACGTTCCATGAGATTAATGGTGTTTTGAATGTTCTACCACTTCGAACTGCGGAGGAATGGTTTCGACGATTCAGAGTGGGTGAAAACGACACCAAGGATAAGCCAGCCGGCGGAATACCTATGACGACGAATACTGATCAAATCATGGAAAACATCGAGTTAGATCGGCAAGTGGCATCTAGTGACATCCCCCAGAAAATGGGAGTTAGTCACCAAACCATTTTAAACCATCTGCAGAAGGCTGCATACACAAAAAAGCTTGATGTCTGGGTGCCGCATGATTTGACGCAAAAAAACTTTCTGGACCGAATCAACGCCTGCGAAATGCTGCTGAAACGGAATGAACTCGACCCATTTCTGAAGCGAATGATAATAGAAGACGAAAGGTGGATCAAATACGACAATAATGTGCGAAAAAGGTCATGGTCCAAGTGCGAAAAAGCTCAACAAATGGTCGCAAAGCCAGGATTGACGGCCAGGAAGGTTTTGCTGTGTGTTTGGTGGGATTGGATTGGAATCATCCACTATGAGCTGCTCCCATATGGCCAGACGCTTAATTCTACCATCTACTGCGAACGACTGGACCGGTTGAAGCAGGAGATCGACCAGAAGCGTCCAGAATTGGCCAACAGGAAGGGTGTAGTGTACCACCAGGACAACGCCAGACCACACACTTCGTTGATGACTCGTCAGAATCTACGGGAATTCGGATGGGAGGTTTTAACGCATCCACCATATAGCCCGGACTTAGCGCCAAGTCATTACCTCCTGTTCCTGTCCATGCCCCTGTTGGTGCAAAATTGGACTCAAAAGAGACATGTGAAAATTGGCTGTCCGCGTTCATCGCAAGTAAGGAGGGGGGCTTTTACGAGGGGGATATTATGAAGTTGCCGTGTAGATAGAAACAGATTATCGAACGAAACGGCGCATATTTAAACTAAATTCGATCACTGTAACACTTTTTATAAAGAATTGAATAAAGAGCAAAAAAGCGGAAGGGAGATATTTGACAACCTTACATAAAAATTGCAAAAGCAAGTTCAATTGCATCCATTGTCACAAAAGACACCATTCAATGCATCATTACAGCACATATGCCATCTTACCCCAAATATGCGCTTATACAAAAAGAACCATAGGTTTAATTGCAAAAGTAAATCCCGAGACCCAAAATTCGAAAAATTCCCAAGAGACACCATGTTGATCAAAGGCACAAAATTCTCAAACGCCGCACAGCGAAACACAAATTGCACTAGTTACAGAACTAATTACCACCATACCAACTCAAGTTGAGTATAACACAAATAAATACCTTAATTCACAATTAAGGAATTTTCAAAAGTTAAGAAAACTTCCTTTCATAACTACGGGATTTAACTGTAAATGTAAATTATTGTAAATTGCTCTGATTCCTAAATTGCTCTAGCCTCGTTGGAAAAACTACTATTTGCATAAAAAATCTCATTTATTCAATCGTACATACCAGACAGTCGAAAAATCGACAAATTTCGTTCAATATTCATGGATAAATTTTCAAATTATAAACAAAAGCTCAAAAGAAAAACAAGAAAGGAAGGGCTAAGTTCGGGTGTCACCGAACATTTTATACTCCCGCACGATAAAGTGATAATCGAGATTTCATATCCGTCATTTACATATTTTTCAAATACCGTATTTGTGTAAAGTTTTATTCCGCTTTCATCATTGGTTCCTAATGTATATATTATACAGAGAAGGCATCAGATGGAATTCAAAATAGCGTTTTATTGGAAGAAGGCGTGGTTGTGAACCGATTTCACCCATATTTCGTACATGTCATCAGGATGTTAATTGGTATAGTAGTTCCTGAGATATGGTTTTTGGTTCATAAGTGGGCGACGCCGCTCCCATTTTCAATTCTTAAAAAAAAGCCAGGGTGCAGCTTCCTTCTTCCATTTCTTCCGTAAAATTTAGTGTTTCTGACGTTTTTTGTTAGTCGGTTAACGCACTTTTAGTGGTTTTCAACATAACCTTTGTATGAGAGGTGGGCGTGGTTATTATCCGATTTCTTCCATTTTTGAACTGTATATGGAAATGCCTAAAGGAAACGACTCTGTAGAGTTTGGTTGACATAGCTATAGTAGTTTCCGAGATATCGAGATATGTACAAAAAACTTAGTAGGGGGCGGGGCAACGCCCACTTTTCCAAAAAAAATTACGTTCAAATATGCCCCTCCCTAATGCGATCCTTTGTGCCAAATGTCACTTTAATATCTTTATTTATGGCTTAGTTATGACACTTTATAGGTTTTCGGTTTTCGCCATTTTGTGGGCGTGGCAGTTAACCGATTTTGCCCATCTTCGAACTTAACCTTCTTATGGAGCCAAGATTTTGTGGGCGTGGCAGTTAACCGATTTTGCCCATCTTCGAACTTAACCTTCTTATGGAGCCAAGAAATACGTGTACCAAGTTTCATCATGATATCTCAATTTTTACTCAAGTTACAGCTTGCACGGACGGAAGGACGGACAGACTGACATCCGGATTTCAACTCTACTCGTCACGCTGATCACTTTGGTATATATAACCCTATATCTGACTCTTTTAGTTTTAGGACTTACAAACAACCGTTATGTGAACAAAACTATAATACTCTCCTTAGCAACTTGTTGCGAGAGTATAATTAAGGGATCCTCATATTCCCAATGCGATACAGTGACGCACCTACACTTACAAAAGGCAATGGTCGCTCTTATCGCATCTATCCAAGCGCTCCTCATATAGTTATATGGGTTATGGCAATCAATTGTATAAGGCTAAAATTTATTACGAATAATTGTGTACAGTATTACCACGCATCGAAGCCGATCTCAGTTCACGGCCATTCAGTGTGCGCTCACAAGATTCCTCTCAGTGCACCAGTATTCCTATTTTATTTTAAAAACGAACAAATTCGTCCGCAAATTAAATGCACTTTAAACTTAACATCCATGTGTATTTTTATACCCTGAACAGGGTATATTAAGTTTGTCACAAAGTTTGTAAAACCCAGAAGGAATCGTCGGAGACCCTATAAAGTATATATATATAAATGATCAGTATGTCGAGCTGAGTCGATTTAGCCATGTCCGTCTGTCTGTCCGTCCGTCTGTCTGTCTGTATATATACGAACTAATCCCTCAGTTTTTAAGATATCGTTTTGAAACTTTGCAAACGTCATTTTCTCTTCAAGAAGCTGCTCATTTGTCGGAACGACCGATATCGGACCACTATAACATATAGCTGCCATACAAACTGAACGATCGGAATCAAATGCTTGTATGGAAAACTTTCACATTTCACAAGATATATTCACGAAATTTAGTATATATTATTTCCTAAAGCAACAATGTAATCTCCGAAGAAATTGATCAGATCGGTTAACTATAGCATATAGCTGCCATACAAACTGAACGATCGGTATCAAGTTCTTGTATGGAAAACTTTCACATTTGACAAGATGTATTCACGAAATTTGGTGTGTATTATTTTCTAAAGCAACACTGTAATCTCCGAAGAAATTGATCAGATCGGTTGACTATAGCAAATAGCTGCCATACAAACTGAACGATCGGAATCAAGTTCTTGTATGGACAACTTTCACATTTGACAAGATATATTCACGAAATTTGGAGTGGCCAGAAATGATTCTTTTACACATGGCTCAAGCAGCTCACTACTTCCGGTCTTTGACCAAGTATCCTCTGGGTAGCCTAAGAACATCCGTTCGAAGGCGAGCTAAAGTGAGAAGGCGAAACATTCCCTACAAGGGTTGTGCGCTGGGTTTGGGACCCGCCACGTAAAAAACACCCTCAGTGAAGAGCTACAACCAGCCTCGGATGAGAGACCCCCCTTTTGATGACGACCATGGCAAACGAAATAAGAACTACGCATTGAGGGCATGCACCTGGAATGTCCGGTCCCTTCATTGGGAAGGTGCCGCTGCCCAGCTGGTTGATGTCCTCGTAAAGACAAAGGCTGACATCACCGCCGTCCAAGAAATGCGATGGACGGGACGAGGACAGAGACGAGTAGGTCCTTGTGACATTTACTACAGTGGCCATATAAAGGAGCGCAAGTTTGGTGTAGGATTCGTGGTGGGAGAGAGATTCCGTCGCCGAGTACTATCATTCACTGCGGTGAATGAACGTCTGGCCACAATCCGCATCAAAGCGAGGTTCTTCAACATATCGCTGATTTGCGCCCACGCCCCGACGGAGGAGAAGGACGATGTGACCAAAGATGCCTTCTATGAGCGCTTGGAGCGCGCTTATGAGAGCTGCCCCCGCCACGATGTCAAAATCGTGCTTGGCGACTTTAACGCCAGGGTGGGCAAAGAAGGTATATTTGGCACTACGGTCGGTAAATTCAGCCTCCACGACAAAACATCCCCAAATGGGTTGAGGCTGATTGACTTCGCCGGGGCCCGAAATATGGTTATCTGTAGTACTAGATTCCAGCATAAGAAGATTCATCAAGCTACCTGGCTGTCTCCGGATCGAAAAACTACCAACCAGATCGATCATGTTGTGATAGACGGAAGACACGTCTCCAGTGATTTAGATGTGCGTGCGCTCCGAGGTCCTAACATCGACTCGGACCACTATCTTGTTGCAGCTAAGATTCGCACCCGCCTCTGTGCAGCAAAAAACGCGCGCCACCAAACACAAGGAAGGTTCGACGTCGAGAAGCTGCAATCACAACAGACAGCTGAACGATTTTCTACTCGGCTTGCACTCCTGCTCCCTGAGAGCACTCGTTAACAACTCGGTATAAGGGAACTGTGGGACGGCATTTCAAACTCCTAACGTACAGCTGCAACCGAAACCATTGGTTTTCGGAAAGTGCAAAAGAACAGCTGGTACGACGAGGAGTGCCGTGTCGCAGCGGAGAGAAAACAGGCTGCCTACCACGCAACGTTACGATCGACCACTACACGTGCGGGATGGGATAGATACCGAGAGTTGAAGAGGGAAGCGAGACGCATTTGTAGACAGAAGAAGAAAGAGGCTGAAATGCGTGAGTACGAAGAGCTTGATAAGCTGGCCGACAGGGGTAATGCTCGAAAATTCTACGAAAAGATGCGGCGGCTTACGGAAAGTTTCAAGACCGGAGCGTATTCCTGTAGAACCCCCAAAGGTGATCTAGTCAGTGGTGCCCAAAGCATACTTAAATTATGGAGGGAACACTTCTCCAGCCTGCTGAATGGCAGTGAACGCACAACACCAGGAGAAGGAGAACCCGATTCCCCAATCGATGACGATGGAGCAGACGTTCCATTACCCGACCATGAAGAAGTTCGAATAGCAATTGCCCGCCTGAAGAACAACAAAGCGGCAGGAGTCGACGGATTGCCGGCCGAGCACGACAGCACGAAAAGGAGCTGCCTTTATGCCGCGATGTCTGAATTTGGTATCCCCGCAAAACTAATACGGCTGTGTAAACTGACGTTGAGTAACACCAAAAGCTCCGTCAGGATCGGGAAGGACCTCTCCGAGCCGTTCGATACCAAACGAGGTTTCAGACAAGGCGATTCCCTATCGTGCGACTTTTTCAACGTGCTTTTGGAGAAAATAGTTCGAGCCGCAGAACTAAATAGAGAAGGTACCATCTTCTATAAGAATGTACAGCTGTTGGCGTATGCCGATGATATTGATATCATCGGCCTCAACACCCGCGCCGTTAGTTCTGCTTTCTCCAGGCTGGACAAGGAAGCACAGAAAATGGGTCTGGCAGTGAACGAGGGCAAGACGAAATATCTCCTGTCATCAAACAAACAGTCGTCGCATTGGCGACTTGGCTCTCACGTCACTGTTGACAGTCATAACTTTGAAGTCGTAGATAATTTCGTCTATCTTGGAACCAGCGTAAACACCACCAACAATGTCAGCCTTGAAATCCAACGCAGGATAACTCTTGCCAACAGGTGCTACTTCGGACTGAGTAGGCAATTGAGAAGCAAAGTCCTCTCTCGACCAACAAAAACCAAACCCTATAAGTCACTCATAATTCCCGTCCTGCTGTATGGTGCAGAGTCTTGGACGATGTCAACAACGGATGAGTCGACGCTGCGAGTTTTCGAGAGAAAAGTTCTGCGAAAGATTTATGGTCCTTTGCGTGTTAGCCACGGCGAATACCGCATTCGATGGAACGATGAGCTGTACGAGATATACGACGACATCGACATAGTTCAGCGAATACGCTGGCTAGGTCATGTTGTCCGGATGGACGAAAACACTCCAGCTCTGAAAATATTCGACGCAGTACCCGCCGGGGGAAGCAGAGGAAGAGGAAGACCTCCACTCCGTTGGAAGGACCAAGTGGAGAAGGACCTGGCTTCGCTTGGAATATCCAATTGGCGCCACGTAGCGAAAAGAAGAAACGACTGGCGCGCTGTTGTTAACTCTGCCATAATCGCTTAAGCGGTTTCTACGCCAATTAAGAAGAAGGTATATATTATTTTCTGAGGCGACAATGTAATCTCCGAAGAAATTGATCAGATCGGTTAACTATAGCATATAGCTGCCATACAAACTGAACGATCGGTATCAAGTTCTTGTATGGACAACTTTCACATTTGACAAGATATATGCGAAACTTGGTATATATTATTTTCTAAAGCAACTATGTAATCTCCGAATAAAATGTTCAGATCGGTTGACTATAGCATATAGCTGCCATACAAACTGAACGATCGGAATCAAGTTCTTGTGTGGACAACTTTCACATTTGACAAGATATATTCACGAAATTTGGTAAATATTATTTCCTAAAGCAACAATGTAATCTCCGAAGAAATTGATCAGATCGGTTGACTATAGCATATAGCTGCCATACAAACTGAACGATCGGTATCAAGTTCTTGTATGGACAACTTTCACATTTGACACTCATATATTATTTCCTAAAGCAACAATGTAATCTCCGAAGAAATTGATCAGATCGGTTGACTATAGCATATAGCTTCCATACAAACTAAACACATAGTTACTAACAGAAATGTACCTGTGAAGGGTGCAACCGAAGTTAACGTTTTTCTTGTTTGTTAATAAAAAGTATTTAGTGCGGCATTATTAAAAGGTACAAACAGTGGCTATATATTTATACAATAATCAAAAATTCAAAAAGGTTATAAAAGTTGAAGGCATTTCCTAAACAATGACTAACGATTTTTGAAAAATTAAAAAAGTGACATAGTTCTGAAAAAAATTTGGTTTTTTTTATGTAAAAAATGCCCATTTTCTTAGGGCAAAACTGACAATTTTCAACCAATCGTAAAGATCGTATGTCATTGTATAGTAAATTTATTCAACAATAAGTTTTAATTTGCAGTCGATCGGTCAATTTCTCGTTAAGTTATGATGTCAGAACTTTTGAAAAATGTCGTTGAAAATGCGTTTAATGTTTCATTTATATATGTTTATACCCTGCGAGCGGGCGCTTTTTAGAACGCTGCCATTCATAAACTATTCAAGATAAGACCTTGTAATTTATACTTTCAAGTCTCGCTTCCCTCTTTTGCTCTCGGTATCTATCCCATCCCGCACGTGTTGTGGTTGTGCTCTCGGAGAGCAGGAGTGTAAGTCGAATAGAAAATCTGTATTGTAGCAGCTTCTCGACGTTGATCCTTCCATGTGTTTGTTGACGTGCGCTTTTTGCTGCACAGTGGCGAATGCGTAACTTGGCTGCAACAAGATAGTGGTCCAAGTGGGTGTAAGAACCTCGGATCGTACCCACATCTTCCGTCTTTCACAACATGATCGATCTGGTTGGTTTTTTTTCGATCTGGGGACAACCAGGTAGCTTGAGTCATTTTCCGGTGAAGTCGATCCGCCCCAACCCATTTGGGGATGTTTCGCCGCGGAAGCTGAATTTATCGATCGTTGTGGCAAAGATACCTTGTCTTGCTACCCTACCCAGCCTTCGTAGGTGCACTCCTAGCGCTCATAGAAGGCATATTTTTGCTTTGCGCTCCTTATGTGGCCATTGTAAGAAATGTCACAAGGACCTACTCGTCTCAGTCCTTGGCCCGTCTATCACACTTTTTGGACGGCGGTGATATCAGCCTTTATTCTTCCAATTAAGGCACCATATATTCCAAGTGGATACTCTTGAATCATAGTCCTTTCTACGTTTGTTGTGGTCGTCATCAAAAAGGGGTTTCTCTTCCGAGGCTGTTTGTTCCTTCTCAGCGCACAACCCTGCGAAGGGATGGTTCGCCTTCTCACTTTAACCCATTTACAGCTTATGGTCGATTTTTCTGCTAGCAACTTTGAAAACTCATCGAGTCGAAAATGAACGAGATATGTCCTGAAGGCAATAATTGCATGTCATTTTGCATCTTTCTGATCTTGACAAAAATTTTTCTTTAACCAATTACATAATTTTCAAAAATTTTATCAGATCTTCTGAAGACCAATTTTTCCAAATTTTTTCAAAAAATAAGGAAAAAATAGAGAAAATTTCTGAAAAAATAAACCTTCCCATATATTGTAGTGTTTGTCGCATACTTCACGCCGAATGTATTTCTCAGCAGATCGGTTATAGTACAGAATGATAAGAAATGTGCCAAATTAACTGATTGATATATCGACAACCAGCCGAAAACGATACGACTAATAGTTCCACTTCATTATTTTTGTGTCTTGTGAACTCCAATGTTCCAAATGAATGATGGCAATCAATATACTTTCAATTTAAGGGAAAATTGCTTGATTACTGAGTTCTTTCACAAACAAGTAGACGCAGGAAGTATTATAATCAAAAACATGCAGGACAAAGCGCCGCCTTACAGTTCATACAGTGTTTCGTAATTACATATCAGAAAATGAAAAAGTCGATTAAATAATTGTTCCACTTTATGGAAAATTCAAAAGCTTTCTTTCCAGATTTTTCTAGAATAGAATTTTCCAGAAGCTTCCTAGGTCACGAATATAAAAAGGAACCCTTCCAGGCAGGTAGTTAGTCGGTTGTTGCCCACGGGCCTGAGTAGGTAGTGAGGTATTCCGATCTGGAGTAAAATATTGACGGTGAAATTTTGAGTTTTCTCTTGAAAATGTTGCACATAAAATACCGGAGTCAAAGAGATTGAGGAGATTATGGGGCACGCTGATCATGAAATTGCAAATCGCATTCTCCATGCAGATACGGTCGACTAAGTGGTCTTGCCTCCGGAAACTGCAGATGCAGTAAGTGGCACGGAAAATATCGAGGAAGAGGAGCAAATACTCAACCATGGAAGTGCGTTTGTGCCTCACGAAATAGCTGGGAACATTGAACTATTTTGCGCGTACAATGAAGACAATCCGAATGCGTCAGCCGATTGCGACGAGACCGAGGAACATTCTACTGAACATGAATCTATGATAGTTCAAGTTCGCCTATGACATCCAAACGTAGCAGAAAACAAGTCAATCTATTCGAACCAAAATGGACTAAAGCAAAAAAGATTAAATACTCTCGCGAGCTTCCGGTGAACAAGCAGATTGACAAAATGGAAAAACTTTACAGCGAATATGGTATGTATTGCAATTTCATGGTCATTTATATTTTCGTGTAGCTCATTTAGTAAGTTTTATCGCGTTGTAGGAGGGTACACACCAATTCAACTTTTCAACTTATTTATCGATGATGAGATAAACAAGTATTTGGTTCAATGTACGATGAACTGCGCGAAAATCGATCACAACGACTTGAAATTTGAAATGGATGATGAGGAAATGCGCCGTTTCATTGGAATTTTGTTCGTGACTGGCTACAATACGCGACCGCGCATCGAAAATTATTGGTCATCCCAATCTTTATTTTGAAACATTCGTTTGAATAAGAAACTCATGCAGTTTAGCAAATTCTCACACAAAAGTCTCCTCCTCCTCGTTGTCAAAATTGTCACAAACATTCGTCATATATGTAAGTGCACAAAATGCGATGTAGCTATACATGTTTTGAGTTTCAATCAATTTCATGAAATATAAATCAAAACTTACTTTTGAAATGTATCTATCTTTTACTGTAAATAAAAAGTAATGTGAAATTGAAAAATTGAATAAAATAAACTTTTTGAATGATAAACTCTATTAAAACACTGTTTCACTTTAGTATGTATAGTTTGCGTCTGATGGTCGACTTTTCAACCACATTTCCGTGGCTAGACGGCTTAATGTAAAAATCTCAAAAATTAAAGCATCGAGTTTTTTCATACTAAGCAGAACATAAAGCTTGAATGAAATCAAAGCAGTGGATCTAATGGGTTAACTCGCCCAAACGGTTGTTCTTTGGCTACCCAGAGGGCACTTGGTTTTAGACCGGAAGTCGTGAGCTGATTGAGCCATATGTAAAATAATCGTTTCTGGCCACTCTCAAGTGAATGGCAATCAGAGAATTTTCCCCACTTGCGTGAACTTCTACACTGCTGTACATATTTCTTTCGGCAATACATACAAAGAGACAGCTTCGATTATCAAAATAATTAGCCCCTCTGCTCACTTTCCGATCCCCAAAAAGTTTTAAAAGCATTGTGCTTATTGGTCTACTGAGCTATAAAAACTCAGAGAAGTAAAAGAAACGCTTTGGGTTCAAAAGTTTTTTTTCAGTATTTCTGTATTTATTGGATCTGCTTGGTAAAGTGTCTTCTTCAACATATTGCTGATTTGCGCCCACGCCTCGACGGAAGAGAAGGACGATGTGACCAAAGATGCCTTTTATGAGTGCTTGGAGCGCACTTATGAGAGCTGCCCCCGCCACGATGTCAAAATCGTGCTTGGCGACTTTAACGCCAGGGTGGGCAAAGAAGGTATCTTTGGCACTACGGTCGGTAAATACAGCCTCCACCAGGAAACATCCCCAAATGGGTGGAGGCTGATCGACTTCGCCGGGGCCCGAAATATGGTTATCTGTAGTACTAGTTTCCAGCATAAGAAGATTCATCAAGCTACCTGGCCCTCTCCCGATCGAAAAACTACCAACCAGATCGATCATGTTGTGATAGACGGAATACACGTCTCCAGTGTTTTAGATGTGCGTGCACTCCGAGGTCCTAACATCGACTCGGACCACTATCTAAGCTAAGATTCGCACCCGCCTCTGTGCAGCAAAAAACGTACGCCAACAAACACAAGGAAGGTTCGACGTCGAGAAGCTGCAATCACAACAGACAGCCGAAGAATTTTCTAGTCGGCTTGCACTCCTGCTCTCTAAGAGCACTCGTCAACAACTCGGTACATGGGAACTGTGGGACGGCATTTCAAACTCCTTACGTACAGCTGCAACCGAAATCATTGGTTTTCGGAAAGTGCAAAAGAACAGCTGGTACGACGAGGAGTGCCGTGTTGCAGCGGAGAGAAAACAGGCTGCCTAGCTCGCAACGTTACGATCGACCACAACACGTGCGGGATGGGAGTTGAAGAGGGAAGCCAAGCGCATTTGCACACAGAAAAAGAAAGAGGCCGAAATCGTGAGTATAAGGAGCTTGATGAGCTGGCCGACAGGGGTAGTCTTCGAAAATTCTACGAAAAACTGCGACGGCTTACAGAAGGTTTCAAGACCGCAGCATTGATATTCCAAGCGAAGCCAGGTCCTTCTCCACTTGGTCCTTCCATCGAAGTGGAGTTCTTCCTCTTCCTCTGCTTCCCCGGCGGGTGGGAATATTTCAGAGCTGGAGTCGAATCCGACAACATGACCTAGCCTTTTTTAATCGCTGGAACTCGTATATCTCGTACAGCTCATCGTTCCATCGAATGCGGTATTCGCCGTGGCTAACGCGCAAAGGACCATAAATCTTTCGCAGAACTTTTCTCTCGAAAACTCGCAACGTCGACTCATCCGTTGTTGACATCGTCCAAGACTCTGCACCATACAGCAGGACGGGAATTATGAGTGACTTATAGAGTTTGGTTTTTGTTTGTCGAGAGAAGACTTTGCTTCTCAATTGCCTACTCAGTCCGAAGTAGCACCTGTTGGCAAGAGTTATCCTGCGTTGGATTTCTGGCTGACATTGTTGGTGGTGTTAATAATTGTTCCTAAATAGACGAAATTCTCTACAACTTCAAAGTTATGACTGTCAACACTGACGTGAGAGCCAAGTCGCGAATGCGACGACTGTTTGTTTGATGACAGGAGATATTTCATCTTGCCCTCGTTCACTACCAGACCCATTTTCTGTGCTTCCTTGTCCAGCCTGGAGAAAGCAGAACTAACGGCGCGGGTGTTGAGGCCGATGATATCAATATCATCGGCATACGCCAACAGCTGTACACTCTTATAGAAGATGGTACCTTCTCTATTTAGTTCTGCAGCTCGAACTATTTTCTCCAAAAGCAGGTTGATGAAGTGGCTATAGGGGATCGCCTTGTCTGAAACCTCGTTTGGTATCGAACGGCTCGGAGAGGTCCTTCCCGATCCTGACGGAGCTTTTCGTGTTGCTCAACGTCAGTTTACACAGCCGTATTAGTTTTGCGGGGATACCAAATTCAGACATCGCGGCATAAAGGCAGCTCCTTTTCGTGCTGTCGAAAGCAGCTTTGAAATCGACGAAGAGGTGGTGTGTGTCGATTCTCCTTTCACGGGTCTTTTCCAAGATTTGGCGCATGGTGAATATCTGGTCGGTTGTTGATTTGCCAGGTCTGAAGCCACACTGATAAGGTCCAATCAGTTTGTTGACGGTGGGCTTTAATCTTTCACACAATACGCTCGATAGAACCTTATATGCGATGTTGAGGAGGCTAATCCCACGGTAGTTGGCGCAGATTGTGGGGTCTCCTTTTTATGGATTGGGCATAGCACACTTAAATTCCAATCGTTGGGCATGCTTTCGTCCGACCATATTTTACAAAGAAGCTGATGCATGCACTCTATCAGTTCTTCGCCGCCGTGTTTGAATAGCTCGGCCGGCAATCCGTCGGCCCCCCTGCCGCTTTGTTGTTCTTCAGGCGGGCAATTGCTATTCGAACTTCTTCATGGTCGGGTAATGGAACGTCTGCTCCATCGTCATCGATTGGGGAATCGGGTTCTCCTTCTCCTGGTGTTGTGCGTTCACTGCCATTCAGCAGGCTGGAGAAGTGTTCCCTCCATAATTTAAGTGTGCTCTGGGCATCAGAGACTAGATCACCTTTGGGGGTTCTACAAGAGTATGCTCCGGTCTTGAAACCTTCCGTAAGCCGCCGCATTTTTTCGTAGAATTTTCGAGCATTACCCCTGTCGGCCAGCTTATCAAGCTCTTCGTACTCACGCATTTCAGCCTCTTTCTTCTTCTGTCTTCAAATGCGTCTCGCTTCCCTCTTCAACTCTCGGTATCTATCCCATCCCGCACGTGTAGTGGTCGATCGTAACGTTGCGAGGTAGGCAGCCTGTTTTCTCTCCGCTGCGACACGGCACTCCTCGTCGTACCAGCTGTTCTTTTGCACTTTCCGAAAACCAATGGTTTCGGTTGCAGCTGTACGTAAGGAGTTTGAAATGCCGTCCCACAGTTCCCTTATACCGAGTTGTTGACGAGTGCTCTCAGAGAGCAGGAGTGCAAGCCGAGTAGAAAATCGTTCGGCTGTCTGTTGTGATTGCAGCTTCTCGACGTCGAACCTTCCTTGTGTTTGTTGGCGCGCGTTTTTTGCTGCACAGAGGCGGGTGCGAATCTTAGCTGCAACAAGATAGTGGTCCGAGTCGATGTTAGGACCTCGGAGCGCACGCACATCTAAAACACTGGAGACGTGTCTTCCGTCTATCACAACATGATCGATCTGGTTGGTAGTTTTTCGATCCGGAGACAGCCAGGTAGCTTGATGAATCTTCTTATGCTGGAACTAGTACTACAGATAACCATATTTCGGGCCCCGGCGAAGTCGATCAGCCTCAACCCATTTGGGGATGTTTCCTCGTGGAGGCTGAATTTACCGACCGTAGTGCCAAAGATACCTTCTTTGCCCACCCTGGCGTTAAAGTCGCCAAGCACGATTTTGACATCGTGGCGGGGGCAGCCTTCATAAGTGCGCTCCAAGCACTCATAAAAGGCATCTTTGGTCACATCGTCCTTCTCTTCCGTCGGGGCGTGGGCGCAAATCAGCGATATGTTGAAGAACCTCGCTTTGATGCGGATTGTGGCTAGACGTTCATTCACCGCAGTGAATGATAGTACTGGCGACGGAGTCTCTCCCACCACGAATCCCACACCAAACTTGCGCTCCTTTATATGGCCACTGTAGTAAATGCCACAAGGACCTACACGTCTCTGTCCTTGTCCCGTCCATCGCATTTCTAGGACGGCGGTGATGTCAGCCTTTATTTGTGCGAGGACATTACCAACTGGGCAGCGGCACCTTCCAAATTAAGGGTCCGGAACTTTCAGGTGCATGCCCCCAATTCGTAGTCCTTATTTCGTTTGCCATGGTCGTCATCAAAAGGGGGTCTCTCATCCGAGGCTGTTGTTGCTATTTCATTGGGGTGTTTTTGTTTACGTGGCGGGTCCCAAACCCAGCGCACAACCTTATGCAGGGAATGTTTCGCCTTCTAACGGATGTTCTTAGGCTACGCAGAAGATACTTGGTCAAAGACCGGAAGTCGTGAGCTGCTTGACCCATATGTAAAAGAATCGTTTCTGGCCACTCCCAAGTGAATGGCGATCAGAGAGCTTTTCTCACTTGCGTGAACTTCCACACATGACTCCATCCTTCTTTGAATAGTCTGGTTGCGACGCCAAAGGTCTTTTTAATTTGTCAAATGCTGAAATACCAATTTGATGTACATTTATTTTAAAATTTCCTGACATATTTTTTGTTACTGTTAAAGTTAACATTTTCGCAGACAAATATTTTGTCAGGGGCTTTGCTTTGCTTTGTTTTTAACAAATTTGCGTTAATATCTAGTAGTACCCAAAAATCCTATTAGTTCTCGCAAGTTTTCAGGTAGTGGATAATTAAAAATTAACTGCTTTTTATTAGAACCTGTCTTGATAACATATATATTATGTAAAAATGACAAATTTTCCCAATATAGTGGTGCAGTTTATCATTCATTGCCCTCATGAAAATTATAGGTGCATTTTTCAACTCAACAATTATTCTCGAGAATTCTGAAAAAAACTGTATTTTCGATATCATTAGTTGACATTAAGATTTGATGAAAACCTGATTTTAAGTACATACTTTAAAAATATTTTGCTTTACTTTGATAAGACAGGATTACATATATTAGTATCTGGAATCGGATAACGGTCATGATGTATGATAATTTATCTCTGTAATACATTACCGTCTTCAACATATCGATGATTTCCACCCTCGCCTCTACGGCAGAGAAAGACAATGTGACCAACGATGCCTTCTACTTGTATGAGTGCTTGTAGGGCGCCTACTATGAAAGCTTCCCCCGCCATGATGTCAAAATCTGGTCGTGTTATGATAGACGGAAGACACGTTTCCAGTGTTTTAGACGTGCGTACGCTTCCAGCGGAGAGCAAACAGAATGCCTACCTCGCAACGTTACAATCGATCATAACACATGCGGGACTGGATAGATACTGAGAAACATGACATGAAAGAGGCCGAAATGCGTGAGTATGAAGAGCTTGACAAGCTAGCCGACAGGGGTAATGCTCGAAAACTCTACGAAAAAATGCGGCGACTAACAGACCGGAACATACACTTGTGGTATCTAGTGACTGATGCCCAGAGCATACTAAAATTATGTAGAGAAAACTTCTCCAGCCTGCTGTGAAAGTTAATACCAGAAGAAGGCGAACCCGATCCCCCAATCGATGACGATGGAACAGACGTTCTATTGCCCGACCATGAAGAAGTTCGAATAGCATAGTTCCGTCTGAAGAACAACAAAGCGGCGAGAACTGGTAAAAAGCATACATCAGCTTCTTTGCAGAATATGGTCTGACGAAAGTATGCCCAACGATTGGAATTTAAGTTTTCTCTGCCAATCCGCAAAAAGGAAGACCTTACAATCTGCGCCAGCTACCGTGGGATAAGCCTCCGCAACAGAGCATATAAACTTCTATAGAGCGTATTGTGTGAAAGATTAAAGCCCGCCGTCAACAAGCAGCTTGGGCCTTATCAATGTGGCTTTAGACCAAGCAAATCAACAACTGACCAGATATTTACCATGCGCCAAATATTGGAAAAGACCCGTGAAAGAAGAATCGACACACACCACCTCTTCGTCGATTTCAAAGTTGCTTTTGACAGCTCGAAGAGGAGCTGCCTTTATGCCGCAATGTCTGAATTTAGTGTCCCCGAAAAACTAATACGACTGTGTAAACTGACGATGAGCATTGCCGAAATCTCCGTCAGGATCAAGAAAGACAAGATCAAGAAAGTAATTACTTCAAGTTGGAGATAGTTTCGTTGGAACCGCATCAACACCAACAACAATGTCAGCCTCAAAATCCAAAGCAGAATATCTCTTGTCAACAAATGCTATTTCGGACTAAGTGGGTAATTGAGGAGTAAAGTCCTCTCTTGACGAACAAAAATATAACTCCATTAGTCACTCATTATTCCCGTCCTGCTATATAGTGCAGAGGCATGACCGATGACAACATCTGAATAATCGGCGTTACGAGTTTTCGACAGAAAGATTCTGCGGAAAATTGTCGCCACGTGGCGAAAAGAAGAAACGACAGGCGCGCTGTTGCTAACCGTAAGCGGTTTCTACATGTTAAGAAGAAAATATATTATCGTTGTAAGATTTGGTGAGCCATCGTCCCTAGTACCCTTTTTTGTTACCACCCATACTGGTTACTTATACCGACTCTTACTAGGGTCTGGTTTTTCCATTAATCAGTTTGTAAATTTCCTCATTAAAACCCGAATTTACAGATGAAGGTATGGATATTGTCTGTACCATTTTCTATTCTCACTTTTCGTTTCTTCTTTTATATACGTCTTAAATGTGGAAGCTTATAATAATGCCTGAATGTAATTGAACAAGTTTTTCTTTTATATAGGATTTTTATTTAGATAGATATGGTCATCTTGAATCTTCAAAAATTTCGGAGTTTTTTCTGAATAAATGGAGTTATTTTTTGTCAAATCAGAGGACTTTTCGCTCATTAATGAGTAGTCTTTGTCCATATTACCAATAAAATCATTGGTTACTGTTTCAAAATTCTCTGTTGGCTGAATGAAAACTTCATGTACTTCTTTTTTTTCTGTTCTTTCCTTTGGCTCGGTGTAAGGAATCTCCTTGGTCCTCATTTATAATATACACTAGCCAGAAAAAGTCCCCGCTCATACAAACAAATGCTTTTGAAACTTAATAAAATCCAAACAGCTGTTTCAATTAATTTTTATACTCTCGCAACAATGTTGCTAACGAGAGTATTATAGTTTTGTTCACATAACGGTTGTTTGTAAGTCCTAAAACTAAAAGAGTCAGATATAGGGTTATATATACCAAAGTGATCAGGGCGACGAGTAGAGTCGAAATCCGGATGTCTGTCTGTCCGTCCGTCCGTCTGTCCGTCCGTCCGTGCAAGCTGTAACTTGAGTAAAAATTGAGATATCATGATGAAACTTGGTACACGTATTCCTTGGCTCCATAAGAAGGTTAAGTTCGAAGATGGGCAAAATCGGCCCACTGCCACGCCCACAAAATGGCGGAAACCGAAAACCTATAAAGTGTCATAACTAAGCCATAAATAAAGATATTAAAGTGAAATTTGGCACAAAGGATCGCATTAGGGAGGGGCATATTTCGACGCAATTGTTTTGGAAAAGTGGGCGTGGCCCCGCCCCCTACTAAATTTTACGGAAGAAGTGGCAGAAGGAAGCTGCACCCAGGCTTTTTTTAAAAATTGAAAATGGGCGTGGCGCCGCCCACTTATGGACCAAGAACCATATCTCAGGAGCTACTAGACCGATTTCAATGAAATTCGGTATATAATATTTTCTTAACACCCTGATGACATGTACGAAATATGGGTGAAATCGGTTCGCAACCACGCCTTCTTCCAATATAAAGCTATTTTGAATTCCATCTGATGCCTTCTCTGTATAATACGAGTATAAACATTAGGAACCAATGATGATAGCGGAATAAAACTTTACAAAAATACGGTATTTGAAAAATATGTAAATGACGTATTATGAAATCTCGATTATCACTTTACCATGCGAGAGTATAAAATGTTCGGTGACACCCGAACTTAGCCCTTTCCTTACTTGTTTTTGTATGTATTTAAACATTTGAATTAAAAGATAACACAAAAATTTTTAATGAGTATTTCGTTTGTTAGAAAATAAAATAAGACACATTTTCTTGTGAATTCTAATAATAAGTATAAGAAAAAGTCTTCGCTCGTATAATACAAAGTTTTTAAATCAATACAAATAAAAGTAATTAGTAACTGGTAGGCCAGCCTTTTGGGCATCGAATGCACAAGTTTCGTTGTTTCTTCCGCGGATATCTTGGACCATTCTTCCAGGATGACATTTTTCAGCATCTCCTTGCTGGTGATTCTATGTGCGGATTCTGCGGTCCAATAGAGCCCACAAATGCTCTATTCAGTTGAGGTCCGATGAATGTGGAGGTGTACGTAACAACTTTGGAGCAGTGTGCTTTAGTTCGTTGTCCTGCTGAAAGTAAAACACCCCAGGTAACCCCAATTTGACAGCACTTTCTTTAATTATTTGCTTCAAGATATTTAAGTAAACAAACTTATTCATTATGCAATCAATGAATTCTATTTCCACTTGCCGACATACACCTCCACAGCAAAACTCCTCTGCCACGGTGTTTCACCGTCGATGAGAGATTGTGGACATCCAACGCCGTGCCAGGTTTTCTCCATACCAATTGCCTTCCTTTTATTCCGAAAATGCAATTTTTTGTTTCATCAGACAAGAGCTTTTCGTGTTGCTCAACGTCAGTTTACACAGTCGTATTAGTTTTGCGGGGATACCAAATTCAGTCATCGCGACATAAAGGCAGCTCCTTTTCGTGCTGTCGAAAGCAGCTTTGAAATCGACGAAGAGGTGGTGTGTGTCGATTCTCTTTCTCGGCTCTTTTCCAAGATTTGGCGCATGGTGAATATCTGGTCGGTTGTTGATTTGCCAGGTCTAAAGCCACACTGGTAAGGTCCAATCAGTTTGTTGACGGTGGGCTTTAATCTTTCACACAATACGCACGATAGAACCTTATATGCGATGTTGAGGAGGCTAATCCCACGGCAGTTGGCGCAGATTGTGGGGTCTCCTTTTTTATGGATTGGGCATAGCACACTTAAATTCCAATCGTTGGGCATGCTTTCGTCCGACCATATTTTACAAAGAAGCTGATGCATGCTCTCTATCAGTTCTTCGCCGCCGCGTTTGAATAGCTCGGCCGGCAATCCATCGACCATCCCCTTTTTTGTTCTTTAGGCAGGTAATTGCTATTCGAACTTCTTCATGGTCGGGCAATGGATCGTCTGCTCCATCGTCATCAATTGGGGAATCTAGTTCGTCTTCTCCTAGTGTTGTGCGTTCACTGCCATTCAGCAGGGTGGAGAAGTGTTCCCTCCATAATCTAAGTGTGGTCTGGTCATCGACGACTAGATCACCTTTGGGGGTTCTACAAGAGTATGCTCCGGTCTTGAAACCTTCAGTTAGCCGCCGCATCTTTTCGTAGAATTTTCGAGCATTACCCCTGTCGGCTAGCTTATCAAGCTCTTCGTACTCACACATTTCGGCCTCTTTCTTCTTCTGTCTTCAAATGCGCCTCGCTTCCCTTTTCAACTCTCGGTATCTGTCCCATCCAGCACGTGTTGTGGTCGATCGTAACGTGGCGAGATAGGCAGACTGTTTTCTCTCCGCTGCAACACGGCACTCCTCGTCGTACCAGCTGTTCTTTTGCACTTTCCGAAAACCAATGGTTTCGGTTGCAGCTGTACGTAAGGAGTTTGAAATGCCGTCCCACAGTTCCCATGTACCGAGTTGTTGACGAGTGCTCTTAGAGAGCAGGAGTGCAAGCCGACTAGAAAATTCTTCGGCTGTCTGTTGTGATTGCAGCTTCTCGACGTCGAACCTTCCTTGTGTTTGTTGGCGTACGTTTTTTGCTGCACAGATTTGCACCCGCAGAATCTTAGCTGTAGGGCGCCTACTATGAAAGCTTCCCCCGCCATGATGTCAAAATCTGGTCGTGTTATGATAGACGGAAGACACGTTTCCAGTGTTTTAGACGTGCGTACGCTTCCAGCGGAGAGCAAACAGAATGCCTACCTCGCAACGTTACAATCGATCATAACACATGCGGGACTGGATAGATACTGAGAAACATGACATGAAAGAGGCCGAAATGCGTGAGCATGAAGAGCTTGACAAGCTAGCCGACAGGGGTAATGCTCGAAAACTCTACGAAAAAATGCGGCGACTAACAGACCGGAACATACACTTGTGGTATCTAGTGACTGATGCCCAGAGCATACTAAAATTATGTAGAGAAAACTTCTCCAGCCTGCTGAATGGGAGGGAAAGTATAACGCCTGAAGAAGGCGAACCCGATCCCCCAATCGATGACGATGGAACAGACGTTCTATTGCCCGACCATGAAGAAGTTCGAATAGCATAGTTCCGTCTGAAGAACAACAAAGCGGCGAGAACTGGTAAAAAGCATACATCAGCTTCTTTGCAGAATATGGTCTGACGAAAGTATGCCCAACGATTGGAATTTAAGTTTTCTCTGCCAATCCGCAAAAAGGAAGACCTTACAATCTGCGCCAGCTACCGTGGGATAAGCCTCCGCAACAGAGCATATAAACTTCTATAGAGCGTATTGTGTGAAAGATTAAAGCCCGCCGTCAACAAGCAGCTTGGGCCTTATCAATGTGGCTTTAGACCAAGCAAATCAACAACTGACCAGATATTTACCATGCGCCAAATATTGGAAAAGACCCGTGAAAGAAGAATCGACACACACCACCTCTTCGTCGATTTCAAAGTTGCTTTTGACAGCTCGAAGAGGAGCTGCCTTTATGCCGCAATGTCTGAATTTAGTGTCCCCGAAAAACTAATACGACTGTGTAAACTGACGATGAGCATTGCCGAAATCTCCGTCAGGATCAAGAAAGACAAGATCAAGAAAGTAATTACTTCGAAGTTGGAGATAGTTTCGTTGGAACCGGCATCAACACCAACAACAATGTCAGCCTCAAAATCCAAAGCAGAATATCTCTTGTCAACAAATGCTATTTCGGACTAAGTGGGTAATTGAGGAGTAAAGTCCTCTCTTGACGAACAAAAATATAACTCCATTAGTCACTCATTATTCCCGTCCTGCTATATAGTGCAGAGGCATGACCGATGACAACATCTGAATAATCGGCGTTACGAGTTTTCGACAGAAAGATTCTGCGGAAAATTGTCGCCACGTGGCGAAAAGAAGAAACGACAGGCGCGCTGTTGCTAACCGTAAGCGGTTTCTACGCCAGTTAAGAAGAAAAATATATTATCGTTGTAAGATTTGGTGAGCCATCGTCCCTAGTACCCTTTTTTGTTACCACCCATACTGGTTACTTATACCGACTCTTACTAGGGTCTGGTTTTCATTAATCAGTTTGTAAATTTCCTCATTAAAACCCGAATTTACAGATGAAGGGTATGGATATTGTCTGTACCATTTTCTATTCTCACTTTTCGTTTCTTCTTTTATATACGTCTTAAATGGGAAGCTTATAATAATGCCTGAATGTAATTGAACAAGTTTTTCTTTTATATAGGATTTTTATTTAGATAGATATGGTCATCTTGAATCTTCAAAAATTTCGGAGTTTTTTCTGAATAAATGGAGTTATTTTTTGTCAAATCAGAGGACTTTTCGCTCATTATTGAGTAGTCTTTGTCCATATTACCAATAAAATCATTGGTTACTGTTTCAAAATTCTCTGTTGGCTGAATGAAAACTTCATGTACTTCTTTTTTTTCTGTTCTCTCCTTTGGCTCGGTGTAAGGAATCTCCTTGGTCCTCATTTATAATATACACTAGCCAGAAAAAGTCCCCGCTCATACAAACAAATGCTTTTGAAACTTAATAAAATCCAAACAGCTGTTTCAATTAATTTTTTTTGTATGTATTTAAACATTTGAATTAAAAGATAACACAAAAATTTTTAATGAGTATTTCGTTTGTTAGAAAATAAAATAAGACACATTTTCTTGTGAATTCTAATAATAAGTATAAGAAAAAGTCTTCGCTCGTATAATACAAAGTTTTTAAATCAATACAAATAAAAGTAATTAGTAACTGGTAGGCCAGCCTTTTGGGCATCGAATGCACAAGTTTCGTTGTTTCTTCCGCGGATATCTTGGACCATTCTTCCAGGATGACATTTTTCAGCATCTCCTTGCTGGTGATTCTATGAGTGCGGATTCTGCGGTCCAATAGAGCCCACAAATGCTCTATTCAGTTGAGGTCCGATGAATGTGGAGGTGTACGTAACAACTTTGGAGCAGTGTGCTTTAGTTCGTTGTCCTGCTGAAAGTAAAACACCCCAGGTAACCCCAATTTGACAGCACTTTCTTTAATTATTTGCTTCAAGATATTTAAGTAAACAAACTTATTCATTATGCAATCAATGAATTCTATTTCCACTTGCCGACATACACCTCCACAGCAAAACTCCTCTGCCACGGTGTTTCACCGTCGATGAGATGTTGTGGACATCCAACGCCGTGCCAGGTTTTCTCCATACCAATTGCCTTCCTTTTATTCCGAAAATGCAATTTTTTGTTTCATCAGACAACAAAACTGACTCCCAAAATGATAGAAGTTTATTTATACTCGTATGCTCGCTGGCGAACGCTAAACGCTTCATATGATTTTTAGGGATACAAACGGCTGTTTACGTGTTACTCTAGCTTTAAAACCAACCCTTTTCAAAATTTTCTAGCCGTGTCACTACAAATTTGTTTTTGGAATCGTTTTTTAACATCTTCCGCTATCTGCGCAGACGTAAGGCGGGGATTTCTTTTGACCAAAGATATAACTTTCCTTGTTTCCCGGTCTATTAATATTTTTGGGCGACCACTCCAATTTCTTTTTGCTTTTCATTCATTGTTACTAAAATAAATTATTTTAAAACAAACCTGTTGCAAGACCACAAAATTTGACTTACAGCTTAGGAATTTTTATTTCTGTAAATAAATAATCAATAAATCAGTGTCCTGTTACAGTCCCACGTTAAAATAAACTAAAAAAATTCTTATGAGCGGAGACTTTTTCTGCTCGTTTTGCTCAAGCCTAATGGAAAATATGTCGTTATCTTAGTTTCTATGCAACCGATTTTAACAATATTTTGCGCGCGTGTTGCTTAAGTCTTAAGCTATGGCTAACTGATGTTCTCAGAATTTTTGCTTTAATATAATTTTAATAATGTTATTTGCGAAAAATGAAAATTAAAAAACCATGAGCGAAGACTTTTTCTGGCTAGTGTATTCTTTTTAATATTGCTGTTATTACCTTCGGCTCTATTTGAGGAAACTTTCGTTTTTTTTGAATATGTTTTCTATTTTTGCCGATACTACCTCGCTTTGAAGAATCTTTTCGTTCCGTATAATACTCTTCCCACCTGATGCTACTGAGTACTATATTATAGTTTTGTTCACCTAACGGTTGTACGTATCACATAAAACTAAGCGAGTTAGTTATATATCGGGTGATTTTTTAAGAGCTTGATAACTTTTTTAAAAAAAAAAAACGGAAAAAAAATCTCATCGGTTCTTTATTTGAAACGTTAGATTGGTTCATGACATTTACTTTTTGAAGATAATTTCATTTAAATGTTGACCGCGGCTGCGTCTTAGGTGGTCCATTCGAAAAGTCCAATTTTGGGCACGTCGAATTTTCAGTGAATGGGCCCTAGAAAAGTTGGCAGAAAATCCGCTTTTTTATCGACAAATTTTGTTCAGCGATGAGGCTCATTTCTGGTTGAATGGCTACGTAAATAAGCAAAATTGCCGCATTTGTGGTGAAGAGCAACCAGAAGCCGTTCAAGAACTGCCCATGCATCCCGAAAAATGCACTGTTTGGTGTGGTTTGTACGCTGGTGGAATCATTGGACCGTATTTTTTCAAAGATGCTGTTGGACGCAACGTTACGGTGAATGGCGATCGCTATCGTTCGATGCTAACAAACTTTTTGTTGCCAAAAATGGAAGAACTGAACTTGGTTGACATGTGGTTTCAACAAGATGGCGCTACATGCCACACAGCTCGCGATTCTATGGCCATTTTGAGGGAAAACTTCGGAGAACAATTCATCTCAAGAAATGGACCCGTAAGTTGGCCACCAAGATCATGCGATTTATCGCCTTTAGACTATTTTTTGGGGGCTACGTCAAGTCTAAAGTCTACAGAAATAAGCCAGCAACTATTCCAGCTTTGGAAGACAACATTTCCGAAGAAATTCGGGCTATTCCGGCCGAAATGCTCGAAAAAGTTGCCCAAAATTGGACTTTCCGAATGGACCACCTAAGACGCAGCCGCGGTCAACATTTAAATGAAAT
Organism: Bactrocera neohumeralis; assembly: GCF_024586455.1. Taxonomy (NCBI): domain Eukaryota; kingdom Metazoa; phylum Arthropoda; class Insecta; order Diptera; family Tephritidae; genus Bactrocera; species Bactrocera neohumeralis. Next base: position 874,364 of record NW_026089624.1, read on the forward strand.
TATCTTCAAAAAGTAAATGTCATGAACCAATCTAACGTTTCAAATAAAGAACCGATGAGATTTTGCAAATTTTATGCGTTTTTTTTTTAAAAAAAGTTATCAAGCTCTTAAAAAATCACCCGATATAACACATAATTATGTAAATCATCACGAAGAAATTTGAAATCCGGGTGACTGCCTGTCTGTTCGTACATCCAACCATCCATGCAAGCTGTAACTTGACTAAAAATTGAGATATCTTGATGAAACTTGGTGTGCGGGTTTCTTAGTTCAAAAAAAAATTAAGAGTTCGTACATGGGCGTAATTGAACCACTGTCACGCCCACAAAACGCCATAACTAAGCACTACCGTGATTTGGAACGGGGTATCACAGTATTAAGGAGCACCTGTGGGCAAAACATTTTGAAAAAGTAGGTGTGGCCTCGCCCTCTTATAAGTTTAATATACATATCTCCTAAACCACTCAAGCTACAACAACCAACAACAACTAACAACAGTGTGAAACTGGATAAAATCGGAAGAACCGCTCACTACCCATAATCTATAACTAAATACGCCAGAGACATTAAATTTTACCTCCGAGATGAGAGAGCTTTATGGTAGCCGGTGTGAAAAATGGACGATGGGTGTGGCACCGCCCACTTTATGGTGAAATAACATATCTCGGGACCCGACCAACCGATTTCGACTAAATTTATTGCGTGATATTCTTTTCATATTGCTATACCACTGTGAGCCTACTTCCCATATTACACAATTTTAAATTCCATCCGATTTTTTCACGTTGCAGTGCACAAATACAGAAGCAATTCATATAACCGGATAAAATTTTGAAATAATTATTCCTTTAAAGTATACCACTTTAAGACCAAAAATTGTATCAAAAATGGGTTGAATCAGTCCCCAATATACCGAGAATAAAGATTTTCGAACTTCTAGGTGACTTTAAGTTGAATATGTGGACCAATATTTATTTGAGTTATCTCAATGGAAATCACAGAACATGCTTCCTCATAACGGCACAATTCCGATTTCTTTGGCGCCGCGATCTGAAGGTATCGTTGGAAAGAGGAAGTCTTCTTGATTAAAAAATATATAGGTTTATATGTATGTACCGCAAACGCTTAGTTTACGAGATATTCGACTTAAAAGTTCAAAAATTCCCAAATTCGAACATTTCAACAAGCTATTTTGCTACATTTTAACACACTTTATTGACGTTTTTCACTTCAAATTCATTTAATTAAACTATAAACATTTAAACAAATGCACAATTTACACTTTTTACAGGTGTTATAAGCAAGAAATCTATATTTTAAAAATCATTTTTTATACTCGTAGTGAGCATCAATTATGTATGTGCTAACAATTATGAGGGAATGGAGCGCTGCCATATGATAATAAGCATATATGAACAATTCGCTGAATTTCTCTATTCGATATACAAGTAATTCCTCTTTCTTTATTTAGCAATCTTAGTTGTAATAAAAACAAGTGTGTCCATAAATTATATTAATTATATAAGTAGTATTATATGATAATATTACGAAATAAAGTACTTAGGTTACTCTGAACATTGCACATTGGAGTAAAATGTGTCGATTTTGGAGATTAATTTAAAAATCAAAATTCAAGGTACAAGTAAATTTTTGGTATCAAACAAAAGTAGATAAAATTCTACATCACTAACTGAACAAATATTTGGCAAAAAATTTACAGTTTTCTTGTAATATTCTCTGAAAATTGCAAGTTTATTTCTTTTTGTATGCGCACAGCGATATACGTGATTTTTTCATTTTTCGAAGTGTTTTATTTTCTTTAACTGGACAAATCTTGAGAAAATTGTAATGGAGCCTTCTTGTTCAGGTAATTTAGTAAATACAAAAAGATTTCAATTGTGTTTTTACGTGTCCATAAGTATTTTAATTTTTTTTTGGCGAAAGCCTTAAAATATTGGGATTTTGACCTTATATGCAGACATACAGTTGTGAGTTAAGCGGGGTAAAGCAAATCTTGTTTCATTCCTGTAATCTATGGCTGTTGTATGTAGTTTCTTTTTGTAAAAAAAAAGTTGGGCCAATACTGCGCACTTTCTCAGTATATGCATTTCTTTATGCGAACTGCCGGTCAAATATACACGAATTTCTCAAGGCAGAAGAAGAACAAATACAGCAATTGCAAAAAAAAGGTTTGTTATTGTTTTTTTTTGTTCAGTGGATGCCTGTTTGCTTTGTTTACACCCTACGTTACGATAAGCGGCAGTTTAAATGCATAAGAACATATTCCGGAATAGTCTAAAATTCGCGTTTTACTTACATATGTATAATAATAAACATTATCACATACATTTTTGAAATAAAATTTTGATTTCTTACATTTTGTAATAATTAATTAATATGGCATAAGGTTCTTATCTAAGGTTTAGGGTATATGTAAAATCATGATAACCGACATTGTTTTTTCTCGCGCAATTTTTATTACTAATGTTTGTATGCCATGTGCAGTCGAGAGAAATAACAATAGTGATGTATATTTAACTAACATGGTAAAAGCGATACCGATATTGACTACATTTAAAGAGGATAAAAATATTATTATCTTCCTTATAGGAACCAGTTCTAATGTAATTTGGGTTCCTCGTCAAAGTCTTTATGACACAATGAAAAACTCTGGCTGCGATAAAAATTTGAATTTTTAAAAGAGCAATAGAAAGAGCGTATTGAGCCATCTGATGAATTTATAAAAGAGTTTGATGACAGGATAAAAACCTTTATTCGTCAATTTAAAATTCGTTGGAGTAGAGCCAATAGGCATGAAGAGCGTTTCCTTAGAATAAACCAAAGTTGGCTGTATTCTTCGATAGGTTTCACCCATTCACAAGGAATGAAACGTGGCCGCAAAGAACTTTCATTTGAAGAATCAAATGAGAAAACGAAGCAAAAAAAAATAAATTTTTAAGAGATAGTGTGCCTTTGCCTTTATTAGCTTATGCTGCAAAATGAGTTTTAGAGCTTCAGGGGAAGTGGAAGCGTCAAAGATAGTGAAAGAGGCTGCAAGTTCACCATCGAGAGCGAAAAAAAATTTCATAAAGTATTGCTAAATCATCACTATCACAGCAAATGTCCAAAGAAGACGCTTTATTTGTTTTGGTGGAAGCAAAATTATCTCGACAACAGTACAATGTTATAAGGCAATCTGCTCCAGATAGGTTTCTTTGCTACTCATACATATGTCCAATCAGCAAAAAAGGATTGTTATCCTAGACGTGAGAGCATGCATTTTTGCGAGATTTCAGCACAAGTAAGCTTGCAAGCCCTTTTAGACCATACCACTGAGCGTATAACTTCAGCCCAAAATAACGTAATTAAAACATTGAACGTTGAGGAAATGACGAATTTATGCTTGTACACTAAGTGGGGATTCGATGGAAGCTCTGGACACAGTTCATATAAGCAAGCGTACCATAATCCGGGTGCAAATGGTTCATCAGTTTTCATCACCTGTATTGTTCCAATCAGGTTGATTTGTGGAAGCAAAATTATGTGGCAAAATCCGCGCCCAGCTTCTACCAGGTTCTGCAGGCCTTTAAAAATTGAATTTGTAAAAGAGTCCACAGCTGTTTCTAGAACTGAAAACGAAAGAGTTGGTATAGAAATACGAAATCTTGTTAATTCGGTTATACCTTATGGAAGTAAATATTTGGAAGTTAAACACAATTTAATTTTATCTATGGTTGATGGAAAAGTATGCAACGCATTAACAGAAACAACATCTACACAAAATTGTTATTTATGTGGAACTAGCTCGAAAGATTTTAATAAAATTGATGAAATGGTGAAGAAAGTCGTAAAAACAGAAAATTTACAATTTCGGCTTTCAATACTTCATGGGTGGATTAGGTTCTTTGAATTTCTTCTCCACTTATCATATAAATTGTCTATAAAAAAGTGGCAAGCTCGAACAGAAAGCGAGAAACTATTAGTTTCGGAAAATAAATCACGGATTCAAAAAGGATTTAAAGATAAAATTGGTCTGATTGTTGACCAACCGATTTCTTTTAAAATCCCGAGATGTCAGCAGCAATTACTAAAGTTAACATAAATTTGATTAAAAAGATGCATACAATACTCGTAGTTGTTTCTAGTGGGCACGATATTGAGGTACAGAAGTTTCGTGACTACGCTTTAAATACAGCAAAATATTTCGTTGAATGTTATCCTTGGTATAACATGCCTCCAACACTTCACAAATATTTTATCCATGGACCAGAGATAATATCGCACGCTATGTTGCCAATCGGACAATTATCAGAAGAAGCTCAGGAAGCGCGAAACAAAGATTTTAAGAATTTTAGAGAACATTTTTCTCGCAAATGCAGCAGAAAAAAAGCAAATGAAGACATATTTAACAGACTTTTAATCAGTTCTGACTCCGTTATATCAACCACGAGAAAATTACCAAAAAAAAGTGCAGGATTTACCCGAAGAAGCATTAGAGTTGATCGTGATAGAGAGTGGCAATAATAATGAAGTTGATGATGACGATGATGATGAAGGCGATGATAAAAATTCAAGCGAAGACGACAATGATCATGAATATGATTATAGTGATGAAGAAACAGTTTATATATTTTAAATAAAATTTGAAGCTTAAAAAAATTAAAAATTTAGAAAACCGATGTTCAGCATATTTTTGTTTTTTAAGATATAAAAAAAAAACAATCAAAAAACTCGAATTGCATTATTTTCTTACTTCTTTATGATTAATTAACTAAAAAAAATAACTTTTCAATAACTAGAAGACTTGTGGGAATTAATCTCCATTTTGAGCACCATTTACCCTACTGTGCATGGGCTCGATCAGGATTTTTTTGTCATATTTTTTTATTCTGGAAGGTCTGGTATTCCGAATCGAAGAATTAAGTGTTAATTAAAAACCGATTATAAACCGTTGTGTTACCCTTATAGTGGTGAGTCGCGGTTTCAATATGTTTTAATCAGCGTTTGAAAAACTATGCTACTCTCGTAGCATTCCATTTTACTCTTGCTACCGCTCTCACTTTGTCGGGAGCCACAGCATAGCCTTAGCATAACAATGTAAAGTATGTGCTCTACTCTGCTCCGAGTTTTGTTAGGTAAAAAACTATAGCTGGAGCGGAAGCAAAAAATTAAATTCTGCGCTATGCTCTGGCGTAGCGGTAGCAAAAAATTGGGAGCGGTAGCACAGCAGAGCTAATGAAATTTTTCATGTGCTACAGCTCCCGCATGCGTTTGTTGTTTTTTTTTCTTTTTTACTATTTTCTGTCATAATATTTGAATTAATTGAATATTTCAAAAATCCAGATTTTTAATTACACGGGTACAATTTAACGGGGTAAGCATTAAAACAAAACCAGGTATCAATAAAGTTCTTTATTCCTGTGAAAGTACATTCGATGTCATTATGTATGGAACGCGATTTCTTTTGCATGGTCAACACGGGCACGCTTGCAGAAGTCCACATGCTGAACCCGATAATTTTGAAGCATTAATCATACTGTTGCAATTTAACGTTCGATATTCGTACGAAGATCATCAATCGTCGTTGGCTTGTTGGCATAGACCATATTTGCCAAATGAGTGGGCCATTTCGTGAGATAACACGTTCCCCTAACTTGGCGTGGCGTGTGGCACCGTCCTGTTGAAACCACATATTGCCCAAGCCCATATCATCCAATTCGAGCCAAAAGTATTCGGTTATCATTGACCAGTAGCTATTCCCATTTACAGTAATGTGCCGGCCCATAAACCGCACCAAACCGTTATTTTTTCGGGATGCAATGGGCGTCATCTCTGAACATAATTTGGCTGGAAAATGTCGGATCTTCTTGAAACTTTTTAAGAGCCCATTGAGCGAAGCCATATTTTTAGATCTGGACGTAAAATACGCTAAGTCGTTCCATACGTCAGTCCGAGTTGCTGCGAACGGGGCCGAATCAACTCACTAAGGTTTTCGTGTACACTCTCAGCTACGGTTGCTGTAGTTTTTTCACTGCGTGTGGCATAAGGTTCTTATCTAAGGTTTAGGGTATATGTAAAATCATGATAACCGACATTGTTTTTTCTCGCGCAATTTTTATTACTAATGTTTGTATGCCATGTGCAGTCGAGAGAAATAACAATAGTGATGTATATTTAACTAACATGGTAAAAGCGATACCGATATTGACTACATTTAAAGAGGATAAAAATATTATTATCTTCCTTATAGGAACCAGTTCTAATGTAATTTGGGTTCCTCGTCAAAGTCTTTATGACACAATGAAAAACTCTGGCTGCGATAAAAATTTGAATTTTTAAAAGAGCAATAGAAAGAGCGTATTGAGCCATCTGATGAATTTATAAAAGAGTTTGATGACAGGATAAAAACCTTTATTCGTCAATTTAAAATTCGTTGGAGTAGAGCCAATAGGCATGAAGAGCGTTTCCTTAGAATAAACCAAAGTTGGCTGTATTCTTCGATAGGTTTCACCCATTCACAAGGAATGAAACGTGGCCGCAAAGAACTTTCATTTGAAGAATCAAATGAGAAAACGAAGCAAAAAAAAATAAATTTTTAAGAGATAGTGTGCCTTTGCCTTTATTAGCTTATGCTGCAAAAATGAGTTTTAGAGCTTCAGGGGAAGTGGAAGCGTCAAAGATAGTGAAAGAGGCTGCAAGTTCACCATCGAGAGCGAAAAAATTTCATAAAGTATTGCTAAATCATCACTATCACAGCAAATGTCCAAAGAAGACGCTTTATTTGTTTTGGTGGAAGCAAAATTATCTCGACAACAGTACAATGTTATAAGGCAATCTGCTCCAGATAGGTTTCTTTGCTACTCATACATATGTCCAATCAGCAAAAAAGGATTGTTATCCTAGACGTGAGAGCATGCATTTTTGCGAGATTTCAGCACAAGTAAGCTTGCAAGCCCTTTTAGACCATACCACTGAGCGTATAACTTCAGCCCAAAATAACGTAATTAAAACATTGAACGTTGAGGAAATGACGAATTTATGCTTGTACACTAAGTGGGGATTCGATGGAAGCTCTGGACACAGTTCATATAAGCAAGCGTACCATAATCCGGGTGCAAATGGTTCATCAGTTTTCATCACCTGTATTGTTCCAATCAGGTTGATTTGTGGAAGCAAAATTATGTGGCAAAATCCGCGCCCAGCTTCTACCAGGTTCTGCAGGCCTTTAAAAATTGAATTTGTAAAAGAGTCCACAGCTGTTTCTAGAACTGAAAACGAAAGAGTTGGTATAGAAATACGAAATCTTGTTAATTCGGTTATACCTTATGGAAGTAAATATTTGGAAGTTAAACACAATTTAATTTTATCTATGGTTGATGGAAAAGTATGCAACGCATTAACAGAAACAACATCTACACAAAATTGTTATTTATGTGGAACTAGCTCGAAAGATTTTAATAAAATTGATGAAATGGTGAAGAAAGTCGTAAAAACAGAAAATTTACAATTTCGGCTTTCAATACTTCATGGGTGGATTAGGTTCTTTGAATTTCTTCTCCACTTATCATATAAATTGTCTATAAAAAAGTGGCAAGCTCGAACAGAAAGCGAGAAACTATTAGTTTCGGAAAATAAATCACGGATTCAAAAAGGATTTAAAGATAAAATTGGTCTGATTGTTGACCAACCGATTTCTTTTAAAATCCCGAGATGTCAGCAGCAATTACTAAAGTTAACATAAATTTGATTAAAAAGATGCATACAATACTCGTAGTTGTTTCTAGTGGGCACGATATTGAGGTACAGAAGTTTCGTGACTACGCTTTAAATACAGCAAAATATTTCGTTGAATGTTATCCTTGGTATAACATGCCTCCAACACTTCACAAATATTTTATCCATGGACCAGAGATAATATCGCACGCTATGTTGCCAATCGGACAATTATCAGAAGAAGCTCAGGAAGCGCGAAACAAAGATTTTAAGAATTTTAGAGAACATTTTTCTCGCAAATGCAGCAGAAAAAAAGCAAATGAAGACATATTTAACAGACTTTTAATCAGTTCTGACTCCGTTATATCAACCACGAGAAAATTACCAAAAAAAAGTGCAGGATTTACCCGAAGAAGCATTAGAGTTGATCGTGATAGAGAGTGGCAATAATAATGAAGTTGATGATGACGATGATGATGAAGGCGATGATAAAAATTCAAGCGAAGACGACAATGATCATGAATATGATTATAGTGATGAAGAAACAGTTTATATATTTTAAATAAAATTTGAAGCTTAAAAAAATTAAAAATTTAGAAAACCGATGTTCAGCATATTTTTGTTTTTTAAGATATAAAAAAAACAATCAAAAAACTCGAATTGCATTATTTTCTTACTTCTTTATGATTAATTAACTAAAAAAAATAACTTTTCCATAACTAGAAGACTTGTGGGAATTAATCTCCATTTTGAGCACCATTTACCCTACTGTGCATGGGCTCGATCAGGATTTTTTTGTCATATTTTTTTATTCTGGAAGGTCTGGTATTCCGAATCGAAGAATTAAGTGTTAATTAAAAACCGATTATAAACCGTTGTGTTACCCTTATAGTGGTGAGTCGCGGTTTCAATATGTTTTAATCAGCGTTTGAAAAACTATGCTACTCTCGTAGGATTTCATTTTACTCTTGCTACCGCTCTCACTTTGTCGGGAGCCACAGCATAGCCTTAGCATAACAATGTAAAGTATGTGCTCTACTCTGCTCCGAGTTTTGTTAGGTAAAAAACTATAGCTGGAGCGGAAGCAAAAAATTAAATTCTGCGCTATGCTCTGGCGTAGCGGTAGCAAAAAATTGGGAGCGGTAGCACAGCAGAGCTAATGAAATTTTTCATGTGCTACAGCTCCCGCATGCGTTTGTTGTTTTTTTTTTTACTATTTTCTGTCATAATATTTGAATTAATTGAATATTTCAAAAATCCAGATTTTTAATTACACGGGTACAATTTAACGGGGTAAGCATTAAAACAAAACCAGGTATCAATAAAGTTCTTTATTCCTGTGAAAGTACATTCGATGTCATTATGTATGGAACGCGATTTCTTTTGCATGGTCAACACGGGCACGCTTGCAGAAGTCCACATGCTGAACCCGATAATTTTGAAGCATTAATCATACTGTTGCAATTTAACGTTCGATATTCGTACGAAGATCATCAATCGTCGTTGGCTTGTTGGCATAGACCATATTTGCCAAATGAGTGGGCCATTTCGTGAGATAACACGTTCCCCTAACTTGGCGTGGCGTGTGGCACCGTCCTGTTGAAACCACATATTGCCCAAGCCCATATCATCCAATTCGAGCCAAAAGTATTCGGTTATCATTGACCAGTAGCTATTCCCATTTACAGTAATGTGCCGGCCCATAAACCGCACCAAACCGTTATTTTTTCGGGATGCAATGGGCGTCATCTCTGAACATAATTTGGCTGGAAAATGTCGGATCTTCTTGAAACTTTTTAAGAGCCCATTGAGCGAAGCCATATTTTTAGATCTGGACGTAAAATACGCTAAGTCGTTCCATACGTCAGTCCGAGTTGCTGCGAACGGGGCCGAATCAACTCACTAAGGTTTTCGTGTACACTCTCAGCTACGGTTGCTGTAGTTTTTTCACTGCGTGTTTTTCCTGGACTTTTCGATCGAATATTATCCAATAATGAATGCTGGGTTTCATGATAGGTGATGGTTTTGCGACATATTCTTTACAGAGCGTGAATTTTCGTAATAAAGATTTCTAAACGTTGCTCAGGGGTAAGTCTTTCCATGATGAAATGACAAACAACACTAAACAAAAACAAGTAAGGAAAGGCTAAGTTCGGGTGTCACCGAACGTTTTATACTCTCGCATGATAAAGCGATAATCGAGATTTCATGGTACGTCATTTATATATTTTTCAAATACCGTATTTTTGTAAAGTTTTATTCCGCTATCATCATTGGTTCCTAATGTATACATATATTATACAGAGAAGGCATCAGATAGAATTCGAAATAGCGTTATATTGGAAGAAGGCGTGGTTGTGAACCGATTTCACCCATATTTCGTACGTGTCATCAGGGTGTTAAGAAAATATTATATACCGAATTTCATTGAAATCGGTCTAGTAGTTCCTGAGATATGGTTTTTGGTCCATAAGTGGGCGAGGCCACGCCCATTTTCAATTTTTAAAAAAAAGCCTGGGAGCAGCTTCCTTCTGCCATTTCTTTCATAAAATTTAGTGTTTCTGACGTTTTTTGTTAGTCGGTTAACGGACTTTTAGTGATTTTCAACATAACCTTTGTATGGGAGGTGGGCGTGGTTATTATCCGATTTCTTCCATTTTTGAACTTTATATAGAAATGCCTGAAAAAAACGACTCTGTAGAGTTTGGTTGACATAGCTATAGTAGTTTATGAGATATGTACAAACAACTTAGTAGGGGGCGGGGCCACGCCCACTTTCCCAAAAAAATTACGTCCAAATATGCCCCTCCCTAATGCGATCCTTTGTGCTAAATTTCACTTTAATATCTTTATTTATGGCTTAGTTATAACACTTTATAGGTTTTCGGTTTCCGCCATTTTGTGGGCGTGGCAGTGGGCCGATTTTGCCCATCTTCGAACTTAACCTTTTTATGGAGCCAAGGAATACGTGTACCAAGTTTCATCATGATATCTCAATTTTTACTCAAGTTACAGCTTGCACGGACGGACGGACAGACGGACGGACGGACAGACAGACATCCGGATTTCGACTCTACTCGTCAACCTGATCACTTTGGTATATATAACCCTATATCTGACTCTTTTAGTTTTAGGACTTACAAACAACCGTTATGTGAACAAAACTATAATACTCTCCTTAGCAACATTGTTGCGAGAGTATAAAAATAATTTGGGTTTTTGTCTGTTCGCTATAGCTGATTAAACCGTTGAATAAAATGAAAAGTCGCCTGAACTACTTTGAAGGGAATCCAATAAGGATTATTTGTACATAAAAAATCGGTAAATGTTCATTTTTAACCGACTTAGCGCAAATTTTCAAAAAGTGACTTTCATAATTTTTTTTCAATTTTTTTGTTTTCTTTTCCAATTGATTTATTTGTAAATATTTTGAATCGTTCAATTTCGTTCGTTTGCTTTCTATATTTCGGCTATTCAAAAGGTAAATTATTGAAAATTATTCAGTAAAACTGTATGTGTGTTTAATACAAAGTGATCAATTACAGATTGAAATTTGTTACCACGAAGAGGTCGCCATAATATCGGTCGGTGTTCTTTTTACCATCAACACACATTGGCAGCCCAAAGCACATGCACGAGCACTCGCAGGATACGATGACATACGAGCGGAATTATGGACGGGCGGACTTGTTTGGTACATTCATTCGCAATGCAAAATGGCCATAGATTGCGGAATTATGGAATCGCGAACAACCAGCATGATCGTCACGATGTCAAAGCACGACTTTTCAAACAACAGCTACGATGTTTGATGGACTTTATCTTGAAGCAACGTATGTACATATATATGGTTCTGTGAGATGCTGGATGTACCATTTGTCTGACAATAAATGCACGGCACACTATCCACGTGCTTTTTTTTCGAAAAGGCAAACTGGAAATGACGGATATCCACTATATTGTCTAATTCACATTCAAAACTCATATCAATTTTGAAACGCTTTTTAAATTATTTACTTTCATGAGAACGTTTTCCGACTGTTGTGCATCTCGCAGTTCATTTGGAGAAGGCCAAAAAGTGTATTTCAACCTAGAGCTTAGTACGCAGCTCTCAAGAAACGTAAAAACTTCATATAAAAAAACGCTTAAGAAACGGTCAAGATACTTTCCTGCGACAAACTTACTTGTGCTAGTACGCAGCTCTCAAGAAATCTAGTACTAATTTTTGATACTTTTTTTCAGTAAAATGTGAATATGGCAAACCTTGTTTTGCGAAGAAACATCAAATCAACAATTGTTTCTTGAAGGAAATTCGAAGTAATCGTCAAATTCGTCCTAAATTAGTTGAAATCATTATTATTAAGTATATTCCATTTTGAAATGTTGCATAAAACCTACCAATCATCAACAACATTTCTTAAATTTCAATGAAAATATTTATGTTACCATACACATACACACATACATATTACGCACAAAGTTTGTTTTCTTTGTTTATTCTCTCTTGCTCTTCTAATGTAGATCATTCACAATGCGTAACCAGCTGTCAAAATTACTTGAGAAATAATGTATTTTTTTTCTTGAGCAATTACTTGAGAGCTGCGTACCTACCTTAGAGAATAAAGTACAGCCAAGAAAAACACCGCCAACAACTTAATTGACATTGACGAGTTTTTCTTAACTTGTGTCAGTGGTCCGTTTGCTAGAACATTGCTCTATTCGGAAAGGCCTTGATATTATACATGGAATGCATCGTCGAAGAAATGGTTACACAGAAAGCCAGGCCAAGCAGTAGATGGACATCCAGGTGTGTTCTCGACTAATGCATTATTACGATTTTATACAATCCGTCCGAAAAACGACGATTGCTTCTACTTTGAGTCATTACATATTGTGAATGCTACGTGCGGTACAAGCGTATGCAATTTTTTGAGAAGCATGCTAGCCATTACAATTGCTAGAACATGATAACCACTAGAATCAAATGATAGACGATGCGATAGCCACTTCGTATGCCACTCAAGTTCGCACACTTTTCGCGATGATAATTTCTACGAATACGAACAAAAATGACATTGCGAAAGACATTTTACATCGTATTCGCTAAGAACTGGAAACGAACAAATTTCGGTTGATGCTTCCAGTGGTTTGATATCAATTCCAGCTGCCTCTTGTCAATTCACTTCAAAGAAAGATGAACTCATCACAAATATTTATCCGAACATAACTATGATTGCATGGGTGCACTCGCAGTTTTAGCTTACAAAAATAAATATATTAATGACTTAAACTGGAAGATTCAAAGTGAAATTCCGGGAGGTTTGACGGAGACGAAGTCGTGAATTATATAGTGAAATTTCTAAATTCTTTGGAGAGGCTTGGTAAGCCGCCGCATCATTTGCGTCTCAACGTTGGATCTGTCATTAAGATAGTCGCTAGAGGTGTGTGGCATAAATCTGGAAAAGCTATGTTTTTCACACGGCCAGATATACATGGAAAAAGATGTAGAAAATCGCAAATAAGTGATTTTCAACACAATGGAGGATGGAGTTATGTGTAGAAGTTCACGCAAGTGAGGGATGTTCTCTTTTACATACATATGGCTCAAGCAGCTCATGACTTCCGTCCTTTGACCAAATATCCTCTGAGTAGCCTAAGAACATCCGTTTGAAGGCTGGCTAAAGTGAGAAAACGAAACATCCCCTACATAGGGTTGTGCGCCGGGTTTGGGACTCGCCACGTAAAAAAAAACCCCAATGAAAGCTAACAACCAGCCACAGATGAGAAACCCCCATTTTGATGACGACCATGGCAAAAGAAATAAGGACTACGAATTGAGGGCATGCACTTGGAACGTCCGGTCCCTTAATTGGGAAGGTGCCGCTGCCCAGCCGGTTGATGTGCTCGTGCAAATAAAGGCTGACATCACCGCCGTCCAAGAAATGCGATGGACGGGACAAGGACTGAGACTAGTAGGCCCTTGTGGCATTTACTACAGCGGCCATTTAAAAGAGCGCAATTTTGGTGTGGGATTCGTGGTGGGAGAGAGACCGTTGCCGAATACTATCATTCACTCCGGTGAATGAACGTCTCGCCACAATCCGCATCAAAGCGAGGATATTCAACATATCGTCACGCAATAACGGAAGAGAAGGACGATGTGACCAAAGATGCCTTCTTTAAGCGCTTGGAGCGCACCTATGAAAGCTGTCCCCGCCACGATGTTAAAATCGTGCTTGGCGATTTTAACGCCAGGGTGGGCACTACGGTCGTTAATTTCAGCCTCCAAGACGAAACATCCCTAAATGGGTTGAAGCTGATCGACTTCGCAGGGGCCCAAAATATGGTTATCTGTAATACTAGATTCCAGCACAAGAAAATACATCAACCAACCTGGCTGTCTCCGGATCGAAAAGCCACTAACCAGACCGATGATGTTGTGATAGACGTAAGACACGTCTCCAGTGTTCAAGACGTGCGTACGCTCCGAAATCCTTACATCGACTCGGGCCACTATCTTGTTGCAGCCAAGATTCGCTCCCGCCTCTGTGCAGCAAAAAGCGCAAGTCAACAAACACAAAAAAGGTTGAAATTTAAGTGTGCTCTGCCCAATCCACAAAAAGGGAGACTCCACAATCTGCGCCAACTACCTATCCTCAACATGGCGTATAAGGTTCTATCGAGCGTATTGTGTGAAAGATTAAAGCCCACCGTCAACAAACTGATTGTCTTATCAGTGTGGCTTTAGACCTGGCAAATCAACAACCGACCGAATATTCACCATGCGCCAAATCTTGGAAAAGACCTGTGAAAGGTGAATCGACACACACCATCTCTTCGTCGATTTCAAAGCTGCTTTCGACAGCACGAAAAGGAGCTGCCTTTATGTCGCGATGTCTGAATTTGGTATCCCTGCAAAACTAATACGGCTGTGTGAACTGCCGTTGAGCAACACCAAAAGCTCCGTCAGGCCGTCAGGATCGGAAAGGACCTCTCCTAGCCGTTCGATACCAAACGAGGTTTCAGACAAGGCGACTCCCTCTCGTGCGACTTCTTTAACCTTATTCTGGAGAAAATAATATGAGCTGCAGAGCTTAATCGAGCAGGTACAATCTTTTGTAAGAGTGTACAGCTGCTGGCGTATGCCGCTGATATTGATATCATTGGCCTCAACACCCGCGCCGTTAGTTCTGCTTTCTCCAGACTGGACAAGGAAGCAAAGCAAATGGGTCTGGCAGTGAACGAGGGCAAGACGAAATACCTCCTGTCATAAAACAAACAGTCGTCGCACTCGCGACTTGGCTCTGACGTCACTGTTGACAGTCATAACTTCGAAGTTGTAGATAATTCTGTCTATCTTGGAACCAGTATAAACACCACCAACAACAACCTGGAAATCCAACGCAGTCCTCTCTCGACGAATAAAAAACAAACTCTATAAGTCACTCATTATTCCCGTCCTGCTATATGGTGCAGAGGCTTGGACGATGACTACAACTGATAAGTCGACGTTGCGAGTTTTCGCGTTGGCCACGGCGATTAACGCATTCGATGGAACGATGAGCTGTATGAGAGATACGACGATCTTGACATAGTTCAGCGAATTAAAAGACAGCGACTGCGCTGGCTAGGTCATGTTCTCCGAAAAGACGAAAACAATTCAGTTGTGGAAGTATTCGACGCAGTAACCGCCGGGGGAAGCAGAGGAAGATGAAGACCTCCACTCCGCTGGAAGGACCAAGTAGAGAAGGACCTAGCTTCGCTTGAAATAGACCTAATATATGACACAATTTATGTCAATAGTGCAAAATATGATTCAAGAGATAATAATATCTCAAACCCATTGAGCATTTGTATATGGAATGCTAACGGTGACGCCTGTTTTCTGCCCACCTCGATTTAAAATTACAGACATCCAATTTAAAGACGTTTTTGGAACGCTAGGTCATAGATTTCTAGCAGGTGGAGATTACAATGCAAAACACTTGTAGTGGGCCGAGGACTAATTAACCCGAAAGAAAAACAGTTGTATCAAACTATTATAACTGACACAGTAACCTTGACATAATGTTCGTGGTAAGCCGAAATCTTGACCTAGTTAGAGTAACAAAATACCAGATTTAATTGGTTTTGCTGTAATCAAAAATATAGGTAATTCGCACATAACAGTACATGTACTGACTTATCTTCTAATCATTCTCGTTGATCCAAAAGTGTGTCTATAATAACATCTGATAAAATGAACTGTGTTTTAGTGGGTTAGTTTCTAAGCACTTTAAGCGACACTTACCTTGCAGGAGAATAATTGAAATTAAAAAAAGGCGGAACGAAAAAGGCGATTAATTCAGCGGAGAAACGTGGCGATGCTTGCGCGTTCGTAGCGATCATGCGAAAGAGGCTGGTGCCTTGTCCGTCCATCCCTTTTTTTTGTATGTTGAAATGGTGATGTTGTAGTATTTGTGTGCGTGTGATGTGGAATGTAATGATGATGTGGTGTGTAGGTAAGATGTGATGGTGAATGATGAGGTGGTGTATGTAATGTATGTGGTGTGGGAGTGTAATGTTGTGAGGGGGGTCTGAGACTCATTTAACCATCCCGGGCCCCCTAGCAATTGATTAGCCTAGGAGTCGCTGCAGCTGTTGCAGCGTTGCCACGACGCTGCTAAGACCCGCGGATCGCCGTGGCTGGGGCCTAAGCTGTCGACGCCGAATTGATATTCCGACCCGCTGATGCACTGCTCGACTTCCGGGTGGATGCCTTGTTGCGTGGCTGCGAGGTATCGGTGACCGATTTACATCGCGCATCTTAGTGCGATGAAGCAGCGTGTGATGTGGTCTATTGCAGATTTGGCACAAACCCCTCGATTCACATTCTAGAAGTTTAAACAGTGCCCATGTGCCTGGGCCACTTGCTGACGCTGTAACGGTCGCATCCCTCTGAAGATCCTACAGTGGTGCAGGCGATGTGGGCGGCGGCATAGGGGTCATCTTATATGATGCCCGTCCGAGACCCGTGATGAACGATTGCCTGTTGACGGTGCTGTTGCAACTGCAGCCGGGGCGTTGGGGTAGGCCCGGAGGTGCGTTGCACGCTGGTAGCCGACCGAACGGTTGGCGTGGCTAACACTGGCGTATCTAGATCCATGGTAATCTACTACGTATAAAGGAGATTGTTAATTATAAGTCTGTCATGATTAGATATGAGCAATCGTGCCACAATATGTGGCATGAATGAGTCGTCGTATTGATCGACCAATGGGATTAGTTTTCTTTGTTAATTGCTTACGGAATGTTAATTTTAACGGTTGGTATTAGCGTGTTTCTCGTTTTTTAACGTTTTATGTAATTAGTTAATTGTATAGCGTGAACATCGGCTTGTTGTTTGCGGTTTATTTCGGTTTTGTTCATTAGACGGATTTTTCAATTTCTGCGTGTCGGTATTATTTTACGGATTGTTTATTATGTGCATTTTCGGTGTTATCTGCGGTTGGTAAGAAGCATATTTTAACGAGCGGTCTCGTTAGATTTCCGTTTTTAGTACGGACGTCAACTACTCGTATGTGACCGTCGGAGCCGTGATGTAGCTTCTCTATGCGACCAAGTCGCCATTCTGTAGGGGGTAGACAATCGTCATGTATTAGGACAAAATCTCCAAGCTTTGGCGCCTTTTCAGAAGTTTTCCAGCAGTACCTTTTATGAAGGTCCTTTATATACTCCTCCTTCCATCGGCGGCTGAAATTATGATGGAGAACTTTAATTCTTTCCTATCTATTTAGTAAGGAAAGCGACTCCACGCCTGGCTCAGGTATAGCCAGAATGGGTGCTCCTTTGAGAAAGTGCCCTGGTGTAAGAGCTGTTAGACCTGAGGGATCTTGCGAGAGTGTCGTCAATGGCCATGAATTGAGAACGGCTTCAATACGAATTAATAATGTAGTAAATTCTTCAAAGTTAAATTTGTAGTTTTCAGCTACTTTTTTAAAGTGGGATTTAAAGCTTTTTACCGCTGATTCCCATAAACCACCCATATGAAGAGCGCTTGGAGGGATGAACTGCCAGTTAATGCCTTGGGAAGCGTACTTTTGTACAATCTCAGGTGAAACTTGTTTGATAAAGTCCACAAACTGGTTTTCATTGGCTCTTTGAGCTCCTTTAAATGTCTTGCCATTGTCGCTCATGAGTTTTGACGGAAAACCACGTCGTCCGACGAAACGAGCAAATGCCGCAAGAAAAGCCTCCTTTGTCAGATTTGTACATAGCTCGAGGTGTACTGCTTTTGTCGTAAAACAGACAAAGACAGCCACGTAGCCTTTTATCAGTGTGGGAGACCTTAGCATGGATGCCTTTATTTGAAAAGGCCCAGCAAAATCGACACCTGTGATAGTGAAGGGCGGAGCAAAGTTGCAGCGTTCCGGTGGAAGTGCTGCCATAATCTGTGTTCGCATCTTTTGCTTATGCAAATGCATTTCTTTATTTTTGGCTTGAGTCTTGGGATATAAAACTCTTGGCGGACTATTTGTTGCATGAGGCGGTGTTCAGCGTGTAATAATAGTACGTGGACATAATTGAGATATAATGTGGCAAGTTGCGATCTCTCTGGTATAACAATGGGATGACGTTCGCTGTACGTTAGGCTTGAATTGACAAGCTGATATCTCTTGGCTGAAGTAGCGCGCTTGAGTAGATGCGATAAGAGCGATCTTTGCTTTTTGTAAGTCTAGGTGCGTCACTGTATCGCCTTGGGGATATACTGTGCGTATTCCTTTAATGCTAAGTTTGAGTCGCTCTGTGAATTTGAGCATGTAAGTGATTACCCTGAGGGCTCGGGGGTAAGATGAAAATCTCTCCAAGATGTCAGTATCATCCAATGTTGCGTGAAAGGAGTTGATCTTTCGACTTTCTGGGGCAACAATATTGCGCATGGGCGATTGTAGCCAAGAATCGGGAGATTCTGTTAACCATCGGGGGCCATTCCACCAGAGGGTGGTGGTGGCAAGGTGTAGAGGCTTGCACCCTCTTGTACCTAGATCAGCAGGATTGTCAGCACTGGCTACGTGTCGCCAAGTGGCTGATCCCACTAGGTCAAGAACTTGGACGTTCGATTGGAAATATATGTCTTCCATGCATGTGGTGGTTTTTCCAACCAGGCTAATACAATCTCGGAATCAGACCAGAGATATAATTTATATTTTGCCATATCCAGATGCGTTTGCACTATGGATGCTAGTTTGGCAAGTAGTAGTGCACCACATAGTTCTAGTCGTGGGACACTTATTATTTTTAGAGGAGCCACTTGCGCTTTTGCAACTAGTAAGTGGCTTGTGGTCGCCTTGTCGCTTTGTGTGCGAACATATATAGTGGCGCAATATGCCTTTTCAGAGGCGTCACAGAAGCCGTGTAGTTTGACTTTGTGCTCTGGAATATAATTTACCCATCGTGGCATTTGTATTTGTGTGATGTCGTTTAGATTGCTCGCGAACTGGGACCACTTTTCTAAACGAATTGGCTTTACTTGCTCGTCCCAGTCGGTACCACCTAGCCATAATTCTTGTATTAGAATTTCTGCTTGTATCATAATTGGCGAAAGCCATCCTGCGGGGTCGAAAAGTTTTGCCACAGAGGATAAAATTTGCCTCTTTGTAATAGCTGATAGTGCGGATATTGACTCATTAGTGTACGAAAACTGGTCAGATATCGCATTGCATTGTATCCCCAAAGTTTTTGTTGTGCTTTCCTTTTCGAATTTAAGGAAATTAGTCTTTTAAAATATTAGGGTGGTTCGCCGTTATCTTTTTCAACGAAAACCCTGCTGTATTGAGCGCTTGTGTCACTTGTGCTAGTGACTCGTGTGCCTGTAGAAGATTGTGGCTTCCAGACAGAATGTCGTATACATACGTTTGTATTTTCAACACTTGTGTCGCCAGAGGAAATTCTGACTTTGTGTCTTCTGCCAGTTCGCGGAGTGTATGATTGGCGAGGTATGGGCCACAGTTTACGCCAAAGGTAACTGTTTTTAATTAAAAGTCACGTAGTGGACTATTGGGAGATTTTCGGAAAATAATTCGCTGAAAATCTTGATCATCTTTATGTACGACTATTTGCCGATACATTTTCTCAACATCCCCAATGAAAACGTATTTGTATATACGCCAATTTAGTATGAGGAGCATTAAATCTGGCTGAAGCGTGGGTCCCGTAAATAAAACGTCACTTTGGGAATTCCCCGAACTTGATGATTTTGATGCATTAAAGACAATTCTTACCTTTGTGGTTTTTTTGTCTGGCTTTATTACTGCATGATGTGGCAGGTAAAATGAATAGCATTTACCTATTATAATTTTTTCGCCAGGGCTGACTTCCTCCATGTGGTTTAAATGGAGGTATTCTTCTAAAACCCTATCGTATTCTGGTTTTAACTCGCCTTTTTTAAGTAGGTTTTTTTCCATACTTAAAAACTGTTGGATAGCTGAGGTGCGAGAATGACCTAAGGCGAGTGTGTGGGGAAACTCTGGCTTTCGGGGTAGTCGTACGACGCACAGTGGGGTAAATGGTGCTCAAAATGGAGATTAATTCCCACAAGTCTTCTAGTTATGGAAAAGTTATTTTTTTTTAGTTAGTTAATCATAAAGAAGTAAGAAAATAATGCAATTCGAGTTTTTTGATTATTTTTTTTATATCTTAAAAAACAAAAATATGCTGAACACCGGTTTTCTAAATTTTTAATTTTCTTAAGCTTCAAATTTTATTTAAAATAAATATATAAACTGTTTCTTCATCACCATAATCATATTCATGATCATTGTCGTCTTCGCTTGAATTTTTATCATCGCCTTCATCATCATGGTCATCATCAACTTCATTATTATTGCCACTCTCTATCACGATCAACTCTAATGCTTCTTCGGGTAAATCCTGCACTTTTTTTTTGGTAATTTTCTTGTGGTTGATATAACGGGATCAGAACGGATTAGAAGTCTGTTAAATATGTCTTCATTTGTTTTTTTTCTGCTGTATTTGCGAGAAAAATGTTCTCTAAAATTCTTAAAATCTTTGTTTCGCGCTTCCTGAGCTTCTTCTGATAATTGTCCGATTGGCAACATAGCGTGCGATATTATCTCTGGTCCATGGATAAAATATTTGTGAAGTGTTGGAGGCATGTTATACCAAGGATAACATTCAACGAAATATTTTGCTGTATTTAAAGCGTAGTCACGAAACTTCTGTACCTCAATATCGTGCCCACTAGAAACAACTACGAGTATTGTATGAATCTTTTTAATCAAATTTAAGTCAACTTTAGTAATTGCTGCTGACATCTCGGGATTTTGAAAGAAACGCCTAGCTGTATTGTCATCGTTAGAATTCCCAAAGCCAGGTTTCGGTTGGTCAACAATCAGACCAATTTTATCTTTAAATCCTTTTTGAATCCGTGCTTTATTTTCCGAAACTAATAGAAAAAAATTTCAAAATTTTTCATTAAATTTATCACAACTAGAGTTTTTCATTATGTTATAAAGACTTTGACGAGGAACCCAAATTACATTAGAACTAGTTCCTATAAGGATGATAATAGTATTTTTATCCTCTTTAAATGTAGTCAATGTCGGTATCGCTTTTACCATGTTAGTTAAATATACATCACTATTGTTATTTCTCTCGACTACACATGACATACAAACATTAGTAATAAAAATTGCGCGGGAAAAAACAATGTCGGTTATCATGATTTTACACATACCCTAAACCTTAGATAAGAACCTTATGCCATATTAATTAATTATTACAAAATGTAAGAAATCAAAATTTTATTTCAAAAATGTATGTGGTGATGTTTATTATTATACATATGTAAGTAAAACGCGAATTTTAGACTATTTAAGAATATGTTCTTATGCATTTAAACTGCCGCTTATCGTAACGTGGGGTGTGAACAAAGCAAACAGTCATCCACTGAACAACAAAAACAATAACAAACCTTTTTTTTGCAATTGCTGTATTTGTTCTTCTTCTGCCTTGAGAAATTCTTGTATATTTGACCAGTCAGTTCGCAAAAAGAAATGAATATACTGAGAAAGTGCGCAGTATTGGCGCAACTTTTTTTTTTACAAAAAGAAACTACAACAGCTATAAATTACAGGAATGAAACAAGATTTGCTTTACCCCGCTTAACTCACAACTATATGCCTGCATATAAGGTCGAAATCCCAATATTTTAAGGCTTTCGCCCAAAAAAAAATTAAAATACTTAGAGACACGTAAAACCACAAATGAAATCTTTTTGTATTTACTAAATTACCTGAACAAGAAGGCTCCATTACAATTTTCTCAAGATTTGTCCAGTTAAAGAAAATAAAAAACTTCGAAGAATTAAAAAAATCACGTATATCACTGTGCGCATACAAAAGAAATATACTTGCAATTTTCAGAGAATATTACAAGAAAACTGTAAATTTTTTCGCCAAATATTTGTTCAGTTAGTGATGTAGAATTTTATCTACTTTTGTTGGATACCAAAAATTTACATGTACCTTTAATTTTGATTTTTGAATTAATCTCCAAAATCGACACATTTTACCCCAATGTGCGACGTACCGGCCATTATCTAATCGAGTAATTGTGGATTTGTAAAAATCCTCACAATATCGATCTTCTGGGGTTGTGATTGATACGGGGGGAGTTCTTCTAACTCCCAAATTTTCTTTAGTTTTGTATTGAGGTACTTGTTTGAGATTTCCTCAACTTGAGTTGTCATTGTTGTGACTGGTTCCGCAACTAGTCCGCTTAGGACCAATCCGAAAATGGTATTTTTATTTTATTAATTTGTATCACCACTTGTGCCGTCCGTTACGGCTCGAAGGACCATGTTTTAGTGGATTAGTTTCTAAGCACTTTAGGCGACACTTACCTTGCACGGGAATAATTGAAATTAAAAAAGGGCGGAACGAAAAAGGCGATTAATTCAGCGGAGAAACGTGGCGATGCTTGCGCGTTCGTAGCGATCATGCGAAAGAGGCTGGTGCCTTGTCCGTCCGTCCCTTTTGTTCCTATTTTTTTGATATGTTGAAATGGTGATGTAGTATTTGTGTGCGTGTGATGTGGAATGTAATGATGATGTGGTGTGTAGGTAAGATGTGATGGAGAATGATGAGGTGGTGTATGTAAAGTATCTGGTGTGGGCGTGTAATGATGTGAGGGGGGTCTGAGACTCATTTAACCAAACTGGTTAAATTATACAATATATGTGAGTCGCCACATTAAGTTTGAGTACAAAATAATTACATGAAGAGATATTGACGAACGCATAAGAGAGCTCATTGATATAACAACTAACACAGCTGTTTTAGCAACACCAAACAAAAACTACTTGTATAAGCCGCCTGGTCCCAAAAAAATCACTAATAGAGAAATAGAAAAGCTTGTAAATGCAAAAATGTGTGCAAGCCGAAAGTGATAGATAAACCGCTCTTCTTCCACTCAGCTTTAAACGTATATAAAGAAGCTGTGTCCAAATTCAAGCAATCGAAATTCCCTTTGGAAAGCCGAAAAGTCCATGAAGCCATCAGTCAACTCCAACATGCCTATACGAGACTTGGGTGGAAATTGGACCTGAAACGACGAGGAAAAGGCTAATGGTTTTGCAAAACATCTTGAAAAGGTATTTCAATCAAATTGCCGAAAAACAACTTTAAGCTGTCAATCTTAGCAAGCACAGCTAACGAGTAGCTCGAGTTTTTTAAGACTTCACCTTGTGAAATTTTTACAATTCTAAAAGAACTTAATACAAAAAAGTCGCCAGGACATGACAATATTACCCCAAATATGCTAATTTAATTTCAAAATATTGCTGTAGAGGTCCCCTCTTTACTCTTCAATGCAATTATTAGTTTCGGATACTATATAATTTCATGGAAAAGGTCCCAGATTATCTTGATAGATAAACCTTGGAAAGACTTAACACAGTCGTGATGCACGGCATAAAGGCCTGATATATAAGATCACAAACATTCTATTCCAATCGAAATTTATTAGAATAATCACTTCTCCGCCATGATAGATACATGCTTAATAAAAATATCCATAAAGATCTCGGTATTCGTATGGTAAAGAAAAAAGTCGAGGACAGCAGAATAAAATACATATCTAAACTCCGAGTTCACCTAAACCACATTGGCCAATGCTTAAATACATTCCTGCCATCAAACAGAGATATATGCCTGCGTAATTAAAAGCAACGTATCACCAAAACAGCTCAACCACTTGTTTGAGCTTGTCTTGTTTTAAATAGATTTAAGCTTTTATTACTTATTGTTAGGCAAAAAACAAAGCATATCCAATATATAAAGAAATATTGCAAAAAAAGTTTGGCCGTACGCAAAATTATTGTGGGAAACAACCAAAATACGTTAAGTGCGCCGGTAAGCATAAGACAGCTGAATGTTCAAAACCAGGGGAACAGCAGCCTAAAAGCTGTAACTGTGCGAAGGGCAACTATCGAGGTGCCTTCTTGCCAAAGAATTACAACAATAAGATAGATAAGACTGGTATGGGTTCCTGGACACAATGTAATCGCAGGAAATTATAAAGCTGACGAGCTAGCAAGAAAAAGCACCCTAGAACTGCTATCGGTAGAATGAGAGCGGATCGATTGCAGGAAATCCAGTGATCTTTTTGCTCTTAGTAAGGCTAGTCTCTCCTTAGTTTTGGGGCTTTTATAGGGCCATTGTCCTATTGGCGTCCACGCAGTAAGGCTGGTATTCCTACCAGACGCCACCTGCAGAAGATATATGGAAGAAGATTAAGTGGAAACAATTCAACACTTTCTCCTAGACCGTCCCGCGTTTGGGAGATCACGACTTAAGCACTTGGGAGCACTACCTTCAGACAGCCAACCAAGTTGGCGGGAATGGAAATAAAATGCCTTTGCAAATTTGTATTGACTATTAAGCGTTTTGTTAATTTTTAGTTCGAACACAGGAGTTCTCTTTTTTTATGACCATACAAAAGACTTCATATAGTAGTCGACCTGCGATCCTTGATTAGCCATCTAATCTAACCTAACTCAATCTATATCAGTGACTGGACTGAACAATACAATTTCAGTAAAATCGACAAATATTTGTGAATTCACACTTTGCTCACCCTTAAACACAAATTATAGGTTATCAGCACAAGAAGTTATACTAAATAGCTTATCTGATAACACAGTACAACAGCTAATCTGGGGGGTGAGAAATTCCAAGTCAGGGTGATGGTACTAGGTCAGTATAGTAAACCCCTCAAAGGGTTTGGCGTTCGTATGTGTCAGTTTTTTTATGACCTTTTAAATTTCACAGTACAACGGCTAATCTGGGGGTGAGAAATTCCAAGTCAGGATGATGGTACTAGGTCAGTATAGTAAAACCCTCAAAGGGTTTGGCGTTCGTATGTGTCAGTTTTTTTTATGACCTTTTAAATTTTTTCTTATGTTATAGTGAACGAAAATTGGGTACCAAATATTGTGTGTAAAAGCTGCTACAACCGTCTAATGGATTGGAAAAATAGATAATAGTGGTTCGCGAGTTATGTTAAACTACGTTTTTGCCAAAATGTTACAACTAAGCGAAAAAACATCAAGATAAGGAAAAAATTTAAAAGGTCATAAAAAACAAGTAAGGAAGGGCTAAGTTCGGGTGTCACCGAACATTTTATACTCTCGCATGATAAAGTGATAATCGAGATTTCATTATTCGTCATTTATATATTTTTCAAATACCGTATTTTTGTAAAGTTTTATTCCGCTATCATCATTGGTTCCTAATGTATACATATATTATACAGAGAAGTCATCAGGGTGTTAAGAACGAATTTCATTGAAATCGGTCGAGTAGTTCCTGAGATATGGTTTTTGGTCCATAAGTGGGCGAGGCCACGCCCATTTTCAATTTTTAAAAAAAGCCTGGGTGCAGCTTTCTTCTGCCATTTCTTCCGTAAAATTTAGTGTTTCTGACGTTTTTTGTTAGTCGGTTAACGGACTTTTAGTGATTTTCAACATAACCTTTGTATGAGAGGTGTGCGTGGTTATTATCCGATTTCTTCCATTTTTGAACGGTATATGGAAATGCCTAAAGGAAACGACTTTGTAGAGTTTGGTTGACATAGCTATAGTAGTTTCCGAGATATCGAGATATGTACAAAAAACTTTGTAGGGGGCGGGGCCACGCCCACTTTTCCAAAAAAAAATTACGTTCAAATATGCCCCTCCCTAATGCGATCCTTTGTGCCAAATGTCACTTTAATATCTTTATTTATGGCTTAGTTATGACACTTTATAAGTTTTCGGTTTCCGCCATTTTGTGGGCGTGGCAGTGGGCCGATTTTGCCCATCTTCGAACTTAACCTTTTTATGGAGCCAAGGAATACGTGTACCAAGTTTCATCATGATATCTCAATTTTTACTCAAGTTACAGCTTGAACGGACGGACGGACGGACAGACAGACATCCGGATTTCGACTCTACTCGTCACCCTGGTCACTTTGGTATATATAACCCTATATCTGACTCTTTTAGTTTTAGGACTTACAAACAACCGTTATGTGAACAAAACTATAATACTCTCCTTAGCAACATTGTTGCGAGAGTATAAAAATTACACATACGAACGCCAAACCCTTTGAGGGTTTTACTATACTGACCTAGTACCATCACCCTGACTTGGAATTTCTCACCCCCAGACAATAATCCCAAAAATGTTCCACAGTGTAATTTACCATCATATCATATAGATCCAAAGAAGCATCTGAAAAATCTTGGATTCACTCTAGCAGACACACAATTCTACAAACCTAGATCCGTGGATATACTAATCGGTAGTGATATCTATCCAAGTATTAAACTCGGTACAGTAAGTGACGGAATTCGGAGGAATCTTGTCCGAAACCATAACCCAACTTTCCCAAATTCCGCCATGGTCTCATTTCACAATGACATGAACCCACAACATGTCGATTTTCCAAATCCGACCAAATTTGTGATATAATGTTTCAAAGAACTATCCAATCTAATTCAGTGGGGCGTTATGTTCTCTTCAGAATTCCATAGTATTGATATTGGGTACTCTAGACACATAGAGTTAGTACAATTCTTCAGAAATAAACAAGCCCTACTCAAAGCAGAAAAAGCAGAATTTGTTAAGGTAATTATGGAATATATATAATATGAAGAATATGAAGAATATAGAATATAACCCTCCGAATAAAGCGACCCAATATTATTTACCACACCATGAAGTCATTAAACTCGATCGTAAAACCACGAAATTGCGTGTGGTATTTAATGCATCTTGTCCCACGTCAAACAATAAAAAATTAATTGATGTCTTACGCATCGGACCTACTTTACAGAAAGACCTAGTTATTCTGATTTAAAATTGGCTATTCTTCCAACTCGTTTGTATTGCATGTATTCAGAAAATGTACAAACTAAAACTTCTGGACCCTAATCATACTCGGTTCCAAAGGATCGTATTTAGAAAGTCACCGGAAAACGCAAGTATTCGCTCAGCGAAAATGAACCTCCAATCACCCTCACATTCTAAAAGGACTTCAACAAGATCACGGAATAACTCATCCATTTTAAGACCATAAACACAAAAAGCCTGGACATTCGATGGACCTCAAAAAGGGTTAATTTTTCTTCCCCGTCAACCCAATGGGGAAAAATCTGCACACCCCAAACGTGAAGTTGTATCAGACACAGCAAAATTGTTTAACTCGGCCGGTTGGCTTAGTCCAATAATAATCAAGGCAGTAATGATAATGCAACAACTATGGTTAGATAACTTTGACAGGGATGAAAGTCTAAAACCTTTCACCCTTCATTGATGGAATCGCTTCGTCAAGGACTATGAAAACATAAACAAAAGTGAAATACCCAGATGGATCGGTTTTTCCCCCATATCCATCATCGAATTCCACGTTTTCTCTGATGCTTCAGAAAAGGGATATGCCAACCACCTTACATTAGAGTCTTAGTAGGATATAATATATGTATGTAAAAATCTTTTAGTATCAAAAACAAGACCGTATCCCTACCCAGATTGAAACTCTGCGGAACGGTCCTTTTAGCTAACCTTGTTGACTATAATCCACCATATCTACACCTAACCAGAATGGAAAATTCATTTTTTGGCTGACGCTACTAAAACTCTACTAGCTTGGTTAAACAAACCACCATATTCATGTACCACTTTTGTTTCTCACCGATGTTTCTAGTAAACTTTTTCTACTAATCGTAAGGAAAACCCAAGGTATGATCACCATCACACAACCTGAAAAACCATCACTCATTATCAAAAAAATAAATCTCATTTTCATGTTGCTTGCGAATATGCAAAAAAAAACACCGTCTATTGGCTTGTGCTACATACTCATCGTATAAAATAAATAAAAAATGCGAATCTGTCATCAAACACCGTTATTGCTTAATTACTTAGAGGGAGTCATAAGTCACAAAGTCGCTGATTCACTTGTAGTGGGAAACATGCATATGTGATATGTGTACCCCGGCCAATTTTGTTTGGAAACCAACACCTCAACCACTTGCGATCCTTCTGGCAACTCTGCTTGTTAAAAGAGTGATAATTGAGCGTGCTATAAAAATTAAATAATTTTCTTGAAAAATCCAAAGAATACGAAGCGCGGAATTCAAGTGCATTGGAGTGCAGAAGCAGCGACTTACAACCACTGACGAATTTAACAATTTGACGAAAAGATTTCTTATTGTACCTTAGCTTAAAGGTATACTTACAACTTATATCAATAAGAGAAAACAGACTGCTTACCTCGCAACGTTACAATCAACCACAACACGTGCGGGGTGATATAGATACCGGGAGCAAGAGAGGGAAGCGACAGGGATAATGCTCGAGAATTCTACGAAAAGGATTCGAGATCGGAGCATACTCTTGTGGAACCCAAAGAGGTGATCTAGTGACTGATGCCCAGAGCGTAATAAAATTATAGAGGGAGCTCTTCTCCAGCCTTCAACCATCTTTTATAAGAGTAAACAACCATTTGTTCTGTTCCCTCGAGAATGGATAAAAGAGTGAAGCAAATGGGTCAGTTTGTGAACGAGGGCAAGGCGAAATATCTCCTGTCAACATACAAACACTCGTCGCAATCGCGACTAGCCTCCCACGTCCCTGTTGACAGTCATAACTTCCAAGTTGTATATAATTTCGTCTATCTTGGAACCGGCATTAACACCAACAACACCGTCGATCAACAACGTAGGTCATGATGTCCGAATGCACGAAAGCACTCCAGCTTTGAAAGTATTCGACGCAATACTCGCCGTGGGAAGCAGAGGAAGAGGAAGACCTCAACTCCGTTGGAAAGACAAGGTGGAGAAAGACATTGCAAAAAGAAGAAATGACTGGCGCGCTGTTGTTAACTCGGGTATAACCGCGTAAGCGGTGTCTACGCCAGTAAAGAAGAAGAAGAAGGAAGTGCAACAGAATACGTTTCGCAGAGTTATTTGAATCACTTTTATATAGTTCTAGCTGTTTAGTTTGGGGGCGATAACAGGAGAACAAAGAACCAGATCTACAATTGTAAACGAATTATATTTTGAAAAGCGTAAGCCGTCGTACAAAACCTTTTAGGATTTTTCTTCTTTGGTTAGTACAAGTGGGGCCACTAATAGAGCTCCAGGCATTGAAAACGCCGACAATAATTTGGGGTGTTGGGATTGATACGATTATAGTTATGGCGAAGTTTTTTGATTTTGGAGTTGTGGAATATAAACTGTTTAATTCTGTAAGCTGGTGCAGAACACCGAGAGGTATGTATATTAGTGTTGTATACGCAATATTGTAACCTCATTTTTAACGCAAACCGGAAACTTATTTTTCACCACATTTGTTATTATTCATCACATTGAGTCATAAGATCAATCTTGAATATGCTTAGCCTTCTATCACTTTATGTGCGAATTTATTAAGATCGGCTTATAATCCGCTTTGACGGCACAGAAGATCTACAGTCGAAGACATGTGAGCTCATCGTATAATACTAACCGGTACCAACTGTACTTTTGTTGCGAATGACATTTTGTATACATTATCCTTAGAAACTCGTACATCTAAATTATCCTATTCAAGGTATTTTTCTAATCATTGAACTCCACTTGGTTGTTGCTAGTACTCGTAGTGTTGGTCTTGTTAACTCTAATTTATTTGTTTTTATAACTAATGATATGATTAGTTTTTCGGTATTCTTATATCTTGGAAGGTAACAAAAATTACTTCGAAAGTCAACTTTGTTCAATAACTATTTTCAACAATTTACTTAACCAAATGCTTAACTTGAGCGTATTCTAAACCAACAGTGGTTTACATAAATATTTTGCATAACACCTTGCATTGTATAAATTGCAAGGTCGCATCTTGAAGAGTTCATAATGGCAGCGTTCTAAAAAGCGCCCGCTCGCAGGTATAAAAATATTTAAATGAAATATTGAACGCGTTTTCAACGACATTTTTCAAAATTGCTGATTGAACGCGTTTTCAACGACATTTTTCAAAATTGCTGACATAACAACTTAACGAGAAATTGACCGATTGGCTTCAAATTGAAACTGAGTATTCTTGAATAAATTTTCTATACATTGCTCTACGATCTTTACGATTGGTTGAAAATTGTAAATTTTGCCATAAGAAAACGACCATTTTTTACCTAAAAAACTCGATTTATTTCAGAACTACGCCATTTTTTAATATCTGATATTTTTCAAAAATCGTAAGTTATTATACAGGAAACACCTTCAATTTTAGTAACCTTTTTGAATTTTTTTGTCTCAGGTACTCTCATTCAATGTCAACAGTTGGGGCACTTTTTTGGTGACGCCTCCAAGAAAAGCACATAACTCCGTTATTTTCCAACATTTGTGTAAAAAAAATATTAAAACATAGCTAAAATATACTTTATTATGTTCAAAGAACTTCGAAACTTTCTTTTATAAAAATTCTCGAAAATCGCCTAATTTTTCATGGGTATACCTTCCCATGTAACCCCCCTTAAGTCCACTGATGTTAACAAAATTCTGAGTTCGGAAAATAAGGTTGAATTTTTGAGGGATGAAGAAGAATTAGCTACAGAAACTGAATGGATTTAAAAAAGTCGTTATAAAAAATTTGCAAAATTTCTATGATCCGAAAACTATTATTTATGACTTAAAAGAGCAAGGTTTAAATGCACTAAGTGCTGTCAATCGACTTCAATTAAAAACTAGAATTTCCTTTGACATGTTTTTGGTAACGTTCGATTCCATGGAGCATAAAAAAGATTTACGAATCAAAAACTATAGCAAATTCAATTGTTTCTATTGAACCCGTAAAACTGTGTAAGAGGATTTCACAATGCAAACATTGCTAATCATTGGCGTAGTCTTAAGTGTTCAAGGTGTACGGACGTGTTTTTCAATTAGCTTAGTGAACTCTGTCATTATATAAAGTAAATAAAACAATCTTCTAACTTGAAAACAAACAAATTGTTAATAATAAACATAAACAAATATTGCACGAAACAAAAACTAAAAAAAAACAATAATGAGTGCTGCGCAACTTACCAACAAAGCCGTAGGCATTCCTTAGCTGTCTACTTCAACTTCAACAAAAAATATTATAAAACGATCTGGTTAAATATAAAAAAATACGTTAGTAGCCACATTAAAATTGAGTAGAAAATAACAGAGGATGGAGTGATGCGTAGAAGTTCACGCAAGTGAGGAAAGTTCTCTGATCGCCATTCACTTGGGAGTGGCCAGAAACGATTCTTTTACACATGGCTCAAGCAGCTCACAACTTCCGGTCTTTGACCAAGTATCCTCTGGGTGGCCTAAGAACATCCGTTCGAAGGCGAGCTAATGTGAGAAGGCGAGAAACATCCCCTGCATATGGTTGTGCGCCACGTAAAAAACACCCCCAATGAAAAGGAACAACAAGCCTCGGAAGAGAAACCCCCCTTTTGATGACGACCATGGCAAACGAAATAAGGACTACGAATTGGGGGCATGCACCTGGAAGGTCCGGACCCTTAATTTGGAAGGTGCCACTGCCCAGCCGGTTGATGTGCTCGTGCAAATAAAGGCTGACATCACCGCCGTCCTAGAAATGCGATGGACGGGACAAGGACAGAGACGAGTAGGTCCTTGTGGCATTTACTACAGTGGCCATATAAAGGAGCGCAAGTTTGGTGTTGGATTCGTGGTGGGAGAGAGACTCCGTCGCCGAGTACTATCATTCACCCCGGTGAATGAATGTCTCGCCACAATCCGCATCAAAGCGATGTTCTTCAACATATCGCTGATTTGCGCCTACGCCCCGATGGAAGAGAAGGACGATGTGACCAAAGATGCCTTCTATGACCGCTTGGAGCGCGCTTATGAGAGCTGCCCCCGTCACGATGTCAAAATCGTGCTTGGCGACTTTAACGCCAGGGTGGGCAAAGAAGGTATATTTGGCACTACGGTCGGTAAATTCAGCCTCCACGACGAAACGTCCCCAAATGGGTTGAGGCTGATTGACTTCGCCGGGGCCCGAAGTATGGTCATCTGTGGTACAAGATTCTAGCACAAGAAGATATGTACATCAAGCTACCTGGCAGTCTCCGGATCGAAAAACCACCAACCAGATCGATCATGTTGTGATAGACGGAAGACACGTCTCCACTGTTCTAGATGTGCGTACGCTCCGAGGTCCTAACATCGACTCGGATCACTATCTTGTTGCAGCCAAGATTCGCACCCGCCTCTGTGCAGCAAAAAACGCACGTCAACAAATACAAGGAAGGTTCGACGTCGAGAAGATTTTCTAGTCGGCTCGTCAACAACTCATTATAGGGGAAATTTGGGACGGCATTTCAAACTCTTTACGTACAGCTGCAACCGAAACCATTGGTTTTCGGAGAGTGCAAACGAACAGCTGGTACGACGAGGAGTGCGGTGTCGCAGCGGAGAGAAAACAGGCTGCCTACCTCGCAACGGTACGATCGACCACAACACGTGCGGGATGGGATAGATACCGAGAGTTGAAGAGGAAAGCGAGACGCATTTGCAGACAGAAGAAGAAAGAGGCCGAAATGCGTGAGTACGAAGAGCTTGATAAGCTGGCCGACAGGGGTAATGCTCGAAAATTCTACGAAAAATGCGGCGGCTTACGGAA
Organism: Bactrocera neohumeralis; assembly: GCF_024586455.1. NCBI lineage: Eukaryota > Metazoa > Arthropoda > Insecta > Diptera > Tephritidae > Bactrocera > Bactrocera neohumeralis. Next base: position 907,273 of record NW_026089624.1, read on the forward strand.
GGTTTCAAGACCGGAACATACTCTTGTAGAACCTCCGAAGGTGATCTAGTAACCGAAGCCCAGAGCATACTTGGATTATGGAGGGAACACTTCTCCAGCCTGCTGAATGGCAGTGAACCCACAACACCAGGAGAAGTCGAACCCGATTCCCCAATCGATGACGATGGAGCAGACGTTCCATTGCCCGACCATGAAGAAGTTCGAATAGCAATTGCCCGCCTCAAGAACAACAAAGCGGCAGGGGCCGACGGATTGCCGGCCGAGCTATTCAAACACGGCGGCGAAGAACTGATAAGGAGCATGCATCAGCTTCTTTGTATAATATGATCGGACGAAAGCATGCCCAAAGATTGGAATTTAATTGTGCTATGCCCAATCCATAAAAAAGGAGACCCCACAATCTTCGCCAACTACCGTGGGATAAGCCTCCTCAACATCGCATATAAGGTTCTATCGAGCGTATTGTGTGAAAGATTAAAGCCCACCGTCAACAAACTGATTGGACCTTATCAGTGTGGCTTCAGACCTGGAAATCAACAACCGACCAGATATTCACCATGCGCCAAATCTTGGAAAAGACCCGTGAAAGAAGAATCGACACACATCACCTCTTCGTCGATTTCAAAGCTGCTTTCGACAGCACGAAAAGGAGCTGCCTTTATGCCGCGATGTCTGAATTTGGTATCCCCGCAAAACTAATACGGCTGTGTAAACTGACGTTGAGTAACACCAAAAGCTCCGTCAGGATCGGGAAGGGCCTCTCCGAGCCGTTCGATACCAAACGAGGTTTCAGACAAGGCGATTCCCTATCGTGCGATTTCTTCAACCTGCTTTTGGAGAAAATAGTTCGAGCTGCAGAACTAAATAGAGAAGGTACCATCTTTTATAAGAGTGTACAGCTGTTGGCGTATGCCGATGATATTGATATCATCGGCCTCAACACCTGCGCCGTTAGTTCTGCTTTCTCCAGGCTGGACAAGGAAGCACAGAAAATGGGTCTGGTAGTGAACGAGGGCAAGACGAAATATCTCCTGTCATCAAACAAACAGTCGTCGCACTCGCGACTTGGCTCTCACGTCACTGTTGACAGTCATAACTTTGAAGTTGTAGATAATTTCGTCTATCTTGGAACCAGCGTAAACACCACCAACAGTGTCAGCCTAGAAATCCAACGCAGGATAACTCTTGCCAACAGGTGCTACTTCGGACTGAGTAGGCAATTGAAAAGCAAAGTCCTCTCTGGACAAACAAAAACCAAACTCTATAAGTCATTCATAATTCCCGTCCTGCTATATGGTGCAGAGTCTTGGACGATGTCAACAACTGATGAGTCGACGTTGCGAGTTTTCGAGAGAAAAGTTCTGCGAAAGACCGCGTTGGCCACGGCGAATTTCGCATTCGATGGAACGGTGAGCTGTACGAGATATACGACGACATTGACATATTTAGTTCAGCGAATTAAAAGACAGCGGCTACGCTGGCTAGGTCATGTTGTTCGGATGGATGAAAACACTCCAGCTCTGAAAGTATTCGACGCAGTACCTGCCGGGGGAAGCAGAGGAAGAGGAAGACCTCCACTCCGTTGGAAGGACCAAGTGGAGAAGGACCTGGCTTCGCTTGGAATATCCAATTGGCGCCACGTAGCGAAAAGAAGAAACGACTGGCGCGCTGTTGATAACTCGGCTATAATAGCGTAAGCGGTGTCAACGCCAATTAAGAGAAGAAGAAGAAAATAAATACAGGAAGAAATATTGGCGAACGAATAAAAGAGCTCATTGATATAATAACTAACACAGCTGTCTTAACAAGACCAAACAAAAACTTCTTGTATAAGCCGCCTGGTCCCAGAAAAATCACTAAACGAGAAATAGAAAAGCTTGTAAATGAAAAAAGGTGTGCAAGAAGAGAGTGGCAGATAAACCGCTACTTTTCCACTCAGCTTTAGCTGTAGGTATATTAAAAAAGAGCTTAAGCGCGAGGAAGAATTTAACACCGAAACGTATATAAAAAGCTGTGTCCAAATTCAAGCAATCGAAATTTCCTTTGGAAAGCCAAAACGTCCATGAAACCATCACTCAAATCCAACATGCCTATACGAGACTTGGGTGGAAATTGGTCCTGAAACGACGAGGAAAAGGCTAATTGTTTTGCAAATCAACTTGAAAAGGTATTTCAACCAAATTGCCGAAGAAACAACTTTAAGCTGTGAATCTTACCAAACACAGCTAACGAGTGGCTCGAGTTTTTAAGACTTCACCTTCAGAAATTTTTACAATCATAAAAGAATTTAATCAAAAAAAGTCGCCAGGACATGAAAATATTACCCCAAATATGCTAATTTAATTACCAAATATTGCTGTAGAGGTCCTCTCTTTACTCTTCAATGCAATTCTTAGACTTAACACAGTCTACTTTCAAATAAAAAAGGTGCGTGGAGTCCCTACGCGCGGAAGAAGTTATACTTCTTAGTGATATTCAGAAATGCATATCATTTTGTATGAAAGAAAACTAGAATATTTAAATTCATTATGCACATTTTATAAAGCAAAGTCTAAATGAAGGAATTTTACTCGGAAAGTAGTTCTGTCTCTTCCTTGCGGAAGGGAATATGCAGCGTAACCATCTCTCTTTTGTACTCTTCGAATTGGGTTGTCGTATTATAATTTGTAAAACTGGGCCAAAGTAAAATTAATTTTCTTTTATTTTTCTTTGCAGTTTTTCAATAAATTTAAATAAGTCTCTTAATAAACATAAATAAATTTAAGTAAATTTACATGTATTATCATTCATATTTAATTATCAATAAATTTTTTTTTAAATTATTTGCCCTAGTTGTCCATTTTATTTTCTCATGCATTTCAGTCGATTTTTGTATAGAAATTTGACCGGCGTAGAAGCAAAATGCGAAACAATCATACATATATTATGTCGTTTGCACATTTGTCTGTATGTTTCCACAAGCTAAGTTTGTAATGTTCTACAAAAGCATATTTCTATACTTAAACAAAATTATTTGAACCATCGTATATTTCTTATATGCATAACCAAACCATACTTAAGCCAACGCCACGAAAGTGTCAGTGGTGGTGTTGGTGGTAAGCACATGAAAAGTCACAATGTGAACGCAGGTTCGAATCTCGACGGGCTTAGTCTTTAATTTTTGCATTTTAACATCGTATACTATACTAATAAATATTTTTCTTACTAATAGAAATTAAATTTATCACAGCAATATACCTAACATACATATACATAATATATACGCATGTGCGCGTTCCGAAATTCAAAGAATTCGCAGAAATGAAACAGAAACGAAAGAAATAAAGTCACACAAAATAGTTAAGAATCCGCAAAAATGAAAAACAAACGAAAGAAAAATAATGCGCAAGCATACATAAGCGTACTGTACTTATTGACTGCATTATTTTTGTGTAAAACCTTGGAATTTATTCATTAAAATCACCACTCAGAAGTCGTTTTATCCGTTGTAAGCGAGCGATTTTCGCAGAAACATCATTTCTAATATGCCACAACACAGTATTACAAATGAAGTTCATAAACCTCACGCTGTCAATTAAAACGATATACCTCGTCATCGCGGGTCGATTTCCAAAAAATGTAAATGAAGACTAACTACAGAAATGATCCTGTAAAGTATAGCCTTAATTTTTCAACGGCCAACGAAGAGTATTTCAACCAAAATATACGCAAAATAGTTGAGAATACGCAGAAATGAAAGACAAACGAAAGAAAAAGAAGTATAACCTCAATAATGCACAAGCATACAAACATACATATGCGCAGCAGCAGCACGGAAAGAGGTAACAATCGGCGATCCATTGTATATTTCTTTCATGCATAACCAAACCATAATTAGTACAACGCAATACAAGTGTCAATGGTGGTAAGCGCTTGAAAAGTTACGACGAGCGCGTAGTTTCGAATCCCAACAGAATTTATTTTTAATTGAATATGTCACCAACCAAAAATTGAAACATTGTTCTACAAAAACAACAACAGCATAAGCATGGCAACATTGTGTTTTTGGTAGAAAAGCCGAGCTGTGCCGAAAGAAACGAACCGATCGCCGATTGTCACCGCTTCGCTTGCTGCTCGAACATCTTCGCAGAAAAAGCTGCGTAGATTCATATAGAGCAAGGTTGCGCAACCAGAATCTATCGCAACCTTTTCCGAACTCGTATAAGAAGTATAACTTAAAAAGAAACAAACAGTCGTGATGCATAGCATTAAGGCCTGATATTTAAGATTAAAAACATTGTTCCTTTAGAATTGTGTAAAACGTTGGAGTCTTATTTAAGAAATAGACACTTTATGGTTAAAGTGGGAAATTTCATATCTGATGAACGACAGATAAAGGCTGCTGTACCACAGGGAAGTGTTTAGGCCCAAATATAAAGCAGATCTTCGAATAGCTAATAAGGTATTGACTGCAATATTTGCGGATGGCATAGCTTTGGTGAGCCGTAACATATGCCACATAATAGCATCAAGAATATTAGCGGAGCACTTGAGTTCTGTCGAAGAATGGCTAGCCAACTGGCGTATAATGTGAGTGACCAAAAATGTGCCCAGCAATAAAAATAAACAATATTTTAGTACCACAAGTGAATGAAGTAAGTTGTCTTGGTATTCACCTAGATAGAAGACTTACGTGGAAAACATATGTATATCTAATAAAATAGCTTGCATGAAGATAAGAGGTGCAAATTTAAATTTGCTTTTAAATAAATACTCTAAACTTAGCCTAGACAACAAAGTGCTTTTATATAATGCGGTCATAAAACCGATTTAGATGTATGGCATTCAACTGTGGTAGCACTTGTGCAACTAATCTTGATATAATACAAAGGTTCCAATCGAAAATTCTTAGAATAATCACTTCCCCGCCATGACACATGCGTAATGAAAATATCCATAAAGATCTTGGTATTCCTATGGTAAAGAAAGAAGTAGAGGACAGCAGAATAAAATACATATCTAAACTCCGAGTTCACCTAAACCTATTGACTAATGCTTTAGTACATTCCTGCCGTCAAACACGCCTAAAACAAAGATAATGCCTGCGTACTAAATAGCAACGTATCACCAAAACAGCTCAATCACTTACTTGAGATTGCCTTGTTTTAAATAGATTTAAGGTTTTATTACTTATTGTTAGGCCAAAAACAAAGCATATTCAATAAATAAAGAAATATAGCAAAAAAAAGTTTGGCCGTACACAAAATTATTGTGGGAAACAACCAAGATGCGTTAAGTGCGCCGGTAAGCATAAGACAACTGAATGTTCAAAACCAAGGACACAGCAGACTAAATGCTGTAACTGTGCGAAGGGCATCCAGCCAACTATCGGGGGTGCCTTCTTGCCAAAGAATTACAAAAAGCTCGAGTTAACACAGTTGATTACAAAAAAGGTGATGAACTACAAAAAGTACGAGGTAACACAATTGATCACAAAAAAGGTGATACTCTAGCACAAAAGATGGAAGGTTCTGTACATTTCAGAACGAAAAACATAAGACCTTATCAACATCAAGTTCCTAAAATTATAGCTGAAACATCAAAAAAGTGTTCTTATGCTCATGTTTTAAAACCAAATAATAATGATAATATATCCAGCATTTTATCACATATCTTACATAAGCTCAACAAACAAGACGAATTCAGCTCCTCCTTACAAAATCGCTTATGCTACTTGAAATATATCTTTTTAATACCAAAGATGGGGGGATGGAGTCATGTGTAGAAGTTCACGCAAGTGAGGAAGGTTCTCTGATCACCATTCACTTGGGAGTGGCCAGAAATGATTCTTTTACACATGGCTCAAGCAGCTCACTACTTCCGGTCCTTGAGCAAGTATCCTCTGGGTAGCCTAAGAACATCCGTTCGAAGGCGAGCTAATGTGAGAAGGCGAAACATCCCCTACATGGGGTTGTGCGCTGGGCTTGGGACCCGCCACGTGAAAAAACACCCCCAATGAAAGGAAGCAACAAGCCTCGGATGAGAGACCTCCCTTTTGATGACCACCATGGCAAACGAAATAAGGACTACGATTTGAGGGCATGCACCTGGAATGTCCGGACCCTTAATTGGGAAGGTGCCGCTGCCCAGCTTAGTCGTAAACTATAAGTCACATCCATTAATCACCATCGGTAGTATGGACAAAGAGTGTCAACATTATCATGCTTTCAAGTACAAAAGTTAATCAGCTGGTTTATGTTGCGCATCTGGGAAAATTTCATTGCCACCTCTCAATATACCACCGGAGCCTTCAAAAACACTTTCATGCTTCCAAATGACGTCATTTGGAAACACTTTCATGCTTCCAAATGACGTAATTTGGAGTGACAAAAATTGCACATCATGAAGATGGTCGGAATTTTGATTCTACATTCAAAATTCAAGGTCAAGTGTACCACCGAATCAGTTCATTGCTACCAATGCCTGATGCCGAACCAAAATGTTTACAAATTTATTTTATGGGAAATGAGGACCAACAATCACATATACGCCTCGCTTACAACCATATAGAACAGATGGAAGAACGAAAAACTGTGGAGATTTTGGAAACGTTTTTGAAAAACCATAACCAATTGGTACAATTGTTCAAGACCCTTTCCAACAGACTGCAAAACGACAACTACGTCATTGGCATTACAGCAGACAAAGTGCAAAGTACAGAGCACGCAGGCAAATAAAATATTCCAACTATTAATGAAGTTGCAGTTGTTATGGCTGCTGACCCATGTGAACATCGAGACGTACGCATACGCAGAGATAATAGGATTCAAATAATTCAAAACAATTATAGTGTCAAGCGACTTTATAAATCTAAAAATAATGTTTCAAAAATAAATTTGTAAAATTAATTGAATAATATGGTCTACAACTTTGCTACCGCCGTTTTCCAATAGAAGTCTTTAGATTCAAGCACTGGTCGATTAAATCGATTAAATCGTTTTATATCGTTCTTGGATATTTGTGTCAACACTAACCCAACAAATTCTTTGTAGAGATCTGTTTGCATCCAAAATTTATTCTCAACTTAAAATGTCACTTTTTGAGCCGAATTCTCGACATTTGCGGGAAATTTTGCTTCTTTTTTTTTAATTCCAAGAAAAGTGCGGCTGAGGCTCATCGAGTGCTTTCGAATACGTACGGTGAGGCTGTCTTAAGTGAAAGAACATGTCGCGAATGGTTTCAAGGTTTTAAGAATGCTGATTATGAAGTCGAAGACCGGCATGGTGGTGGAAGGGAGAAGATTTTCGAAGATGCTGAATTGGAAGCATTACTCGACCAAGATGCGTTTCAAACCCAAAAAGAATTGGCTGAATCGTTGCAAGTGACACAGCAAGCCCTATCAAAACGCCTTAAAGCCATAGAGATGATTCAGAAACAAGAAAACTGGGTTCCTTACGACTTGAAACCAAGAGATGTCGAACGGCGCTTCTTTGCATGTGAACAGCTGCTTCAAAGGCCCAACCGAAAGGGATTTTTACATCGCATTAAAACTGGCGACGAAAAATGGGTCCACTTCGATAATCCTAAGCGAAGAAAGTCATGGGAAAAGCCTGGACATGCCTTCACGTCGACGGCAAAACCGAACATTCACGGCGCCAAGGTCATGCTCTGCTTTTGTTGGGACCAGCTGGGGGTGATATATTATGAGCTGCTAAAGCCAAGTGAAACCATCACAGGAGATCGATACCGAACGCAATTGATGCGTTTGAGCCGAGCACTAAAGAAAAACGGCCACAGTACGAGGAAAGACACGATAAAGTCATTCTCCAGCATGGCAATACTCGGCCTCACGTCGCAAAGGTGGTCAAAAAATATTTGGAGACACTGAAATTTGAGATCTTACCCCACCCGCCGCATTCTCCAGACGTGGCTTCATCTGACTACCATTTGTTCCGATCGATGGCACACGGTCTAGCTAACGAGCACTTCAGTTCTTATGAAGAAGTTAAAAATTGGATTGATACTTGGATCGACTCGAAAGATGAGGAGTTCTTTCGTCACGGAATACGCATGCTGCCAGAAAGATGGTCAAAAGTAGTAGCTAGCGACGGCCAATATTTCGAATAACATTTTTGTAACCATTTTTATACAATAAAGCCTTAAATTTACAAAAAAAAAACGGCGGAAGCAAAGTTGTAGACCAATATAATATTTTTTGAATATATTTGGGGTCCTCACAACGAGTCTTAAAGCATCGTAAAATCATAACTTTTTATGCTAGTATAAAAAATTTGTTGTTGGGAAGTGTTTCGGCAAAAATATAAAGCAGATCTTCGAATAGCTAATAACGTATTGACTGCAATATTTGCGGATGGCATAGCTTTGGTGAGCCGTAACATATGCCACATAATAGCATCAAGAATATTTGCGGAGCACTTGAGTTCTGTCGAAGAATGGGTAGCCAACTGGCGTATAATGTGAGTGACCAAAAATGTGCCCAGCAATAAAAATAAACAATATTTTAGTACCACAAGAGAATGAAGTAAGTTGTCTTGGTATTCACCTAGATAGAAGACTTACGTGGAAAACATATGTATATCTAATAAAATAGCTTGCATGAAGATAAGGGGTGCAAATTTAAATTTGCTTTTAAATAAATACTCTAAACTTAGCCTAGACAACAAAGTGCTTTTATATAATGCGGTCATAAAACCGATTTAGATGTATGGCATTCAACTGTGGTAGCACTTGTGCAACTAATCTTGATATAATACAAAGGTTCCAATCGAAAATTCTTAGAATAATCACTTCCCCGCCATGACACATGCGTAATGAAAATATCCATAAAGATCTTGGTATTCCTATGGTAAAGAAAGAAGTAGAGGACAGCAGAATAAAATACATATCTAAACTCCGAGTTCACCTAAACCCATTGACTAATGCTTTAGTACATTCCTGCCGTCAAACACGCCTAAAACAAAGATAATGCCTGCGTACTAAATAGCAACGTATCACCAAAACAGCTCAATCACTTACTTGAGATTGCCTTGTTTTAAATAGATTTAAGGTTTTATTACTTATTGTTAGGCCAAAAACAAAGCATATTCAATAAATAAAGAAATATAGCAAAAAAAAGTTTGGGCGTACACAAAATTATTGTGGGAAACAACCAAGATGCGTTAAGTGCGCCGGTAAGCATAAGACAACTGAATGTTCAAAACCAAGGACACAGCAGACTAAATGCTGTAACTGTGCGAAGGGCATCCAGCCAACTATCGGGGGTGCCTTCTTGCCAAAGAATTACAAAAAGCTCGAGTTAACACAATTGATTACAAAAAAGGTGATGAACTACAAAAAGTACGAGGTAACACAATTGATCACAAAAAAGGTGATACTCTAGCACAAAAGATGGAAGGTTCTGTACATTTCAGAACGAAAAACATAAGACCTTATCAACATCAAGTTCCTAAAATTATAGCTGAAACATCAAAAAAGTGTTCTTATTTCCTCTGCTTCCCGGCGGGTACTGCGTCGAATATTTTCAGAGCTGGAGTGTTTTCGTCCATCCGGACAACATGACCTAGCCAGCGTAGCCGCTGTCTTTTAATTCGCTGAACTATGTCGATGTCGTCGTATATCTCGTACAGCTCATCGTTCCATCGAATGCGGTATTCGCCGTGGCTAACGCGCAAAGGACCATAAATCTTTCGCAGAACTTTTCTCTCGAAAACTCGCAACGTCGACTCATCCGTTGTTGACATCGTCCAAGACTCTGCACCATACAGCAGGACGGGAATTATGAGTGACTTATAGAGTTTGGTTTTTGTTTGTCGAGAGAGGACTTTGCTTCTCAATTGCCTACTCAGTCCGAAGTAGCACCTGTTGGCAAGAGTTATCCTGCGTTGGATTTCTAGGCTGACATTGTTGGTGGTGTTTACGCTGGTTCCAAGATAGACGAAATTATCTACGACTTCAAAGTTATGACTGTCAACAGTGACGTGAGTGCCAAGTCGCGAATGCGACGACTGTTTGTTTGATGACAGGAGATACTTCGTCTTGCCCTCGTTCACTACCAGACCCATTTTCTGTGCTTCCTTGTCCAGCCTGGAGAAAGCAGAACTAACGGCGCGGGTGTTGAGGCCGATGATATCAATATCATCGGCATACGCCAACAGCTGTACACTCTTATAGAAGATGGTACCTTCTCTATTTAGTTCTGCGGCTCGAACTATTTTCTCCAAAAGCAGGTTGAAAAAGTCGCACGATAGGGAATCGCCTTGTCTGAAACCTCGTTTGGTATCGAACGGCTCGGAGAGGTCCTTCCCGATCCTGACGGAGCTTTTGGTGTTACTCAACGTCAGTTTACACAGCCGTATTAGTTTTGCGGGGATACCAAATTCAGACATCGCGGCATAAAGGCAGCTCCTTTTCGTGCTGTCGAAAGCAGCTTTGAAATCGACGAAGAGGTGGTGTGTGTCGATTCTCTTTTCACGGGTCTTTTCCAAGATTTGGCGCATGGTGAATATCTGGTCGGTTGTTGATTTGCCAGGTCTGAAGCCACACTGATAAGGTCCAATCAGTTTGTTGACGGTGGGCTTTAATCTTTCACACAATACGCTCGATAGAACCTTATATGCGATGTTGAGGAGGCTAATCCCACGGTAGTTGGCGCAGATTGTGGGGTCTCCTTTTTTATGGATTGGGCATAGCACACTTAAATTCCAATCGTTGGGCATGCTTTCGTCCGACCATATTTTACAAAGAAGCTGATGCATGCACCTTATCAGTTCTTCGCCGCCGTGTTTGAATAGCTCGGCCGGCAATCCGTCGGCCCCTGCCGCTTTGTTGTTCTTCAGGCGGGCAATTGCTATTCGAACTTCTTCATGGTCGGGTAATGGAACGTCTGCTCCATCGTCATCGATTGGGGAATCGGGTTCTCCTTCTCCTGGTGTTGTGCGTTCACTGCCATTCAGCAGGCTGGAGAAGTGTTCCTCCATAATTTAAGTATGCTCTGGGCATCAGTGACTAGATCACCTTTGGGGGTTCTACAGGAATACGCTCCGGTCTTGAAACCTTCCGTAAGCCGCCGCATTTTTTCGTAGAATTTTCGAGCATTACCCCTGTCGGCCAGCTTATCAAGCTCTTCGTACTCACGCATTTCAGCCTCTTTCTTCTTCTGTCTACAAATGCGTCTCGCTTCCCTCTTCAACTCTCGGTATCTATCCCATCCCGCACGTGTAGTGGTCGATCGTAACGTTGCGAGGTAGGCAGCCTGTTTTCTCTCCGCTGCGACACGGCACTCCTCGTCGTACCAGCTGTTCTTTTGCACTTTCCGAAAACCAATGGTTTCGGTTGCAGCTGTACGTAAGGAGTTTGAAATGCCGTCCCACAGTTCCCTTATACCGAGTTGTTGACGAGTGCTCTCAGAGAGCAGGAGTGCAAGCCGAGTAGAAAATCGTTCGGCTGTCTGTTGTGATTGCAGCTTCTCGACGTCGAACCTTCCTTGTGTTTGGTGGCGCGCGTTTTTTGCTGCACAGAGGCGGGTGCGAATCTTAGCTGCAACAAGATAGTGGTCCGAGTCGATGTTAGGACCTCGGAGCGCACGCACATCTAAAACACTGGAGACGTGTCTTCCGTCTATCACAACATGATCGATCTGGTTGGTAGTTTTTCGATCCGGAGACAGCCAGGTAGCTTGATGAATCTTCTTATGCTGGAATCTAGTACTACAGATAACCATATTTCGGGCCCCGGCGAAGTCAATCAGCCTCAACCCATTTGGGGATGTTTCGTCGTGGAGGCTGAATTTACCGACCGTAGTGCCAAATATACCTTCTTTGCCACCCTGGCGTTAAAGTCGCCAAGCACGATTTTGACAACGTGGCGGGGGCAGCTTTCATAAGCGCGCTCCAAGCGCTCATAGAAGGCATCTTTGGTCACATCGTCCTTCTCTTCCGTCGGGGCGTGGGCGCAAATCAGCGATATGTTGAAGAACCTCGCTTTGATGCGGATTGTGGCTAGACGTTCATTCACCGCAGTGAATGATAGTACTCGGCGACGGAGTCTCTCTCCCACCACGAATCCTACACCAAACTTGCGCTCCTTTATATGGCCACTGTGTTTTAACACCAAATAATAATGATAATATATCCAGCATTTTATCACATATCTTACATAAGCTCAACAAACAAGACGAATTCAGCTCCTCCTTACAAAATCGCTTATGCTACTTGAAATATATCTTTTTAATACCAAAGATGGGGGGTGAAGTCATGTGTAGAAGTTCACGCAAGTGAGGAAAGTTTTCTGATCACCATTCACTTGGGAGTGGCCAGAAATGATTCTTTTACACATGGCTCAAGCAGCTCACTACTTCCGGTCCTTGAGCAAGTATCCTCTGGGTAGCCTAAGAACATCCGTTCGAAGGCGAGCTAATGTGAGAAGGCGAAACATCCCCTACATGGGGTTGTGCGCTGGGCTTGGAACCCGCCACGTGAAAAAACACCCCCAATGAAAGGAAGGAACAAGCCTCGGATGAGAGACCTCCCTTTTGATGACCATCATGGCAAACGAAATAAGGACTACGATTTGAGGGCATGCACCTGGAATGTCCGGACCCTTAATTGGGAAGCTGCCGCTGCCCAGCTGGTTGACGTCCTCGCGAAAATAAAAGCTGACATCACCGCCGTCCTAGAAATGCGATGGACGCGACAAGGACAGAGACGAATAGGTCCTTGTGACATTTACTACAATGGCCATATAAAGGAGCGCAAGTTTGGTGTTGGATTCGTGGTGGGAGAGAGACTCCGTCGCCGAGTACTATCATTCACTCCGGTGAATGAACGTCTAGCCACAATCCGCATCAAAGCGAATCGCTGATTTACGCCCACGCTCCGACGGAAGAGAAGGACGATGTGACCAAAGATGCCTTCTATGAGCGCTTGGAGCGCGCTTATGAGAGCTGCCCCCGCCACGATGTCAAAATCGTGCTTGGCGACTTTAACGCCAAGGTGGACAAACAAGGTATCTTTGGCACTACGGTCGGTAAATTCAGCCTCCACGACGAAACTTCCCCAAATGGGTTGAGGCTGATTGACCTCGCCGGGGCCCGAAATATGGATATCTGTAGTACTAGATTCCCGCATAAGAAGATACATCAAGCTACCTGGCTGTCTCCGGATCGAAAAACTACCACCCAGATCGATCATGTTGTGATAGACGGAAGACACGTCTCCAGTGTTTTAGATGTGCGTGCACTTCGAGGTCCTAACATCGACTCGGACCACTATCTTGTTGCAGCCAATATTCGCACCCGCTCTGTGCAGCAAAAAACGCACGCCAACAAACACAAGGAAGGTTCGACGTCGAGAAGCTGCAATCACAACAGACAGCCAAACGATTTTCTACTAGGCTTGCACTCCCGCTCTCTGTTAGCACTCGTCAACAACTCGGTATAAGGGAACTGTGGGACGGCATTTCAAACTCTTTACGTACAGCTGCAACCGAAACCATTGGTTTTCGGAAAGTGCAAAAGAACAGCTGGTACGACGAGGAGTGCCGTGTCGCAGCGGAGAGAAAACAGTCTGCCTACCTCGCAACGGTACGATCGACCACAACACATGCGGGATGGGATAGATACCGAGAGTTGAAGAGGGAAGCGAGACGCATTTGCAGACAGAAGAAGAAAGAGGCCGAAATGCGTGAGTACGAAAAGCTTGATAAGCGAGCCGACAGGGGTAATGCTCGAAAATTTTACGAAAAAGTGCGGCGGCTTACAGAAGGTTTCAAGACCGGAACATAATCTTGTAGAACCCCCAAAGGTGATCTAGTGACCGATGCCCAGAGCATACTTAAATTATGGAGGGAACACTTCTCCAGCCTGCTGAATGGCAGTGAACGCACAACTCCAGGAGAAGGCGAACCCGACTCCCCAATCGATGACGATTGATGTTTGTAATAATTTAAACAAAAATAGATATATACTTCAAATATTTAAAAAAAAAAAAAAGAAAAGATTTACCAATATTTTGATACAATTAATAAAATTTTAATCAAAACTAGGTAAATTTAATCTTTATGAATTTTAATAATCGAAATATATTTGAAAATGTGACAAAAACGTACTTAAAGTAATAAATTGTATAGCATAACACGGCAACACACTCTTGCATTTGACCATTTTAGTAGTAGAATATTTATGGCATTCTCAATGTAATTTCTGTCATTCTATAAGCTTTCGCCTGCGTATGTATGGGTGAAAATGATAGGATTTGTTACTTGTAGGTTTCTACAATGCTTAAGAGAGCAAAGGCACGACGATCGCGGGTTTAGAGAAATGTTTTAGCTTAGTGAAGTGTTAATTAAATTAGTGTTAATTAAATAGTTGTTATACTGCATATCCGTACATATTTAAAAAAATATAGAAAAGATAAGTGTTGAAATATCGGAAAGCAGAAGTTTTATTTGGTTATTGTTGCTGCACGTTATTGTAATGACGGGGTAGGCATCAACATAATTTCGCGTTTCTGATAAAATGCAACGGAAAAGAAGGCTTCTTTAGGTGCATAAACTATATACCGAAATGGCATACATATTTCCGATATCTCTGGCACCGTGAACTGAAGGTACCGTTGAAAAGAGTAATTCGGCAGACTGTGCTACCATCGCAGTATCGAATATTAAATATTATTCTATTTCAATTTTAGTTTATCCCGACAGTTGGTCCTGCGATCAAATTGTGAAAAATATTTCGTAGTTTTGTGTTATTATTGTGTGATTTTAAGTCGCGTGCTAATTAATTTATTACATCAAAATATAATTTGTGTTCGAAGAGTTTTGAAGTGTGCAGAAAAAAATATATATTTTGCGAATTTAGTGCGGAATCGAAATAAGTATATTTCTCATACATTTTTTTTCTTAAATTTACACGTGCGTTCATTTGCAACCACCCTAACCTATCTACTAATTAATTTGTGTAGCTCATTGATTTCATAACACATTTTTTTTATTATTGTTTTTATCAAAAAATAATTAATTTTTGGAAATATTAAATAAAAAAAATCGAATAAATCTTTTTAGTTAATTAATTATAATTTCATCTTCAATAAGTAACTCATATTTCTTGTGTATTATTTAACAGTTTCTTATTTTTAGAAATGCCACATCTTCGTGGAAGAGCAAGAAATATTGGCCGACGTACTCGGAGCGGGCAATTGGTCCATGATCGTCGATTTAATAGATCAGTCGAAGAACAATCGGCGGATAATATAAGCTTAAGAAACCAAGTTGCACAAGCGACCAACGCACATAGAGAACATAACCAACGGCGAATGCAGAATAATCGAGCATTGGCACGAGCAGCACTTAATCGTCTCGCGATTAAATATGATCCTGAAATAAACTATAAGTCACATCCATTAATCACCATCGGTAGTATGGACAAAGAGTGTCAACATTATCACGCTTTCAAGTACAAAAGTTAATCAGTTGGTTTATGTTGCGCATCTGGGAAAATTTCATTGCCACCTCTCAATATACCACCGGAGCCTTCAAAAACACTTTTAGCTGGAACCAAATTTCAATCGAAATTGTTTTTGCGGAAAATTCGTAAATTCATTCATGCTTCCAAATGACGTCATTTGGAGTGACAAAAATTGTACATCATGAAGATGGTCGGAATTTTGATTCTACATTCAAAATTCAAGGTCAAGTGTACTATCGAATCAATTCATTGCTACCTGTTTTATTGTATGTGGCACCTTTTTCGCACTCACCATATAATATAATTTCACCCAAATTGTTATTAAAAAGAATTCGTTTACACTTCACTTCAAGTGGTTATTAGTTTCGAAATTTATTATTCCACAAGGTATAAAATATATGTATAATATATATAATATATTGAATTAAGCAAGCGGAAGGAACGTTAAAATTTATTTATGAACATATGTAAGTATATAAAAAACTTAGTGATAACGAGATGTTCGCGAAAAAAAGGTAGCCAAAAACGGAATCGTGCTGATCGGATGGATGTCGAATCGCCAGAGTGTTTTTTTGATCAGTTGTCTGTCCTTTTGTACTTTTGTTCGGCGAAACTAGATAATGGTGTGTGATGTCATTGTGTGTGTGTGTTAGAGCGTGGTGTGCAGCGAATAAAATGATGATGAGTGTGGGGAATGTGGCGTACCAATGTTGCATACCAGGATGTGTGGGATGGTGTTGACGGGCAGAAGTGGGAAGGCTGATACCCATTTAGCCACTACCAATGCCTGATGCCGAACCAAAATGTTTACAAATTTATTTTATGGGAATGAGGACCAACAATCACATATACGCCTCGCTTACAACCATATAGAACAGATGGAAGAACGAAAAACTGTGGAGATTTTGGAAACGTTTTTGAAAAACCATAACCAATTGGTACAATTGTTCAAGACCCTTTCCAACAGACTGCAAAACGACAACTACGTCATTGGCATTACAGCAGACAAAGTGCAAAGTACAGAGCACGCAGGCAAATAAAATATTCCAACTATTAATGAAGTTGCAGTTGTTATGGCTGCTGACCCATGTGAACATCGAGACGTACGCATACGCAGAGATAATAGGATTCAAATAATTCAAAACAATTATAGTGTCAAGCGACTTTATAAATCTAAAAATAATGTTTCAAAAATAAATTTGTAAAATTAATTGAATAATATGGTCTACAACTTTGCTACCGCCGTTTTCCAATAGAAGTCTTTAGATTCAAGCACTGGTCGATTAAATCGATTAAATCGTTTTATATCGTTCTTGGATATTTGTGTCAACACTAACCCAACAAATTCTTTGTTGAGATCTGTTTGCATCCAAAATTTATTCTCAACTGAAAATGTCACTTTTTGAGCCGAATTCTCGACATTTGCGGGAAATTTTGCTTCTTTTTTTTTAATTCCAAGAAAAGTGCGGCTGAGGCTCATCGAGTGCTTTCGAATACGTACGGTGAGGCTGTCTTAAGTGAAAGAACATGTCGCGAATGGTTTCAAGGTTTTAAGAATGCTGATTATGAAGTCGAAGACCGGCATGGTGGTGGAAGGGAGAAGATTTTCGAAGATGCTGAATTGGAAGCATTACTCGACCAAGATTTTCAAACCCAAAAAGAATTGGCTGAATCGTTGCAAGTGACACAGCAAGCCCTATCAAAACGCCTTAAAGCCATAGAGATGATTCAGAAACAAGAAAACTGGGTTCCTTACGACTTGAAACCATGAGATGTCGAACGGCGCTTCTTTGCATGTGAACAGCTGCTTCAAAGGCCCAACCGAAAGGGATTTTTACATCGCATTAAAACTGGCGACGAAAAATGGGTCCGCTTCGATAATCCTAAGCGAAGAAAGTCATGGGAAAAGCCTGGACATGCCTTCACGTCGACGGCAAAACCGAACATTCACGGCGCCAAGGTCATGCTCTGCTTTTGTTGGGACCAGCTGGGGGTGATATATTATGAGCTGCTAAAGCCAAGTGAAACCATCACAGGAGATCGATACCGAACGCAATTGATGCGTTTGAGCCGAGCACTAAAAGAAAAACGGCCACAGTACGAGGAAAGACACGATAAAGTCATTCTCCAGCATGGCAATACTCGGCCTCACGTCGCAAAGGTGGTCAAAAAATATTTGGAGACACTGAAATTTGAGATCTTACCCCACCCGCCGCATTCTCCAGACGTGGCTTCATCTGACTACCATTTGTTCCGATCGATGGCACACGGTCTAGCTAACGAGCACTTCAGTTCTTATGAAGAAGTTAAAAATTGGATTGATACTTGGATCGACTCGAAAGATGAGGAGTTCTTTCGTCACGGAATACGCATGCTGCCAGAAAGATGGCCAATATTTCGAATAACATTTTTGTAACCGTTTTTATACAATAAAGCCTTAAATTTACAAAAAAAAAACGGCGGAAGCAAAGTTGTAGACCAATATAATATTTTTTGAATATATTTGGGGTCCTCACAACGAGTCTTAAAGCATCATAAAATCATAAATTTTTATGCTAGTATAAAAAATTTGCTGTTGGGAAGTGTTTCGGCAAAAATATAAAGCAGATCTTCGAATAGCTAATAACGTATTGACTGCAATATTTGCGGATGGCATAGCTTTGGTGAGCCGTAACATATGCCACATAATAGCATCAAGAATATTAGCGGAGCACTTGAGTTCTGTCGAAGAATGGCTAGCCAACTGGCGTATAAATGTGAGTGACCAAAAATGTGCCCAGCAATAAAAATAAACAATATTTTAGTACCACAAGAGAATAAAGTAAGTTGTCTTGGTATTCACCTAGATAGAAGACTTACGTGGAAAACATATGTATATCTAATAAAATAGCTTGCATGAAGATAAGGGGTGCAAATTTAAATTTGCTTTTAAATAAATACTCTAAACTTAGCCTAGACAACAAAGTGCTCTTATATAATGCGGTCATAAAACCGATTTAGATGTATGGCATTCAACTGTGGTAGCACTTGTGCAACTAATCTTGATATAATACAAAGGTTCCAATCGAAAATTCTTAGAATAATCACTTCCCCGCCATGACACATGCGTAATGAAAATATCCATAAAGATCTTGGTATTCCTATGGTAAAGAAAGAAGTAGAGGACAGCAGAATAAAATACATATCTAAACTCCGAGTTCACCTAAACCCATTGACTAATGCTTTAGTACATTCCTGCCGTCAAACACGCCTAAAACAAAGATAATGCCTGCGTACTAAATAGCAACGTATCACCAAAACAGCTCAATCACTTACTTGAGATTGCCTTGTTTTAAATAGATTTAAGGTTTTATTACTTATTGTTAGGCCAAAAACAAAGCATATTCAATAAATAAAGAAATATAGCAAAAAAAAGTTTGGCCGTACACAAAATTATTGTGGGAAACAACCAAGATGCGTTAAGTGCGCCGGTAAGCATAAGACAACTGAATGTTCAAAACCAAGGACACAGCAGACTAAATGCTGTAACTGTGCGAAGGGCATCCAGCCAACTATCGGGGGTGCCTTCTTGCCAAAGAATTACAAAAAGCTCGAGTTAACACAATTGATTACAAAAAAGGTGATGAACTACAAAAAGTACGAGGTAACACAATTGATCACAAAAAAGGTGATACTCTAGCACAAAAGATGGAAGGTTCTGTACATTTCAGAACGAAAAACATAAGACCTTATCAACATCAAGTTCCTAAAATTATAGCTGAAACATCAAAAAAGTGTTCTTATGCTCATGTTTTAACACCAAATAATAATGATAATATATCTAGCATTTTATCACATATCTTACATAAGCTCAACAAACAAGACGAATTCAGCTCCTCCTTACAAAATCGCTTATGCTACTTGAAATATATCTTTTTAATACCAAAGATGGGGGGTGAAGTCATGTGTAGAAGTTCACGCAAGTGAGGAAAGTTCTCTGATCACCATTCACTTGGGAGTGGCCAGAAATGATTCTTTTACACATGGCTCAAGCAGCTCACTACTTCCGGTCCTTGAGCAAGTATCCTCTGGGTAGCCTAAGAACATCCGTTCGAAGGCGAGCTAATGTGAGAAGGCGAAACATCCCCTACATGGGGTTGTGCGCTGGGCTTGGGACCCGCCACGTAAAAAAAAACACCCCCAATGAAAGGAAGCAACAAGCCTCGGATGAGAGACCCCCCTTTTGATGACGACCATGGCAAACGAAATAAGGACTACGATTTGAGGGCATGCACCTGGAATGTCCGGACCCTTAATTGGGAAGGTGCCGCTGCCCAGCTTAGTCGTAAACTATAAGTCACATCCATTAATCACCATCGGTAGTATGGACAAAGAGTGTCAACATTATCATGCTTTCAAGTACAAAAGTTAATCAGCTGGTTTATGTTGCGCATCTGGGAAAATTTCATTGCCACCTCTCAATATACCACCGGAGCCTTCAAAAACACTTTCATGCTTCCAAATGACGTCATTTGGAAACACTTTCATGCTTCCAAATGACGTAATTTGGAGTGACAAAAATTGCACATCATGAAGATGGTCGGAATTTTGATTCTACATTCAAAATTCAAGGTCAAGTGTACCACCGAATCAGTTCATTGCTACCAATGCCTGATGCCGAACCAAAATGTTTACAAATTTATTTTACGGGAAATGAGGACCAACAATCACATATACGCCTCGCTTACAACCATATAGAACAGATGGAAGAACGAAAAACTGTGGTACAATTGTTCAAGACCCTTTCCAACAGACTGCAAAACGACAACTACGTCATTGGCATTACAGCAGACAAAGTGCAAAGTACAGAGCACGCAGGCAAATAAAATATTCCAACTATTAATGAAGTTGCAGTTGTTATGGCTGCTGACCCATGTGAACATCGAGACGTACGCATACGCAGATAATAGGATTCAAATAATTCAAAACAATTATAGTGTCAAGCGACTTTATAAATCTAAAAATAATGTTTCAAAAATAAATTTGTAAAATTAATTGAATAATATGGTCTACAACTTTGGTACCGCCGTTTTCCAATAGATGTCTCTAGAGTCAAGCATTAAATCGTTTTATATCGTTCTTGGATATTTGTGTCAACACTAACCCAACAAATTCTTTGTAGAGATCTGTTTGCATCCAAAATTTATTCTCAACTGAAAATGTCTCTTTTTGAGCCGAATTCTCCACATTTGCGGGAAATTTTGCTTCTTTTTTTTTAATTCCAAGAAAAGTGCGGCTGAGGCTCATGAATGCTTTCGAATACGTACGGTGAGGCTGTCTTAAGTGAAAGAACATGTCGCGAATGGTTTCAAGGTTTTAAGAATGCTGATTATGAAGTCGAAGACCGGTATGGTGGTGGAAGGGAGAAGATTTTCGAAGATGCTGAATTGGAAGCATTACTCGACCAAGATGCGTTTCAAACCCAAACAGAATTGGCTGAATCGTTGCAAGTGACACAGCAAGCCCTATCAAAACGCCTTAAAGCCATGGAGATGATTCAGAAACAAGGAAACTGGGTTCCTTACGACTTGAAACCAAGAGATGTCGAACGGCGCTTCTGTGCATGTGAACAGCTGCTTCAAAGGCCCAACCGAAAGGGATTTGCCTCTTGTTCCGATCGATGGCACACGGTCTAGCTAACGAGCACTTCAGTTCTTATGAAGAAGTCAAAAAAGTAAAAAAAAAACATTTTTGTAACCGTTTTTATACAATAAAGCCTTAAATTTACAAAAAAAAAAACCGCGGAAGCAAAGTTGTAGACCAATATAATATTTTTTGAATATATTTGGGGTACTCACAACGTGTCTTAAAGCATCGTAAAATCATAAGTTTTTATGCTAGTGTAAAAAATTTGTTGTTGGATTGCATACTAAAATAAGTTTACGCAAATACAACTCTGAACGCTATGTAGTCGTTTGGTCATAACTAATCAGCTGATTTCTCTTTACATCAGTTTGCTTTTGTGTTGTGATTACATTTGTGTTTAAATCTAAATTTCTTTCAATTTTCTTTTGTCGAGGGTTTTCAGAATAATGGAGCAATATAATGTTATGTAGGTAATATAAAAATGCATAATAAATATAATTTAACTAATTAAATGGGCTTTTAGACAAAAGCAAAGCGGGTGCGTTCCAACCCAAGCAGAAAGTGGCTGTTTGAAGAAGAAAAATCATTGATTGAATTTTGGACACAAAACAGGGATTTTGAGGTAAATCTATTAATTAAAATACAACTTAGAAGTAATTTATATAGCAACATTGCGGTGGACTGGAAGCTGACACGCTCGAAGGTTCGTTATATGCGTACAACATATAACAAAGCAAAAGCATGTATATTAGTGTTGAGCGAAGTGGACGTGTTATTTACGCTCTTGGATTATTCGCTGAATAATCCTAGCTTTTCATAGTGAAAACACTAGATTTTTTGAGTTAGGACTTACCGGAATTCCGGACGATCCAAGTGGATACTAAACCCAAAGAAATAGATAAGTACAATTTAATTTAAACAAAATGTATTTGCAAATACCTGCCCCTTTTCGCGGCCAATTTCCAAATTATTTAGTAATAACTTTTTTATTTCCCCTAATAACAGCGAATCAAACGTGCGCTTATTTTTAATTTGCCGTTTTGCTTTGATTGTTCTCCGTTTTCGCTTTTCCGCTTTTTTCTCCTTTTCGTTTTTGGTTTAGGCATTGCCAACCATTTATAATATAAGTTAGGTTTTAGCAACAGGGACTGAACGTGCTCACTAACAGGTGTACCGAAACTACTTTCTCACTGAGGTTATGGCCTCCGAGAATAGTATGGGGCGTACACCACAGAATCCTTTTCGGAGGAATTCTAAAATTTTGAGAACGCCCCCAAACGGCAAAAATGAGGAATCCACCGCTGCTTGATCAACATTTAGTGAAACTGCTGATCGGGCAAGCAAAAGTGAAGAGAAATCACAAGCTAAAACAATGAATCTGGTCAAAGGCTATTTCAACAAGCATGGGCTGCAAAATAAAAGAGTTAGAAAATATGATGGCTGGTCAAAGGCACGTAAATCAGGCAATGCGCGATTTACTTAGCAGCATAATGTGCTTATATAGTAAAGCCGAGAAACCGGTTGAAAAATCAATGGTTGAGAAAGCAACACAGCTTTCACAGTCTTGAAGAGTTGGTAGCAAACGTGACCTACATAAGAAAAACGATGAAAGGAGACCTACTGATTGAGCTAAAAATCAGGCGGACAAGAGAGCTGAATCATTCCAAAAGCGTCTTAGAGGCGCGCGGTGAAATGGCGCTAATACAGCCAAAACCCATAGCGTCACAATAGTGTGTAAGGATTTAGATGAAATTACTACATCTGAAAAAATCTGTGAGGCGCTAAAAAAAGAGTGCGGGATCCAAAACCTGGAGTAATCAAGCGTCAAAAGTATGAGAAAAACGCGTAGTGGCACACAGATAGCTCTAGTATGCCTACGTGCTCAGGATGCCAAAGCTGCACTAAAATCGGGAAAAGTTAAGATAGGATGGTCGTTCTGCCGCCTTCGAGAATACTCGCCTATTCCTAGATGTTATAAATGTTTCCACCTGGGTCACATGGCGCGTAACTGCCGCAGTTTGACAAACAGATCTTCTGAATGCACCCGTTGTCGAACCGCGGGACATTTAGCAAAGGCATGCACCAACGTTCCGAGCTGCATGCTCTGCAAAGGGGAACACTCCGTATTGAGCATGACTTGCCCCAAGTACCTGGAGATGATGAAGACTCTAAGGAAATGAGGATAATACAGTTAAACTTAAATCATTGAGCAGCAGCACAGGATTTACTAGACCAGACAATCACAGAAGAGAACATTGATGTCGCCATACTAAGTGAACAATACTCCCAGCGTCCGGAAAGCACATGGATTGCAGGCAAAACCGGCAAGGCAGCAATATGGTCCTGCAAAGGACAACCTTTCAAGACCAGCTCCAGAGAAGCTCATAGCTTTTTCACATGGGCGAATATACAAGGGATATATTTTGTTAGCTGCTATGCTCGTCCCAGCGCAGCAATTACAGAATTTGAAGATTTCCTCTTAAGGCTCTCTTTAGAAACCAGAGGTAAAACTCCAATTGTAATAGCGGGTGATTTTAACGCATGGTCGACTGCATGGGGCAGCAGATATACAAACCATCGCGGGCGCCTAATTCAAGAATTCCTCAGTCAAACGAACCTAACAATAATAAACAGTGGAACACAAAACACGTACCAAAACGGAAACAAAGGATCCATAATTGACATTATGTTCGAAACTGATTCACTCAGCAGGCACATAAAATGGACAGTGTCAAATATATACACATTTAGTGATCATATGGCGATTATAGCTCAAATTTCGTACACCCCAGAGCCGGAACCCCTCAGCAAAAGCACTTCTCGAAAGTGAAGCTGGAAGCAACAGGAGTTCGATCCAGATCTTTTTGAGCTAGTCTGGAGTGCGCCAAGAGCACCAGATAACGATGCCGCCCATCTGGTATCTACGGTGAGAAAGGAACTGGTCGCAGCATGCGATGCAACAATGCGCAGAACAACACATCATAACAAACGGAGGCCTGTATATTGGGGGAATGTGGAAATTTCCACGCTGAGAAAGCTTTGTCACTCAGCTAGACGGTGTCTACAGCGTAACCAGGTTGAAACGAACGAAAATCGCCTAAAAGAAGAATTTAAAAGCCACAAGAAGCTTCTGAAGTCGGCAATTACCCGGAGCAAAATGACATGTTTTGAGAAGCTCAGTAAAGAAGCAAACATTGACCCTTGGGGAACTGCTTACAAAATCTGTATGTCAAGATTTAAAAATAAGCAGCAGCAACCGAAAGATGCATCTTTTATGGGAAAAGTCGTCGAAACATTATTCCCGAAACACGACCAGATTTCATATACCAAGCGACGAAACGAAGCTGCAGAGTCACCCCCGTTAGTCAAGGAAGATGAACTTCTGGCAATAGCAAAGAAAATCAAAAATACCGAAGCACCTGGATTGGACGGCATACCAAACAGAGCTCTGAAGGAAGCTATAAGCTCAAAACCTCAACTGTTTGCTAAAATGTACAACGCTTGTATAAAAGAAGAGGTATTCCCCGACTCGTGGAAAGTACAACGATTGGTTCTGCTCCCAAAACCAAAGAAACCACCTGAAGAACCTTCATCGTACCGACTTTTGTGTATGCTCGACACAATGAATAAAATGTACGAAAATGTTATACGGAGTTAGTAATCCAGAAAGCCGGCGGATTATCAGAGAGACAATACGGCTTTATAAAAACGTGATCCACTATTGATGTACTACGAGAAGTCGTCGATACTGCGAAATGTGCAGTAAGTGGGAAAAGATGGAAAGGTGGCACGAAAAAGTACTGCGCACTGATCACCCTGGATGTCAAGAATGCGTTCAACACGGCAAAATGGGCACACATAATCGAAGCCCCGGAAAAAATTCGCGCCCCAGAATACCTCATAAACATTATAACGAGTTATTTTAAAAATAGAAGGCTGATTTATGATACGAACGAAGGAGCCAAAAGCTACTCTATCTCGAGTGGAGTACCCCAAGGGTCAGTGTTAAGCCCGCTGTTATGGAACCTCATGTATGACGGGGTGCTAAGAAGGCAGCAACCAAAAGATGTGAAACTAATAGCTTATGCGGACGATCTCATGGTGGTAACAGTGGCAAAACAATTAGTCGACCTAAGAAGCAAATGCAATGAATGCGTAAATGATCTACGGCAGTGGTTCTCTTCTGTGAGTCTGGAACTGGCGGAGCAAAAAACTGAAGTTTTACTTATAAGCACCAGAAAGGTAAAGAAACAAATAGAGCTCTTCATAGGGGAGTGCGAGATTACTTCGCAGAAGCAGCTGAAGTATCTGGGGGTAATATTAGATTCTAAATTAAAAATCAAAGAACACCTGGAGTATTCCTCCAGTAAAGCAAACAAAATTTACAATGCACTATCGAGAATGATGACCAATATAGGCTGTGTGCCTTCCAGCCGGCGATTCTTAATAGCGAAAGCAGTGAGTTCCGTAATACTGTACGCAGCACCAGTATGGATACAGGCAATGAATATAAAAGCGTATGCTAAACAAATAATTGCAGTGCATAGGCTTTCTGCTATTCGAGTAATAAGTGCTTTCCGGACTACATCCATTGACATCCGGGAAGATGAACTCGAGCGTTTATATCATCTATCAGTGCCTAAAACAGTATCGGCAAAGATAGAGGAGAGGAACAAGAGCATTAAAATGTGGCAGGAGCGGTGGAATTCCTCATCCAAAGGGCGTTGGACCCACCGACTTATACCGGACATCCACTCTCAGATTGATAGACGACATGGGGACCTAGACTTTTATCTGACCCAAATACTTAGTGGACATGGGCGCTTTAAAAGCTACCTTTTCAGATTCCACAATGAGATGAGTCCGAACTTTCCGACGTGTACAGAGCATATAGAAGACTCTAAACATGTATTATTTTATTGCCCTTGATTTTCAAATACAAGGGAACAACTAAAAACCACACTCGGTGGTAGTTTTACAGTCGATAATTTAACGACACTCATGTGTCAGTCGACTGATAAATGGAAAGCTGTCAGCGAAGCGTCAGCATCCATAATGACAAAACTGAGACTTTTTGAACAAATTAGGCGTCCGTCGGTCCGCGCGATAGAGGAGACTTAATGTCCTGTCCCTCCCACGAAGTAATACTTTTAATCGGTGGTCCCGTGGAGAGTCCTGAGTTGGGAGTAGGTTAGGCTTAGCGGATTAAAGTTCCGCACTCCGGCTTTCGATGCTTCCTCCTAAAAAAAAAAAAAAAAAAAAAAAACGGTGCAGGGAGTATGGAAGACGAAACTATGAAGGGTAAGATTTTGTTTTGTAATAAAATAAAAAAAAAAATAAAATAGTATTGAGGACAATTGCGAATTTGTGTAAATGGTTCAAACCATAAAATGAAGCGGAACGACTAGTAAATCGCATCAGAACTTGGGAATTTAAAAGTTTTTCATTCTTGGTACTTAGAATAACTAGACATTTTTATTTCAGCCACTTTACTTAAAATGTGTACGTTTTTTTATGAAATGGATGAAATTTTCGGCGGTAGAGTGGTTGAGTCAGCAGTAATAAACGACAGGTTGGAGAAGAACGAAGACTATTCGGAAGTAGACCTCAACGAGTCAGCGTCTTCTGCGGCTATATGCGAAAGCGAATGCATAAATAAGACAATTCGTAAAGGAATATATGCCAGAACTGCGGCATCAGATATTCTGCAATTTCAGTCTGAAATGATACAGCTGAAAAAGCAGAAAATCGAGCAAGAAATGAGTTTTAAGGAGAAAGAGTTGGAATTAAGAGAAAGGGAATTGATGATTAAAGAAAAAGAAGTGGAGTTAAGGGAAAAGCAAGAATTATTACTAAAAGACAATGAAATGGAGATGAACCTAAAAGAATTGGAAAGCAATGAAAAATTAAAAATAATGGAAATACAAATGAAAGAAAGATTGGCAATGGAGGAATTGAAACACAAATACAAATAAGTGGAAGAACTGGTAGAAGTGGTGCAAGAGAATTTTAAATTACCTGAAGTGAATTAATGTACCTGAAGTTTATTTTTAATAATTACTTTATATTAATTTTTAAATTATAAAAAAACACATTTTTATATATGAATTCTAATACTAATGAATAGTAAATATAAGTTTAAATAAGTATACGTTTAAATAAGTATTTAAGTTAATTTATGATTTTGTATGAAGCCAAGAAGGCTAGATCTTGTGTTACTTCTTGGTGGTAAGCTATATTGGGGTGGGTTAATTTCAACGCTTTCTTCGTTTTCAATTTGGAAATTGATTAGCATATTATGGAGAATGCAGCATACCATAATCCACTCATTGCATTCTTTTTTATTTTGCTAATTTGTCATTCTAAACTTCAATTCCTTTAAGCTACCGAATTTTTCTTTTAAAATGCCGAAACAATTCCCAATTCCCACATGATATTTTGAAAAGTACTTATTGAAACTTTCTCTTTCTTCTGTAGTGTAGTCCCTACTATTTTGCCTGAACGGTGTTAATAAAAATTGCCTCAGTGGATAGGCGCTATCTCCGGCAATCTACTGAGGGTTAGATAAAAATCGTTGAGGATGTTTTGCAAGAGGGCTATTCAAGAAGATTTTGGCGTCATGAACACTTCCAGGGTATCCTATTGTGACTTGTCTTATTCGTAGCCTATAGTTACAAATAGCTTGCATTTTAATAGCATATCGACGTTTACGTGAATAAAAAAGTTCATATTTTTTAGCTGGCGCTTCAGCCAACTTTAATTCGGATCCATCAATATATTCTATACAACCTGGCATCTGTTTCCGCGTTGCAGTAACAATTTCCAACCGTTCATTTTCATTTGGCCAAAACAGAAACTTCTCTTTTAATTTCAATATTGCTTTAAATACGCGCTTAGTTATATTTTGAATAGTGCCCCCATCACCCACGCCAAACAATGAAGCAACCTTTCGTATAGATAATCCATCTCCGGAAGATCCCAACCTAAGTAGCACTATTTTTAATTGTAGATCTAAAAGAAGTTGTGCTTCACTAGAATTTGTGTTAAATACACTATCGTCCTTTATATAATCTAGTATGCGGCGAAATTCGTCGGGGCGAAAACGAATCATTTCGTTGAAACGGCTGTCATCAAAGTTCCTAAGTACATCATGTCGCCATTGGGATGACTTTGGTATTCTGAGATGAACACTTCTACGAGTGTTTAATAAACAAAGTAAACTCAATGAAAAATTTTCAAACAATTCGTCCGCATCTTCGTCGCCGCCTATAAATTAATTTTACGTAAATAAATATCAAAGTGAGACTTGCTTATAATGGTAAAACTCACTTCAGTCAAGTATTATCAGGTTTAATGCCTGATTCTTGCACAGCGCCATCCATTATTTTAAAATTTTCACCTCTCCTTGGCATTTTGACTGCGAAATACTTATTCTTGCAAATATTGTCATTTATGTTTTTTCAATAAGCTGATTGATAAGTGATTTACGACAACAAATTTATAGCGACGTGTTCACAACCATTGTATTTTGTCTTAATATTTGTTTATGACTTATAACTTTATGACACGTTGTGAGTACCCCAATTATAAAATGTTTTATGTACTGTAAAATACTTACAATTTTTATAGTATATTAACAAAACCATCATCTACTACCAATGTATTAGAATACTTTATTACCATGAATTATGAAATTGCTGAATTGAATTATAACTACATATACTTACCCCTTTTTTATATACATACTTACGACTAGTCTAAGCCGTTAGGTTAAGGTTTGGGCTAACTCATGAAACTAAAGTAATAAAGAATTCCATTGTATAAAGACTATACCCGCGAATGGACGTTTTTCTGTTTTAATCGGAATTCTTAAATTCGACCAAAGCACAAGCAATTAGCTTTTAGTTGCGCATCTCAGCGAGTCCAACGTTTTAACTTCAATCTTAAAAACGCTTAAGATTTTTTCATCGCGCCCGAGCATGGACTCAGTGCATGGCGGTAAAAGTGTACTTAATTTTCAAAAAAAGTAATACTTAGCGTATTAATTTAATTTCTGCCCCGTGAGCAATTGCGTGTGCATTTCCATTTCTTCCGGTTTCGGTCGAGGGCAAGTGACTAAAGTGACAAATATTAAAAATAAATGTCTGGACAAAGACATTACAAAAAAAAAATACATTCGAAATAATAGCAGTGTCTTGTGGAAAATATAACGCTTTACATATATATATACATATATAAAATCAACTGGAAAGTGCGCATATGCGACATACCCTCGAAACGAAGTGGTAAACTCAAACAAAAAGAAAATAAAATACGAATTAACCTAAACTAAAAATTGAAAGCAAAGTTTTGTGAAGTGTGTGGTGAAAAAATAATACATATGTACATGACATATGTACGGTAAAATTCACCAACCTAATAGTGCGCAAACAAAAAAAGAGAGACAAACCAAAACCAAGTGTTAAAATAAAAGCAGTGTTATAAAAAATTTAAAGCATTTATATTTTTTCTGCCAAAGGTGGTTCCACAGATAGTGCATGAGATTGATTGCGGTAAAGCAGATTTATTAAACACTACCGTCAAAAACATAAAATGCCGTTGCAAAAAAAAAAGTGTCGCGAGTGCCGGAAGAGAGGTATAAACCCGTTGAAAAAAAGAGCCGTAAAAACAAAAACCGACAACTTCGGACGTTAACACAACGTTAAACAGCTAACCATAACGCGATTTTGGGGTAACACCACATCGGTACCGAATGGGCTTGCGTCAACACCAACGTCCCACTGCTGCTGCGTCAACGCCGACTTTGACGCCGCTGCTTAGTCAACGTCAATACCGTCGCTGCTAACTTCGACGCCACATCCTCTGCTTCGTGGGAATGAGCTGCAACTGCATTCTCTGCAAAAGGGAAGTGAACGCAGGCAAACCGCCTATGCATTCACAACAAGTAACGAGTGCGAATCACTGAAAGTGGTGCGAATAAAGAAAAATACAAAAGTAAAAAAAGGAGCAAGTGTACACTTTTAGTTTTTGGCTCTCCCTCTTTTCACAATTTTTTACATACTTATATACTTATATTATTGCATATATTTATATTTATCATATCTTATAAACATACATATATATACATACATATGCAGGAATTGTGAGATTTGCGGTAACATTCCTAATTATACATTAAGCTGCGATATTTTTATTTATTGCAGAACAAAAAATTTAAAAGAAATAAAGTTTTACAATCCGGTTCTTTGAAAATTTTCTCGTTAAAAAACAAAACATTTTCAAGAACATTCAACTATGCTATGCTTGGGATCCAAACATCCCAGATATTGAAAAATTTAACCAGCTGGTTAATTGTCTATCTGGAGAGGCTCTGGGCACAGTAAAGGCGTTTCAAATGTCGGATGAAAACTACCCGAAGGCGTTGGCAAGTCTCAAAAAGGTTTGCGACAATAAATATTTGATTTTTGTTTAATCTTCTTCTTAATTGGCGTAGAAACCGCTTAAGCGATTATAGCCGAGTTAACAACAGCGCGCCAGTCGTTTCTTCTTCTCGCTACGTGGCGCCAATTGGATATTCCAAGCGAAGCCAGGTCCTTCTCCACTTGGTCCTTCCAACGGAGTGGAGGTCTTCCTCTTCCTCTGCTTCCCCCGGCGGGTACTGCGTCGAATATTTTCAGAGCTGGAGTGTTTTCGTCCATCCGGACAACATGACCTAGCCAGCGTAGCCGCTGTCTTTTAATTCGCTGAACTATGTCAATGTCGTCGTATATCTCGTACAGCTCATCGTTCCATCGAATGCGGTATTCACCGTGGCTAACGCGCAAAGGACCATAAATCTTTCGCAGAACTTTTCTCTCGAAAACTCGCAACGTCGACTCATCCGTTGTTGACATCGTCCAAGACTCTGCACCATATAGCAGGACGGGAATTATGAGTGACTTATAGAGTTTGGTTTTTGTTTGTCGAGAGAGGACTTTGCTTCTCAATTGCCTACTCAGTCCGAAGTAGCACCTGTTGGCAAGAGTTATCCTGCGTTGGATTTCTAGGCTGACATTGTTGGTGGTGTTTACGCTGGTTCCAAGATAGACGAAATTATCTACGACTTCAAAGTTATGACTGTCAACAGTGACGTGAGTGCCAAGTCGCGAATGCGACGACTGTTTGTTTGATGACAGGAGATATTTCGTCTTGCCCTCGTTCACTGCCAGACCCATTTTCTGTGCTTCCTTGTCCAGCCTGGAGAAAGCAGAACTAACGGCGCGGGTGTTGAGGCCGATGATATCAATATCATCGGCATACGCCAACAGCTGTACACTCTTATAGAAGATGGTACCTTCTCTATTTAGTTCTGCGGCTCGAACTATTTTCTCCAAAAGCAGGTTGAAAAAGTCGCACGATAGGGAATCGCCTTGTCTGAAACCTCGTTTGGTATCGAACGGCTCGGAGAGGTCCTTCCCGATCCTGACGGAGCTTTTGGTGTTACTCAACGTCAGTTTACACAGCCGTATTAGTTTTGCGGGGATACCAAATTCAGACATCGCGGCATAAAGGCAGCTCCTTTTCGTGCTGTCGAAAGCAGCTTTGAAATCGACGAAGAGGTGGTGTGTGTCGATTCTCCTTTCACGGGTCTTTTCCAAGATTTGGCGCATGGTGAATATCTGGTCGGTTGTTGATTTGCCAGGTCTGAAGCCACACGGATAAGGTCCAATCAGTTTGTTGACGGTGGGCTTTAATCTTTCACACAATACGCTCGATAGAACCTTATATGCGATGTTGAGGAGGCTAATCCCACGGTAGTTGGCGCAGATTGTGGGGTCTCCTTTTTTATGGATTGGGCATAGCACACTTAAATTCCAATCGTTGGGCATGCTTTCGTCCGACCATATTTTACAAAGAAGCTGATGCATGCACCTTATCAGTTCTTCGCCGCCGTGTTTGAATAGCTCGGCCGGCAATCCGTCGGCCCCTGCCGCTTTGTTGTTCTTCAGGCGGGAATTTTTGTTTAATACAATTTCAAATTTTTGAGCTACCAACTATCCTTAAGCCATCATAGTCATGACGAAAGTTGACTCTGCCACCCGATCAAAGTGGGAAGAACAGCTAGATTACGACAAACTACTATTGTGGAAGGATTGTGAAGCTACCTTAAATAGACGGTAATTATCAGCTGAAGGAGCATCATTTTCGAGGACGAGACCCTTAGCAACAGCCAGCGCGAACCACGTGAAGCAGCCTCACTTGAATGAAACTAGGTCCGATTTAGTTGCCACGAATACAAAGCAGCTGACATGCCAGCAGTGTAAATTGAAGGACCACTATTTAACAGCCTGCCCCACTTTTAAAACTCTCTCTGTTCAACAGAGATTTGAGTTTGTCAAGTCGGTACTCTTATGCATAAAATGTTTGCGTAAAAGACATACGGTATCCAAATGCAGAGCGGATCGATGTCGCGTGTGTAATCGGTCCCACCACACATTACTGCACCAGTATCCTGTATCCTTCGCTGCTGAACCTCATCCGCAACCAATAACAACTACACACGCATACAATAATGCTGGTATTGTCACCAGCGAAGCGAATGAAATTTTAGGCGAATTTCGCTATTTCCAATTGCGAGTAGCGAGCGCATAGTAAATTCGCCCTCAAGTGGCGAAAGAACTAGCGAAAATTAATATTTGGTATTGCCACTTGCGAATTTATAAAATTCGCTTCGCCTCAACTGTCAAAATTTGGCGAACGTTTATTTGATTCGAGAATCTAACTTAAAATTCAGAAAACGTCAGTAAAATTTTAAAAATTTATTTATTGTATTTAATTCATTACAAATTTAATTATTTTTAGAATAAAACAAACTACTCAAAAGCAATTTGAGGTAATGGTGAAGTTGATGGAAGGAAATCCTGAATTAGCCAGAGGAATGGCGCCGTTTGGCTTCACAAAAATAAAATAGGATGGAGTTGTGGGAAGGTATTGCTTCAGAGTTAAACAATATCGGCCCTCCAATACGTAGTAGCAGCGAATGGAATAAGGTAAGAATAAACAATTTTGATTGCATATATGTATGTACATATCTGTATTTATTTGTGCATTTCTTAGGTTTGGTTGGACTACAAGTTAAAATTAAAAAGGAAAATTGCATATAATCGAAAAGAGATTGCAGCCACAGGTGGAGGACCATACAACCAACGCAGTTTAACGACTTTGGAGCAGGCCGTGGACGAGTTGCTCAGCTTGCAGCAGGCAGTGAATCCAAGCGGAGCCGCATTTGGAAGCACTGCACCTGCACCTGCATCTGCATATTTAGAAGAAGAACACACACATTTGGAAGATGTCGAGGTTCAGCCTGAACAGGCTGGAAATGTTAGCATTACGTCTAGGCAGGCACCCGCAAGCAGAGTGGAGGAGCGCAAAAATTTGCGTATGAAGGCTTTGGAGAAACAAGCAGAAACGCAAGAAAGCCTTGTCGGTATTATGCAAAATATTAATTCGGTGTGTAATGAAATTTCAAGATATAACAGAAAAATTTACGAATTAAAAAAAGAAAAATTGGCGCTATATAAAATGAAAGAAGAAAGAAAGAAGGAAGAAAATAATGAAAAAAATAGGCGACATAAAAAAAAATTGAAATAAAACTAAAAGAATTGGAATTAAAAAAACTTAAATACTCAAAATAAAAATATTTCTTGCAATTCAAAATTAATTTCAGTTATTTTATTGTTTGTTACATATATGTACATTAGGGCGATTCAAGTTTCATAGAAAAAATCCATGGTGAAAATATTGTAGCGCTCTTTGATTTTTTGGATCCTTTTGGTGAGAAAATAACTGAAAAAAAATTTGAGCTCATTCGGATAAGATTTAGAACTGCCTCAACGACGTAAAATTTTACCACTGGTTATGTTATTCAATTTAGTGATTTGCTATTGCATTTTTTTTTTTATCAATATTTGTTTTGAACATATCAATCTTAGTTTTTTTTCTCTTTGGCTTTAAAGAGCGTGTTTTAAAGAGCGAGAAGAAATAGGAAAGCAAAGCAAAATGCAAAAATAGCGGTACTTTAACGTAAAAATTGGCGTCGACTGCGGAATAAGTATATTTTGTCAGTTTTGATTTGCACTCAAACAGAAGCAGTCTGTACGTTTAAATTGCAGTAAATAATAAATTATTTTGTAATAATTTGTTATAGTCTTGTAATAATTTGACTAATAAGTAAAAATATGACTTCTACGCGATCTAAAAGTACAATTCATCTGATTGGCAAATCCAAACTTTGCTTTGATGGCAGGCTGTTATCAACGGTTCTTGATACTTTACAAGTTTATTTTTTCCATCATTCAGAACTTAATAAATCTCAAAGAGGTAGCGTGAAAATAGTTGTTTAAAGCATTTGTGATATATGGTGTAAAGCAAATATTCCAATTGTTGAGGGGCGGAATATTATAAGAAAAATTACATCAATATTGGATGAATATCGCAATATCTGCCGGAATAAAAATAGCAGAAGTTATGTGCAGATTGCTAAAGAAAATACGTTTATGGAAAACGTTAATTTAATCTTTGACATAGCTCATCATGATGCTTTGAATTTAATAAAAATCGAAGAAGATATGCAATTTTTATTAGACCAAAGGTCAGAAAGAAAGTATGTGATGGGTAGAGTAGACGTAAAATATGTGCAAAAAAAGAAATAAAAGCAGCGAAGGTATTGAAAATGATAGACAGAGTTGAAAAAGAAGAAATCAAAAAAAAAAAAAAAATAGGATGGAGTTTAGAACCTGAAACGCTTTCAACCTCTCTTAGTGACGAAGAGTCTGATCATGATGATGATAAAGATGATGAGTTTATTAGTCAAAATAAAACATTAATACCGCGAAATAAAGAAATTAAACAGCGTAAAATAATGTCAGGAAATCTTGCGTCCGCATTGGGTCGCACGAACACCAGTAACAGTAAAGTTAATTTTGGTTTTTAAGTTGACATGTATTTTAACAATATACTTATTTCTTTAATACAAATTATAGGAAAGCAGCCTATATTCTTTCAGCAGTTGCTCAAACGTACAGTGCGGATCATGCTTCTGAAACTGTTTTATCAGTCAGCACCATTCGTAGAATGCGTAGTCAGTTCTGAAGTCAACATGCTTCAAACCTTAAGGGAATATTCTCGCCCAATGTTCCTTTAGTTATACATTTTGATGGAAAATTACTACCTGCAATTTCAAGGGGGCCATCTAAGGACGATCGAATTGCCATTGTCGTCTCCGGCTTAAACAGTGAAAAACTGCTTGGAGTACCCAAAACTGAGAAAAGTACCGGAGAAGATATTTCACAAGCAATTTTTGCAGGTATAAAGATGTGGAATATGTGCCATCAAATTGTCGGAATGTCTTTTGATACCACTGCATCAAATAGGGGTCGTTTGAAAGGAGCATGCGTTCTTTTGGAGCAGAAACTGAAAAAAAATTTCTTTGGCTAGCTTGTCGGCACCACATCTTTGAAGTAATTTGCGGAGATATTTTTAAAGCATTATTTGGTTCAACATCTGGCCCCGGCGTAAAAATATTTAGTTCATTTCGGGAATTTTGGCCAAACATTAATCGAAGCGAATACGAGAAATGTTCTGATAGTTGAATAAGTAATGAATTACTCTCATTTAAAATAGAAACAATAGCTTTTGCAAGCGGTATTTTAAAGAAAAATTCAGGGCAATTGTTAAGAGAAGATTACCGTGAATTATTAGAACTAACGTTGATATTCTAGGGAGAAACTCCTCCACGCGGTATCAGTTTTCGTACTCCTGGCGCATTTCATCACGCGCGTTGGATGTCAAAATTGCTCTATGTTCTAAAAATTTGCCTTTTTCGAAGTCAATTCCATCTTAATGAACCCCAGCAAAAGGCTTGTGTTGAGTTCGGTATATTTATTACATTAATATACGTAAAAGCTTGGATACAAAGTCCAAATGCCTGTGACGCACCTTATAATGACTTAAATCTAATAAAATATTTTTCTGAGTATAGCACCATATCAAAAATAATATCAGAGACCGCAACAGCTGCATTTAGTCGACACTTATGGTATTTAAGCGAAGAACTAGCTCCAATTGCCCTTTTCTCAGATTTGGTACCTAAAACAATGAAAAGTTTGATGGTGACTCGAATAAATGAGTTCAAAATGCAAAAGCCTGTTAAAAGATTTGTTAAATATATTGGTACAGAAGATCTGAGTGATAAAACAATAACCTTTTTCATTGGTCCTGCTTCTCATACTTTATTTGAAATATTGAAATTGGATGTCACTTTTCTAAATGAAGACATATACTCGTGGAATCAAAGCAAATCTTTTAATGAAGCAAAAAAATATATAATGGCTTTGAAAAACGTAAATGATAGTGCTGAAAGAGCAATTGCTCTAGCAACAAATTTTAATCACTCTTTAACGACAAACGAGAGCGAAAAGCAATTTCTATTACAAGTTCTGGAGAGTCATCGTAAAAACTTCCCTAATTGTAATAAAAGCACTTTGTTTCAAAATATTTGAATGTGAAAATATGTAACAAAAAATGAAATAATATGAATTATATAATTAAAATTGTATTTACCATTGATTTTAAAGTAAAATAAGACATATGTATGTACAAATTTTATTAAATTTTTTTTTTGATTCAGCATATATTAGTGAATTTTGAATTCGTTGAGGCAGTTCTAAATCTTATCCGAATGAGCTCAAATTTTTTTTCAGTTATTTTCTCACCAAAAGGATCCAATACTCTCGCAACAAGTTGCTAAGGAGAGTATTATAGTTTTGTTCACATAACGGTTGTTTGTAAGTCCTAAAACTAAAAGAGTCAGATATGGGGTTATATATACCAAAGTGATCAGGGTGACGAGTAGAGTTGAAATCCGGATGTCT
This sequence comes from Bactrocera neohumeralis, assembly GCF_024586455.1. Taxonomy (NCBI): domain Eukaryota; kingdom Metazoa; phylum Arthropoda; class Insecta; order Diptera; family Tephritidae; genus Bactrocera; species Bactrocera neohumeralis. Next base: position 944,269 of record NW_026089624.1, read on the forward strand.
GTCTGTCCGTCCGTCTGTCCGTCCGTCCGTCCGCAAGCTGTAACTTGAGTAAAAATTGAGATATCATGCTGAAACTTGGTACACGTATTTGTTGGCTCCATAAGAAGGTTAAGTTCGAAGATGGGCAAAATCGGCCAACTGCCACGCCCACAAAATGGCGAAAACCGAAAACCTATAAAGTGTCATAACTAAGCCATAAATAAAGATATTAAAGTGAAATTTGGCACAAAGGATCGCATTAAGGAGGGGCATATGTGGACGTAATTTTTTTGGAAAAGTGGGCGTGGCCCCGCCCCCTACTAAGTTTTTTGTATATATCTCAGAAACTACTATAGCTATGTCAACCAAACTCTACAGAGCCGTTTCCTTCAGGCATTTCCATAAACAGTTCAAAAATGGAAGAAATCGGATAATAACCACGCCCACTTCCCATACAAAGGTTATGTTGAAAATCACTAAAAGTGCGTTAACCGACTAACAAAAAACGTCAGAAACACTAAATTTTACGGAAAAAATGGCAGAAAGAAGCTGCACCCAAGCTTTTTTTAAAAATTGAAAATGGGCGTGGCGTCGCCCACTTATGGACCTAAAACCATATCTCAGGAACTCCTCGACCGATTTCAATGAAATTCGGTATATTATGTTTTCTTAACACCTTGATGACGTGTACGAAATAGGGGTGAAATCGGTTCACAACCACGCCTTCTTCCAATATAACGCTATTTTGAGTTCCATCTGATGCCTTCTCTGTATAATATTTCCGTAGCATCTATGGTTCGAAATTGGGCGAAATATATTCACAACCACGCCTACTTCCCATATACCACAATTTTGAAGTCCATCTGATTCGTTCACGTTAAAGTATATAAGTTCAACACGAGTGAAGATAACGGACCAAAACTTTTCACAAATACTGTATTTCTGGTGTAGCATAGCCCGAATAAAAATCACCGAGATCAGACCATTTTATTGAAAATATCGGTAAATATCTCAGATATTCTAAACATATTCATAGGAGATGTGTTCCTTCCAACAGTGTTCGTCTGTGCCAAAAATGGGCAAAATCAAGCCAATATTTCTTCTTGCCCCCACATACCTCTTATTTGATTTTCACAATTCTAGTGGACTTTGTGCCGAATATATTGGTCAAATTTTGAATTACCTTAATAAATTTGCATGGAAATATGTTCATACTTAAGTCAACGTGTTGGCCCCCATATACATATGTAATAACACGATTTCTGCCTTTACTTTTTACTTTACGCCGAATATGTATATTGCGTACTTCCTAAGATATCTTTAAAATATTATAAGAATACATATATGTGACCTGGAAAACGGAAAGGGGGCTTAGGTGTCAAAAAATTAATTTTCACTTTTTAGTTGGTTCGGATGGAAGATGAGATGCTTTTTCACGTGATAGAATCCAAAAAGTCATAACTTGTTTGAAAGTTAGCTCCTTTTTCGTGGACCAGGTCACATATTATACATTAAATTTTTTAGGCACATGTAAAATCCAACTATATTTGAAAGTCAGTAAGAAATACTAACGTAAATTAATAGTAGTCTAGTATCAAAGGCACGCAATTAGAAAACCTGCTTTTCAGATGGACCAAATTAGTATTAATTGTTTTAATTTGGCTTATGCGAAAAAATCGCGATTTACAAAGCTCCATAGATAGCTTATGGACGGTTTAGGTATTAAGACACAGATGTGTACATAGACCTAATAATTTACAATATTTAGCATATATATTTAATGGGAATTAGTATTTATTCTTTAAAATTGTTTTCAATGTATTTGGCTGCAAATCCCCTTACTCAAATGTTATTGAATAATTTTTAAAACAAAAATGGCTTACCTACCTGTGTCTATTCATAACAACTCAAACTTTCAACCTTGATATATGGTATACTTAAAAATTGTTTTCACAAATTTTCTACCTACATAGTTTAGCCTTCACGAGCGAACTTTTGCGGAAGATGAACTCCTTTGTTTCAGAAAGCATTAAAAAAAGCAATTTACGTAGGAGTTTTCCGTGTAAATACTTTCAAGGCTATTAAGCAAATTACTAATTTCTAAGAGATATATATATGTATGTACTATACGAGTATATGTATAATTTATATATTATTATGCTAGATGTTTATACTTTCAGTTACACTAAATAACTTGAGTAGTGAAGTCTACATTTTTAGCTGAAGTTTTAATTAATTAAGTGAAAATTTACCATAGTGGTGTTAGCATCATAAATCATATCAATATAATAAAATATAGAACGAATCTATATCATCATCCACTTGAAAAGAAGACTGAAAGAAGACCAGCAAGTTACCCTAAAAAGAGAACACAGGAGTCATTCGGAAGAAAAATCAGAAAGTATTTACACACTTGTTTTAATAGATTATGATTAAATTATTTATTTTTTTAATAGATTAAGATTAAATTATTTATTTTCTTTAGTAAGATTGAATTTTAAGAAATTATGCCTAGATTAAATAAAAGATCTGTTGTACAAAGTCGACTTGAAAATAGAAGACGTATGCAGATTCTTCGGGCTAACTCATTATATAGAGCTAGTGAGCAATCACATAATACTCAAAGCCAGGCTAATCGCAGATTAGATCCAGAAGTCCGCCTGTCAGAACAAAGTACCAATACAGTTCAACATAGGACAAGGCGACAAAATCAAGAGGTTCGGTCTGCTGAGCAAAGTATAAATACTGTTCAGCATAGGTCTCGGCGGGAAAATCCCGAAATAAGGTCAGCTGAACAAATCATAGATACCAATCAGCATAGAACCCGGCGACAAAATCCTCAATTTCGCTCTGAAGAGCAAAGTAGGAATACCCGAGAACATAGGTCCCGCCGGGAGAACCCAAATCTTCGGTCTGCTGAGCAAAGTATAAATACTGTTCAGCATAGGTCTCGGCGGGAAAACCGAGCTTAGGTCTGCTGAGCAAAGTATAAATACTGTTCAGCATAGGTCTCGGCGGGAAAACCCAGAGCTTAGGTCTGCTGAGCAAAGTATAAATACTGTTCAGCATAGGTCTCGGCGGGAAAATCCCGAAATAAGGTTAGCTGAACAAATCGTAGATACCAATCAGCATAGAACCCGGCGACAAAATCCTCAATTTCGCTCTGAAGAGCAAAGTAGGAATACCAGAGAACATAGGTCCCGCCGGGAGAACCCAAATCTTCGGTCTGCTGAGCAAAGTATAAATACTGTTCAGCATAGGTCTCGGCGGGAAAATCCCGAAATAAGGTTAGCTGAACAAATCATAGATACCAATCAGCATAGAACCCGGCGACAAAATCCTCAATTTCGCTCTGAAGAGCAAAGTAGGAATACCCAAGAACATAGAATTCGACGCCAAAACCCTATTATTCGGTCAAATGAGCAGTCTCATAATACCGTAGTACACCGAGAACTTAGAAGAAATCCTAACTATAGACATTTAGAGCGCATACGTGATCAGATACAAAGAGAACGTTCAAGAAGAAATCCTGAAACAAGGAGAGAGGAACGTTATAGAGAAACGCAACGACGACAGCTTATCAGGAGGGGTGCAAGGGAACAAATTTTAAATCAGAGACGTCAACAACAAAATCTGGTCCGTATTCATAGAGAAAACTTAACAAATAGGCAAATTCAAAATGAAAGGCAGTCCCAACGAAATATATTAAACAGAGAAAATAATGTCTCTGATATTTTTGCAAATGGTGGCATTTCAAGAGATTTTCGAAGCATTTATTTTGAAAATATAAAGAAAGGTCCCACCGAAATATGTATTTGCTGTGGGGGATTATGGTTTCCACATCAAGTACGCAAGTTAAATTTCGGAACTATAGCTCAAGTTCACCCAGATGCTACATCTGTTTTCTTTTTAAAGCAAAAGTTTCCTTCTGAAGATGGAAACTACAATTTTTGCTTAACTTGCAAAAATGGGATTGCCAAAAATAACATACCAAAAATATGTTTGTTAAATGGTCTAGACTTTCCGGATATACCAGATTGTTTAAAAAATTTAACCCCTATTGAAGAAAGGCTAATAATGCCTCGATTGCCTTTTATGACCATTCGTCCATTGGGATATCAAGGCCAAAGTTCGATTAAAGGTGCCGTTGTCAATATACCTATTTCTGTTAATAATGTTGTGACATCTCTACCGAGGACTTTTGATCAAACTCATGTGATACAAATTCACTTAAGAAGACGTATGGAATACAATCATGATTATATGACTGATACCATACGGCCTGCGAAGGTTATGGAAGCTTTGCGATTCTTAGTGAATACTCCTCTGTATCGTGAGCATAATATACACATAAATGAGAATTGGATTTCAGGCTTTAATAACCAAGAAGAAGTTCCCTTTGTTGCATCTGCTGAAGATGATAGATTGGTTCAATCTCTTTATGAGGAACAGACTTCCCATAATAATCACACAGACATTCCCATAGCACCCGTACCTGCAGAACTGAACCCAGGTAGTCAAGAGACTCTTTTAGACAATATTCCTATAGAAAACATGGAATATAACCGTTTAGTTATAGCGCCAGGGGAAGGGCAAAGGCCAATTGACATAGTTCAAGATAATAATTCGGAAGAATTGTCATTTGGAACAATATACGTTGGGCAAAAACGTACATGCTCTGAAACATATAGTAAGATAGTACGTTCCGAAATTCGCCGCTTTGACCGCAGAGCGTGTACCATTCCGAAGTTGTTCTACGACTATAAAAAATTAGAACTACTGCAAATTAAGAATAGTACATCCATTTGCCTCCGAAAGTTTTCAGGTCGTAACCGTGTTACGGCTCAAAATGTATTAAATGAAAACTTTGTTCAAAACTTGATTCAACATGATGACGGTTACAAAGTTTTGAAAGGTGTTAGATCCTCTCCTGCTCACTGGGAAGCTGAGAAAAAAAAAGCAATTGCAATGATTCGCCAATTTGGGCTTCCAACCTTTTTCATAACTCTATCGGCTGCTGAATCTCAGTGGGTTGAGCTGTTGGTTATTCTGTCGAAAACTGTTGATTCAAAAGATATTTCACAAGAAGAAGCCAACATTTTATCAACCCAAGATAGATATCGCTTAATCCGCTCAGATGCGGTTACTTGTGCTAGATATTTTGATTACCGCTACCGGCAAATCCTTAAACTTTTTAAAGATAATACCGGCATTTTTGGAACACATTTTGTAAAAAACTATTACTGGAGAGTAGAGTTTCAACAGAGAGGTTCCCCGCATATACATGGCATGTATTGGCTTAATAATGCTCCCAAGATCAACCTTCAAAGTCCTGAGACATTCTCCGAAGTCATTGATTTCATTGACACTTATGTTTCAACAGATAGTTCAGTAAGCCACTTGGAACATTATTTAGATTATCAAAAGCATAATCACAGTCGGTCGTGTACTAGAGAAATAAGAGGACAACAATTTTGTCGTTTTGGTATACCATATCCACCAATGCCTTGCACACAAATATTGCTTCCTTTTCCAGACACAACCCAAGATTTGGAAAGGCATAAGGAAAACTTTTCTAGAATTCAAAATGTTTTAAATTCAACTCTGACTACAGAAGATATATCGAATTTAGATAATTTTGAAAATTTCTTGAGCGATAATAGAATAAACATGTCTTTTGATGACTATTTGTTAGCTCTGAGATCAAGCTTATCAAAACCTAAAATTTTTCTGAAAAGAAAAATGCAAGATCGTTTTATAAATGCTTATAATCCTCTTATTTTGGAACTCCATAGGGCTAATATGGATATCCAATATATACTGGATGCATATGCTTGCTGTTCCTATATAATTAATTATATTAACAAATCGAACAGAGGAATTTCTAGGCTCTTAAATGAAGCTATATCAGAAGTAAATGCCGGAAATTATACAATAAAGCAAAAACTTCAACATATAGGTCATAAATTTATATCAGGCACGGAAATATCTGCACAAGAAGCTGTTTATTGCTGCATTGGGCTTCATCTTTCGGAAGCTAGTAATGGAGAAATATTTATAAATACCTCACGACCAGAGGAACGTGTGCGAATGGTAAAACCTAGGGCGGAACTTCAGAACCTTCCTTCAGATTCTACTGAAATATTTGTAGCTGGTATTTTAGACCGTTATGTGCAGCGGCCCGATCAGTTAGAAACTGTTTGCTTAGCAGATTTTGCATCTATGTTTAAATTTGTGAAATCCAATAGAATAGTGCAAGACAGTGATCATGAAGAAGAAGAGAGGGAAGATAATAACGTACCAGATATTGGGGTACCCATTGCACTTAGAGACGGCAGCGGTTTTGTTAAAAAACGTACCAAACCAATTATTATTCGGTACAGAAGGTTTAGTCCTGATGTGACCAAAGTTGAGTATTTCCGCGAAATGGTAATGCTTTTCTATCCATGGCGGAACGAACAGGAAGATCTTATTGAAAATGATAATGAGCTAACTTGTATAACTCACCGTATTTTAATTGAGGGAAATCGAAAAAAATATGATGTTTTTGATCAAAGAGAACTGGAAAGTGTCTTAGAAAGTCTTTATAATGAGACAGACTTAGAAGAAGCTGTACAAAATGAACTACCTGTTGTGGAAAATGAGTTTCGGGTGTTAGCACTTCCAGAAATAAGCCCTAATATTAATTTGCTGGATTTGCATGGCGAACATACAACAGATAATGGTACTGAATCTGATTGCAATATTAGGCTTATTAAACTACCCCCTTTAATTTCGGTTGAGGAATTATTTTCTCTAGTTCAAAGTTTAAATATTAAGCAAAGAACATACTTGACTCATTTGATGCATCAGATTAAAACAAGTCGACCATTTTATGAATTCATTGGGGGCGGAGCAGGTGTTGGAAAAAGTCGTTTGATATCTGCAATATATCAAGCTCTTAACCATCGCTTCAATTCTACACCTGGATCCATCCCAAGTTCTTTAAAAGTTCTCCTTTGTGCACCTACGGGTAAAGCAGCATTCGGGATAGGTGGACTGACACTTCACTCAATATTTTCTCTTCCTGTAAATCAGCTGAATAGAGAGTTGAGGCCCTTAAGCAGTGACATAGTTAACTCTTTGTATTCCAAACTTGCTGATTTAAAACTAATCATAATTGATGAAATATCAATGGTGGGCGCTCGAATGTTTAGCTATGTTGATGCTAGGCTTAAACAAATTTTTAAAACAAACAACCCATTTGGTGGCATACCGATTATAGTGTTTGGAGATTTGAAGCAACTCTCACCTGTTGGAGATAGGTGGATATTTTCTTCTAACTCTAATGATGCTTACAGCACTTTAGTTGGTTCTCCTTTGTGGGACTTATTCAAATATTTTGAATTAACAGAAATAATGAGACAAAGGGACGATCAAGCTTTTGCTATTGCGTTAAATCGTATGGCATCTGGCACTATGACAAATGATGATATATCATTAATTCAAACTCGGGTAGTTAATTCTGAAGAAGTCCCCGATGATGCGATCCATTTATTTTGGTCAAACGAAGAGACAAATAATTTCAATGCCCTTAAGCTCAGTCGAATTACAACTGAAGCTATTTCTTCAACTGCCAAAGACTCTGTAAGAGGAATGGGTATAGGTGATCAACAAGGGAATATTTTGGAAAGAGTTCAACTTTTCAAAACTTCTGAAACACAGGGACTTCCTTATCAGTTGACACTAAAAACCACTGCAAAATACATGATTACAGTGAATATAAACACATGTGATGGTTTAGTTAATGGGGCAACTGGAGAACTAATGCAAATTGATTATCCAGTAATTCTTTGGATTAAATTCTTGGAACCTTCTGTTGGTTTGATAGCACGATCAAAAAAGCCTCATCCTTTAGAAAGTTCTTGGACCCCAATTGAAAAAGTTATTAGATCTTTTCAATATAAAAGAAATGAGCAAATTATAATTGAAAGAAATCAGTTTCCAGTTGTTCCAGCTGAGGGAATAACCATTCACAAAAGTCAGGGTGCTACATATAATAAAGTTGTCGTTCATACTCGACCCAGAATGCCTAGAGCTTCGATATATGTCGCTTGCAGTCGAGCTACTACGGCAGTAGGTCTCTTTATTATCGGAAATTTTATTCCTCCTAATAAATTTTCTGAATCGGATCCAGTATTTAGGGAAATGATGGAATTGAGCACATCTAAAGCCCTGATTACAAGTTTCGATTTTATGATTTCTCGATCATCAGCACTTCAAATTTTATATCATAATGCTCAGAGTCTCCACGCTCACATTAACGATATAAAAGGCGACTGTCTGATGCTATCTTCAGATATTTTATGCTTCGTAGAAACCTGGAGCACTCCTGTTGAACATTTTGAGATACCAGGATTTACTCTTATAAACGAGCTGAGGATAGATAGCACTGAGACAAGCAACCGAAATAAACGGGGCCTTATAATTTATGCAAAGCATAGTGTTGCCAGCTCTATAGAACCGAAGATTATGAAGAAGATTTATTCAGACCGCAAAGTTTTAGAAGCAGTTTTGTTTAAATGTTTCAACAACAATATTCTGGTTCTTTACAGAAACTCAGCTTTTCCCCTCAGGCTTTTTATTGCAGAACTTCAAGAAATTCTTACTACAGAGTTGTGCAATCAAAATGTCTTAATTGTGGGAGATTTTAACATTTGCTTAAAGTCTGCAGGGTCTACAATAAAAAATCTTCTTCAAGATAAAAACTTTAGTTCCCTGCTTAGTGTAGAATATTCAACTACACCTGCGGGGAGGCAAATTGATTGGGCATTTTCAAACATGGATCATTCTCATGTTGATGCTATCACTTATGAGACAGTGCATAGCTATCATGATGGTATTTGTGTCTCTATTTCGGACTAAGGCTATGTAGATACAATAGTATCTTTTTCACACATAAGGGCATTAGAATAGGTTAAAAATATGACATTATGAATTAATAAATAAATATTTAAACTTAGAAATTTTAAATCATTTGTATAATTTGTTAGTATATAAGAATTTGTATAAACATAAGGTAGAATTAAAATAATTTAACAAATCTTTCAAAATTGTAATATTATATAATAAAATATACATTATTATATATTAAAAGAAATGCAGTTTTTTGAAAAAAAAATATTGTTTTAAATACAATATATATTTTTGGTAATATATAAGAATTTGTATAAATATAAAGTAGAAGTAAATATTTTAAGAATAAATGAAATGTACGTAGGATAAATTTTGCTATTTATAAAATCATATCTTTAGGTTTTAAAAATAAAACATTTAATTATTAAAATATATAATACTTATTACTTCTAAATCAAACCTATATAATCTTATTGATGTAAGAAATAAAATGTGCATTAACTTCGAAAAACGATTGTTTTTGTTTGTATGTACATTCACATATAAATTGTAGTTACCTAAGTAAACCGAATTATGATCTCCTCTTTGGTACGTTTGCTCCAGATATGTTTTTAATGAACTATTGTTCTACACAAATGAGTCGTGGCTAGATTCTCCATATCTTGCATCAACACACCGTATTACCATATCCTGATCGCACGCCTGATAAAAATTTATTTTTTAAGACGAAATAATAATAAGTAACAATTTATTTATTTAGTTGCTCCTTACAATCATCGCATAGCAAGTGTTTGTTTTCACATGGAGCAATAATTGCAACATGGGTTCCATCAACGCATCCAACCACATTTGGAATTCCTGATCTGGTGAAAAATTTCCTTCTTGTTATTCGTTTTTGCTCTTTAGTTATGTCCGTTTTGATCCAGACACTGCAAAGAGTGGAGTCCAATGTTGGGAGCGTTTCCTTAAGAATCAACGAAACAGTGGGCTGCGCAATACCTAGTTGGAAATCATTTCCCACTGTTTGACATTTGTTTATGCACTTTATAGCAATAGATACTTACAATACTGAAGAATGTTCCATGGGATTGGAGTGATCCCTGATGAACCTTCGCTGCCTAAGTAACTTGGTTGTTGTCCTTTCAACATAATTATCTTCAAAATATAGATCCACGACGTTGTTAAACATTTTTATTCAGTTTTTTAAAATCACCGTAAAATTTCAAAACACACAATATTCAGTTTTAATACGTCAAAAATGTCAATTTCGGATGAACTCGTGTGACATTTCTCAATTATTTGAGTATGACAACAAAAAAGTTGACCGAATGCGTTCATTCGCCAGTCACAATATGAACATGGCGAATTTTCGTCTAAAACATTCGACTCGCCAATGCATTCGCTTCGCCAGTGACAATACCAGTATAAGTGTGCCTGATCGGGTAATGTTAGCAACAGCAGTTATTCCTGTGATCAAGCTGTGGAGCCTTGCTGGACTCAGAATCACAAGTCAACTTCATGACGTAGGATTTGGCCCAAAAACTGTGGATTCGACGCCAAAACAAAACAAAGTATTATAGGAATTAGAAATTCAAGTACAAAATTCGGGGTCAAATTAAGCGCATTCATTAAGTCGGGCGTTTTCGGCGGAATTCTGGATAATGCGACGTATTTCGGCTAATCATCCACACCATACCATTAATATTAATGGTTGGAAAATTTCGCACAATATTAAATTGGCGGATCCAGAATTTCAAAAATCTCAAAAAATCGATATGTTATTAGGAGCAGAAACCTTTTTCGATTTGTTGGCGGTTGGCCAAATTAAAAGTGGCCTATTCGACCAACGCTACAGAAAACTCTTTTGGGATGAATTGTGTCTGGCATATATGTCAGCAGTCTTAGTCCTCCTCCCGAAGTAAATAGCACATTATGCCAAGCTGAAGAAGACTTAACGTCAATAGATTCAGGAGTCCAAAAATTCTGGGCTCTGGAGGAACTTCCTTCAGAAACAATTGGCAACAAATTTACACCTGAACAAAATAAGTGTGAACAATTTTTTGTCAATACAACTGAAGTATTACCTTCAGGAAGGCTTCAAGTCAGAATGCCCTTTAAGGCTGACCGTAAGTTACGCGGTTACTCCTATGAAATCGCAGTTCGGCGGTTTCAGGCCTTGGAGATGAAAACACTGAAAGATCCAGAACTTCGTAGAATGTATCTGGACTTCATGAATGAGTATAAAGCGCTGGGTCACATGAGCCCAACAAATAATAAGATCCCAAGTGAACCACACTATTTCATTCCGCATCAGTGCATTTTGAGGCCCGAAAGCACAACAACAAAATTACGAGTTGTCTTTGATGCGCGGAGTCGTACTTATCAAATTTCATTAAATGAACTTTTAATGGTAGGCCCAACCATCGAAGAAGAATTGTACTCAACTCTTCTTCGTTTTCGTTCACATAAGTACGCTTTAACGGCAGACATTACAAAAATGTCCGCAAACTAACCAGGAACC